>NC_133330.1:216477318-216795057 GCF_042186555.1 Aquarana catesbeiana
GGGATGAGTGATTAGTAGACACTAGCATCTACCCCAGACACCCACCATGGGAGTACATTTTCATCTTCCCCACTATCTAGGACACCAAATGCTGAAGAGCAACCGTCCAACCAGGAGTGTCTGTCTCCTTGTCCACCAATAAGCTCAGTGGTACCTCCCACCAATCTCCATGTAATCATTGTGTCCAGTAGTGAGATGGAGGTCGGCGAAAGGAACCCCGAGCACAGAGAGGGACCAGGAAATCGATACCCCCGGAATTTGTGGTAGAAGGAGAGCTGAATATTTTATTCTATTCCTTTGCAGGTGCAACTTTTTGGCCAATTTTCGTATTTTTTTTCCAGATACTTTCATATAAGGTGCAGATACCTAGAGGTATCACCACTCTTAAAGGCATTGTCTACATTTTGGAAACAAGTATTAACCACTTCAGCCCGGGAAGGATTTACCCACTTCCTGACCAAGCCATTTTTTGCGATACAGCACTGCGTCACTTTAACTGACAATTGCGCGGTCGTGGGTTGTTGTACCCAAACTAAATTGATGTCCTTTTTTTCCCACAAATAGAGCTTTCTTTTGGTGGTATTTAATCACCTCTGCAGTTTTTATTTTTTGCGCTATAAACAAAAAAATAGCAAGACTTTTGAAAAGAAAAACAATAGTTTTTACTTTTTTGCTATAATAAATATCCCCAAAAAAAGTAGGGCCCCTTTCACACGAGGCGGACTCCGTTTCCACGGAGCCCGCCTCGGTCCGCCGGCTCAGTGGGAGATCAGTCCGTTGATCTCCGCTGAGCCGGCGGATGACAGGTCCCTCTCTGCTCACTGAGCGGGGAGGGGCTTGTCAGGCGCCGCTGCCGCCTATGGAGGGATCGGATGAAAACGGACAGCATGTCCGTTTTCATCAGATCTCACCCGATCCGATCCGCCAGCGACAGACCTGGACGTAGGGCCATCCGTCTGCTTTTTGCGGATCGGACCGGGTCGGATGTCAGCGGACATGTCTCCGCTGACATCCGTTGCTCCATAGGCTAACATGGAGCGCCCGTTCAGGTCCGCCATCAAAACTGACAGGCGGACCTGAACGGTCCGATCGTGTAAAAGGGGCCTAAAGAAACAAATTTCTTCCTCAGTTTAGACCATATTAGCGTATATTGATTGGCTTGCACAAAAGTTATCGCATTTACAAAATAGGGGATAGATTTATGGCATTTTTATTATCATTACATTTTTTTACTAGTAATGGCGGTGATCTGTGATTTTTAGCAGGACTGCAACATTGCGGTGGACAAATCAGACACTTTTTTGGGACCAGTGATATTTACACAGCGATTAGTGCTATAAAAATGCACTGATTACTGTATAAATGACACTGGCAGGGAAGGGGTTAACACCAGGGGCGATCAAAGGGTTAAATGTTCCCTAGGGGGGTGCTTTCTAACTGTGGGGAGAGTCGACTGACAGGGAGTAGAGAGAGATCGCTGTTCCTATTTACTAGGAACAGACAATCTCGCTCTACTCCCCTGACAGAACGGGGATATGCTTTGTTTACACTGGCAGATCTCCGTTCTGCCTCTCTCTGGAGAGATCGCGGATGGCCGGCTGACATAGAGTCTGCTGGACCCGCTGATTGGCTCCCCTGCTAGCAAATGGGCACGCGCGTGCCCACAGATCGCCATGTACATGCCCGACATACAATGACGGCGATTCGCGCAGGAGAGCCAACCTGCCACAGTACAACTGCGGCGGCTGGTCGGGAACCGGTTAAATGTACTCACTATAAAGTAATTAAAAATGTGTATTTATTATACTTTTGCATTTAAACCTGGGGAGCATTGCAACCTCGATCAGTGCACCGTAGGTTTATTCACAGGATCCTGCACTGTTTAACCACAGCTCCAGACAGAGGTATGGGCATACTCTTATGGGGCTGGAGGTAGTAAACAATGGACTACAAATGTAGTGATGTCAGTGCAATTGTGGTGGACTGATCTGTAGTGTTCCCATTTACAGATTCCTCTGAATGGATGACGTGGTTGTGTGAGCTGAGCCACGCACAGCCGCACTAAATGAAGTGATTGTAAAGTCAGAAGGTTTTTTTATCTTGTTGCATTCTACGCATTAAGATAAAAAGCCTTCTGTGTGCAGTAGCCCCCTTCGTCCCCTTATACTTACCGGAGCCCCATCTCTGTCCAGTGATGTCCATGAGTGTCTTGGCCATCCGGGACTCTCCCTCCTGACTGGCTGAGACACAACAGTGGTGCCATTGGCTCCTGCTGCTGTCAATCAAAGTCAGTTACCCAATCAGGAGAGCGAGGGGGCGGGGCTGATCCACAGCTGCAAGTCTGAATGGACACATGGAGCTGTAGCCCAGCTTGGGTGCCCCCCATAGCAAGCTGCTTGCTGTGGGGGCACTAAACAAGAGGGAGGGGCCAGAAGCACAGAAGAGTAACCCGAGAAAAGGAGGATCTGGGCTACTCTGTGCAAAACCACTGCAACAGGGCAGGTAAGTAGGAGGAGGAGGAGAAGGAGACTTTAAATCATTTTAACCATTTCAGCTCTGGAAGGTTTTACCCCCTTCCTGACCAGGCCATTTTTTGCGGTACAGCACTGCGTTGCTTTAACTGACAATTTAGCGTTCGTGCAACGCTGTACCTAAATACAGTTGATTTCCCTTTTATCCCACAAATAGAGCTTTCTTTTGGTGGTATTTGATCACCCCTGCGGTTTTTATTTTTTGCGCTATAAACAAAATATCCCAATAAGTGTATATTGAGTGGTTTGCATAAAAGTTATAGCGTCTACAAACTATGTAGATTCATGGGCTTTTTCTTTTTTTTTATTATTTTTACTAGAAATTAGTGATTTTTAGCGGGACTGCGACGTTGCGGCAGACAAATCTGACACTGACACTTTTTTTCAGCTTAGCTGAAACACAAGATCTCTCTTTTACTCCCTGACAGAACAGTGTTCTGCCTTGTTTACATAGGCAGACCGCTGTTCTGCCTTTCCTTTGAACGATCAGCGTGTCCCGGCAGCCATCGTGGCCACCGGACCCGCTGGTGGGCTCGAGCTGTGTCCAATCACAGCAGGAGTGGCACGCCCCCCAGATCGTGCGCACCAAATCACATACAGGCACGTGATTTTGCACAGCCGGGTCACCCTGACGCAATATATAAGCAGTGGGCACTAGCCTAGAAGCGGTTAAAAGAAACACATGCTGTTGGAGGGAGAAGCATGCTGTAGTTCGTGTAAGTTGGGGGAGGGGGGTAAGCAATGGGACCATGTTTCATGTTAGAACCTAAATTTGGGTGTAACATGAAACACTGTCGGAGTTGGAGTATGCCTATAAGGCCTTATACACATGAGGCCACGCAACAATAATTAGGGGCATATTTCCACATCTGGGAGGCACTGTGGGATACAGCTACCCATAGGGATGGATGGCTGTACGCTAGTTGTACATGGATATGCCTTGTTCTTCTGTCAACTTCAGCATGGGTGTAAATCTCTGGATGCACAGAAGCCGCTTTCAAGGTGCGGAACGACTCTTCTTCTCCTACATCAGGCTCCCCAAATTCATTACGCATAGAAGGACTGTTTCAAAGAAGCGGAAGTTTGAAAAGTTCAGAATCTCTAATAATGCAAGGAGTGGACATCTCCCCGTGAGGGGGCAGTGAAGCCTCTGCCCTCGCCATCTTTTTCAGATGGGTTGACAATGCTCTGTGCCCCCCTAAATAATGCCAAACTCTATTCAGATGGTTTTAAAGTTTAACTGGAAATGTGTGCATCTGGGTTGATCATTTATGGTAACCTCTGGAAAGACTATATCTCCTGGGTTGTAAACCCTCCAAATGTTAGACGTGGCAGTTGTACTGGCCCTCAGCTGAGAAGGCTGGTGGATATGGTCTCCACAGAGGGAGGGGCACACAATGTAGTTGTCGTTTTTCATGAACATGTTAGTGCAGGTTCGGCATATACCCGTGTACGGACATTTATTACTAAGGGCAACTGTATGCCGCAGCTGTATCTCCCGAGCATGAAAATACGCCTCCAATTTACAATGTACGGCCTCACGTGCCTGTGTACATGAGGCCTAACTGCTGACATTACTTCATTTCTATGCCAAAAATAGTTTTGGTTTGAAGAATTCATACATTTTTTTGTAAGAAGCACTATTTACAAGAAGCACTAGAAGCATTATTTTCCACGTACTATAAGAGCCATAAGAGCCATAAATCCCTTCTGTTGTCATGCATTGACAGTACAGCAATATGTAACATCTGTGCAAGAGACAAATGCTTCTTCTTATTCTCCCATCTGGTTTGTCCACTTCTTTTGTCTATACTATCAGCCAACCTTGTTATTATTAAGCAACGCTGTTCACGGTTGTGGTCTACTGATCATTTTTTTTTCTAAATAACCTCCATGGGAGGTTGAAATTGAACTCCCTGTTTGATGTTGGGAAGATTATTTGGAAAAGGCCAACAATAACTGAAACACAAGAGGATGTGTTTTATTTGTAGTAATGAACTTTAGGGTCCTTTCACACGGGTGTCATCAGTTCAGTCACTTTTTTTTTTAAGTGGAAAATTAAGCAGGCTTGTTCTTTGAAAAAAAAAATTTACCTGAACAGACATGGACATATACGGATAATCATTTGTATACATCTGCATGCCCATAGGAATGAATTGCTCTCCGTGTTTTATCTGCAAACGGAGGTAAGAAAAACAGTCAAACAGCTCGCCCATGTGAAAGAACCCTCAGGATCTGGATCAGTCTGAATCTGTCTATCACGTTTTTTTTTTTAGATAGATCCAGACTGAACTGCTATGTAGGTTTTTGAGGTGCAAAACATGTGGCTTACCTGATCATGACCGTGTAAAAGAACCCTTAAAGTTTACTTTAGATGATGGGTATCCTTTCAGAGGTTGAGATCCACCTGGACAACATGGAGGAAATCAACAATCCTCAGGTAAAGGGGGACACCCTTCAAAAAAAAAACAAAAAAAAACTATCAAGCACCCAATAAAAACACAACATATTGTCCTGGGCCTCCCACCCACAGTAGTGTCCTCTGCTCCCCTTAAATCATTCCCCCCCCCACAGTAGTGTCCTCTGCCCCCCACCCTCAAAGTAGTGTCTTCTGCCACCTTCACATCACCCCACCCCACACTGTAGTGTCCTGTACCCCCCATAACAGTGTTTTCTGTCCCCCTTCACATCACCCCTACTGTAATGTCCTCTTGCCCCCCCTTTACAACCCCCCGTGTAGCATCCTCTGCCCTCCCATTCACATCACCTCCCCCCCACTTTAGTGTCCTCTGCCCACACCCCATAACAGTGTCCTGTGCCCTCCCAAAGCAGTGTCATGTCCCCCATCACACCCCCCCCCCCCCGCATAGTATCCTCTGCCACATAGCAGTTTCCTGTGCTGTCTGCCCCCTTTCACATCACCCCTCCCTGTAGCATCCTCTGCCCCCCCCCCCCCCCATAGCAGTGTCCTGTTTCCCCTCAAACCAGTCTCATGTGTCCCCCCCCCACACCCGGTTTCCTCTGTTCACCCATCACTCCCCCTCCTACACACACACACACACAAACCCACAGTGTAGGTACCTGTGTTTTACCTTACACTGGTGTACACTATGCAGCAGAGCAGAGAGCGAGATGTGTCACAGTACTGGATGGAAGGCGGGAGCGGGAGCGGGAGCTGCCAGAGTTAACTTTTCACATGAACAAGCTAGTGATTGGTTGCTAGGACCGCCCAGCTTCTTAGCAACCAATTACCTGCTAGTTAATGTGAAACCCCCTGCAATTGGGGGGCTGTGAAGGCTGAAGGAGTGGAAGGCAGGGGAAGGACCGTCAATGCAGGGCTGTGTTCCAGATCTACTTGTCGGCTGCCCACAGTCGACTGGTAGATCAGGATCAAGGGCTTGCTGATCACCGCTTTAGATTACTCAGCCTTCTTTTTAAAGCTATAATTACCTAAACTTTGCATAAACACAATCAATTCAATCTCATAATGGACTCCATTCCCAAAGTATCCGAGTATGCGGTAAGATACTGCATAGCGATTTTCAAAAAGTTTTTCGGATTCACTAAAAAACGCTATAAAAATATCACATGTGATCTGGTTCTCTGAATTGAGACCAAAATCTTTAACATGTTCATGTAATATTTAAGAGTATTTTTCAATATTTTAAAAGCTGCAGCCTTCATACAAATACTTCTTGGTAATCCTGACATGAACATCATTGCTTTGACAATGCTCCGTCCTTGCCTCCTGATTGTTCTCCTGTGATGTCATTCTGTCACACGAACTTCCGATGAAGATTACAAGTGGCCATTTCAGCAGAACTCACACATCTTTTATGGGTACATATACGAAGGCTGAATCACTCATTGACTTATTCTCTTTCTTAGAAGAGTCATATCCCTTTGACAACAACAGGAGAATCCTCGGTTCTTTTTCCTGCTCTAGTCAAAGATAAATAAAACATACATGAAGTTTAGCCACACATATGCCCCTTACAATTAAGATGGCACTTTCAGTACCAGTTTAAAGTACAGGGGCACATTGCAAGTCAATCAAAAATCAGTTATACAAAGGAAAATTACTGCCAATAAGCATTTAAAATACTGAATTTTTCTGTGCTTTTACCTGCAATACATTAAGCCAGCGACAGGTTCTCTTTAACATAAAATGCTCAAGAAGATAAAGAAATGTGCTGAATTATATAAAAAATGATGTGTTAAAAAGAACCAGTCAATAAACAGCTTTGGGTAGGTGCTTCCAGCTTCTCTCCTGATTGCATAGTGGCCTAGTGGTTAGCACTTCTGACTTAGGCCTGATTCACACCTATGCAGGTTGCAGTTTGCATATTGCAAGTGCATTTTGCGTTTTTCAATACACATCTTTAAACCATTTGAAGTCTATAGAAACAAAAACCAGAAAAAAAAAACTTGGCCCCCTTTCCATAAAATGCACAGATGTGAACTACATCTATAGGAAACCATGTTAAATGGACCGTAGTGTGTTTCTGCAAAAACTGAAAATCCACTAAAACATACATAGGTGTGAACCAGGCCTTACAGCACTGATGTCCTCAGTTCATATCTCAGCTAAGACACTGCCTGCATGTTAAGTTTTCATGTTCTCCTTGTGCTTGTGTGGGTTTACCCCCACACTGCAAAGACGTTTTGGAAGGTTAATTGACGTCTGTCTAAATTGGCCCTAGTATGTGTATAAATGCATGTTAGATTGCAAGCTCTTTGAGGACAAAGACAGATATAAATGTATGGTATGTAAAGCACTGTGTAAATTGTCAGAGCTATATAAATAAAAGCAAAAATCATTGTCATAATGTAATACAATGTAGCTATTTCAGCCTGCACTGTGCAAGTTGTGACTTTAAAAGAGAACTATGGGCTATGGGAAAAAAAGAAAAAAACATTATACTTACCTAGGTGGATGCAGCATTGATCCAATGCCGCATATGTCCCATGCCTGCTCTGCACTGAGAACTGAGTGATCAAACACTGCAATCGCTCAGTTCTCTCCCTCCTCTCTGAGCACAGAGCCATAACTGTCAGTCACCGGCTCTCTGCTCTTCCCCTCCAGCACTCACTCGAGCACTGGGCTGTGGAAGGGGCGGGAGCAGCTGGCTCAGGCTCTCGGTGGATCCTTGAAAGGCTGAGCCAAGGACTGGTCCAAGCTTCTGGGTTAATCCCGATCATATGGTCAGGATCTTTTAAGAGCCATGACCGGCTCTGTGATGTCAGCGGGCCAAAAGAGCTTTGGCTATACTTCTCCTTTAAAGTTCTAAGGCAGAACCTTAGGGAGGGTTATAACCACTGTCTATTTTATTTTTGCTATCTGTGTCCCATTGGGGAGATTTCCCTTCACCTCCTGTCTAATAACCAAAACAGGAAGTGAGACAAAATCCTTCCAAAATGAGGGAATCCTTGGTGGTCACCAGAAAAAGTGTCCTCATTCCTAGCTCTGGTGACAACCCAACATTTTTTTGGTAATGATAGTACACAGAACAAATAGAGAGGGGGAATCTCCCTAACGGGGCACAGACAGCAATAAAAACCTAACAGGTGTTCTAATTCTTCTCCACTCTATCAAGAACAAAAAGTTTAGTTATACTTAAAAAAAAAAAAAAAAATTACGAAACCTTGGTAAACGGGGCTACAATTTCGATACTAAAGTCACTGCATTACTGTGATGTGAGAAGTTGGAAGTTCTCTATAATTATTTTTATCAGCATCGGCCTCCCCATGTATAAGCACACTGCATGACATGTAATCACATCTGTCTGCCATATGGAAGACAATAAAACTCTTCAAATTCCTAGCTCACCCCACACACAAGTGATCTGCTTCACCAAGCGGGGTTATTGGAAACATTGACATATATAAACACAGGAAAACGCACTTCCACCACCATCCCAGACAACAGTCTGCTTTCTGTTACCCTGTAATAGGATGTATATCTTATACTCAGTGTATACTATATATCCCTGATCCAAGGGTACGAATCCATTCATGCATCTGATAATTACAAGTTTTCTACCACTCAGTGACACAACTTACTTTAAGAGGAACTGCGGTCTGCTCACATAATTTGTAATAAAAACATCTTTGCCATTCTGAAGCTTCCCTCCAACCACTTTGCATATTATTTTATATATTCTGTGATTTTCTACTTGGCAAATATGCTGCAAAAATCTCCCTCCACTGAGTCTGGCTGCAACCATTTTAACTGTGGGCAGCTGAAGCTGCTGCATGTTCACTTCCTGGATTTGCACAGACACAGAGGCACACCTTCAGCTCTGCAGCTCTCATTGGCCCTCTTATGACTCATCCCCTCCCTACCTTCTTGGCAAACTCTGACAAGAGTGAGAGAGAGACAGCTGTGCATGATGTCAAAAGCGTAGGCTTTTTACCAGACAAGAAACAGGAAGTGGGCTGTATAAGGTATTTACTGGCAGAAAAAAAATATTTTACTAGTTAAAGGTAAAGCAACAAAGGTAGAAGATTTCATAGATGGAAAATGTAAAAAATGACTGAAGATCTCCACCTCAATACCGGGCACTATCACCCCCTTCCTGCCCAGGCCACTTTTCAGCTTTCAGCGCTCTCACACTTTGAATGACAATTGCGCGCTCAAGCAAAATTATACCCAAATGAATTTTTTATCATTTTCTTCAAACAAATAGAGCTTTCTTTTGATGGTATTTCATCACCACTGGGTTTTTTATTCTTTGCTAAAAAAATGAAAAAAGACCAAAAAGTTTGAAAAAATGTTCCTCCTTTACTGATGTGCGATGATAAGGCTGCACTGATGGGCACTGATAGGCTGCACTAATGGGCACTGATGAGGTGGCACTGATATGCAGCACTGATGAACATTCATAGGTGGCACTGATGGGCACTGATAGGTGGCACTTATGTGCAATAAAAGGTGGCATGGGTGGGCAGCACTGATGGGCACTGAAAGGCAGCATTGATGGGCACAGACTGGTGTCACTGGTGGGCACAGAGTGGCATCACTGATGGGCACTGTTGGGGCTACATTGTAATCAGGGCACTGATGATAAAAAATTTGGAACCACCACTATTTTATTGTCCAGGAGCTCTGCTTTCATAAAATATAAAATGTTCGGGGGTTTTAACCACTGGAAGACTGGATATCTTTCCAGTTCAGGCCATGTTTTAGTTTTCAGCACTGTCACACTTTGAATGACAATTATTCACTCAAGCAGCACTGTACCCAAAATAATTTTATATAATCTTTTTTGAAAGAGAGCTTTCTTTCTGTGATATTTACTTACATTGGCTCTTTTACTTTTTACTATACAAAGAATTTTGAAAAAAAATAAACATTTTACCTAGTTTCTGTTATAAAACTTTGCAAAAAAATTATCTTCCTTCATAAATTTAGGCCAAAAAGGACTATATTTATTTGAAAACTGATCAGTCCTGATGTACTGACTGCCTAAATGATTTCCTTGAGACCATATTTGAGGCCCTAAAATGTCAGGACAGTACAAAAAACCCCAAAAGGGCCTCTTTTTGGAAAATAGACAGTCAAGGCATGGTAAGTTTTTGAAGTTGTAATTTTTTGTCACAATTCTTTGGAAAATGAAGAAATTAAATAAAAAATAGTTTTTTTATGTCATTTCCCACACACAGTATAGGCATGCTTACAACTATACCCCAAAACACCTTTGACTGCTCCTCCTGAGTAGGGATGAGCCGAACCCCCCCCCCGGTTCGGTTCTCACCAGAACATGCGAACAGACAGATAATTTGTGCGAACGGGCGAACACCGTTAAAGTCTACGGGACACGAACGTGAAAAACCAAAAGTGTTCATATTAAAGGCTTATATGCAAGTCATTTCCATAAAAAGTGTATGGGGACTCAAGTACTGCCCCAGAGGACATGTATCAATGCAAAAAAAAGTTTTTAAAACAGCTGTTTTTTCAGGAGCAGTGATTTTAATAAAGCTTAAAGTGAAAAAATAAAAAATAAATATTCCTTTAAATAGTGTGCCGGGGGGGGGGGGGGGGGGGCCTTTAGTCTGCCCGTAAAGTAGCACATCTTTCCCATGTTTATAACAGTACTGCAGCAAAAATACATCTGAAGGAAAAAATGTCACTGAAAACTGTTTGCAGCCGTAATGTATTGCCGGATTCCGGTAAGATACGTAAAAAATGATTGAAAAAAACGGCGTGGGTCGTCCCCCCAGTCCATACCAGGCCCTTCGGGTCTGGTATGGATATCAAGGGGAACGCCACGCCAACATTTTTTTAAAAAATGGCGCTGGGGTCCCCCCCAAAATGGATTTTAAGGGGAACTCCACGCCATAATAAAAAAAATGGCGTGGGGGTCCCCCCAAAATCCATACTCAGTGTAGGGGATGAGTTTGATGTCCCAGTTGAAGTCCAATTGGACGAAACGCGTCGGTCGAGCTACACTCTTCCCTACACTTGATTTTATCTTTCTACGTAATCACGCTATTTTAAACTGTATTATTATATTATTGGTGATATCCAATAAATATATCATTTGATCTGCACCATTGGCGCACTTTACACATTTTTTTCGAGCTTTACACACTTCTGGGACTCCCATGAGGTTTGGATTCTCCATCTTCCCCCGTCTCTCCGGACTGGTAGTCGCGATTGGCGGAACAGAGGAGGGATTCCCCTTGAGATCCGGGGCTCCTTGGACAACCACTTCTTGGATCTCTAAGCCTGTCTGATTCGGTGTCACTGGCATCTGAATCCACCATTTCTGGTAAGCGTATTACATCTGTTTCCTGTTCAAGACCTTTAAGCTGATGATATACAGACCAGAACATCTCCCATTCATGTTGGACTCATTATATACGTTTTTGATTATGGGACTATTATTTTATTGTGGTACCACATTTCACCATTGAATTCCATTCATTTATTTCATTTCTCTCATTTATACTTTTTTGCCTCAGTGGTTCATTTCCACTGATTATATCATCACTTTTTATTTTGTTCATTATTAGCGCTACATTTATTTATTAAACCATGTTAAATGGACTGTAGTGCATTTCTGCAAACTACAAAACGCACAAAAAAATGCATAAGTGTGAATCTAGGGTAAGGGGATATGTGAGACTTTTTCACAGTCTGGACACATAGAGAGGCCCAAAATCCAAGAAGCTCATTTGGGCTTTCAAGGAGCATAAATTACATGTCTAATTTCCAGACTACCTATCATAATTCTTGAGTCCCTGAAGTGCCTGGACAGGAGAAACACCCACAAAGGCATAATGAAAATGTCATTTTTTGCCACAAGTTTTTGGATATTGGATTGGACGAGGTGGAGAGGCAGAGTGGTGCCGTCAGGTGTGCAACAAGACCTAATTATTATTTCTATTCCATAAACCATCACCTGTTTGACTTTACTATTAAAAAAAAATAGTTTCTTCTAATTAAACAGAAACAGTTAGAGAAGCATGAAAATACAGTAGTTATTGTGTATTAATCCTATACCTTTGAGGATCATTTTGCTTTTAAAGTTATCCACCAAAACCTGATGCCAAAACTTTTTTTTTGCAGTTTTAGGCCGGGTTCGCACTGGTACGACAAACGCTCCGACATTGGGAGCTCATGTCGCATGACATGTGAAAATCAATGATTGCTCTCTCTCCAGTTCTTCTCCCTCTGTCCGCTGTCTTCTGCAGTGTCTCCGCTGTCTTCTCGCTCTTTTGCTCGCTCTTTTGCCTAGTCTTCTCCACTGTCTTCACCCTTAGTTCTTCTTCCGACGTTGACTCAACGCTCTCTCCCGCTCTAATGCCAGGTGCGCGGTGTGCCACTACTTATATTGGCATGGAGTGGGGTCACCAGAGGCACGCCTCTTATGATGCCACCGCCCATCATGCCCCGAGTGGTGACGTTGTAAGGGGTGGGGCCTCCAGATGACATTACACGGTGACCCCTCCCCATGCCAATATAAGTAGTGGCACACCGCGCACTTGGCATTAGAGCGAGAGAGAGAGCGTCGAGTCAACATCGGAAGAAGAACTAAGGGTGAACACAGCGGAGAAGACCAGGCATTTACTATGTCACATGACAAGAATTGCATCTCTTTCTTTGATATCTCGATATACCGAGGGGGCGATGGGACCCTCTGCAGCGGCCTATACAGGAAGCCTACAACAGGTAACACAATCCTGCATGCCTCAGAAAACCTTGATAAATTCCATACTATATGGCCAATATTTAAGAATCTGACGCAATTGCTCTGACGATAAAACCTACATGATTGAGGCCAAAAAACTACGTGATAGACTGCTGCACATGCCTCCCTTAACCTCCCTGGCGGTATGATTCTGTCTGGAATTTTGTGCTGAAAGCGGTACAATTATTTTGCATGGAAATTTGATGCTATGTATTATAGGCCTGCAATTCTTAGTAATTACTTACTTAAACCTGACCAAACAAGACTCTAGTAGACATCCCAGATGTGATAAAGTTTGAAACACAAAATCATGATTTTAAATTTTTAAATAATATAATTTTATTCAATAATGTAATACAAACTAAAGAAATTTGTCAGACAAAGAAAATTCAGTAAACATCCTGAGTGTGATACATTTTGAAGCAAGGTACAGCACACAGTCCCACGTCACAATCCGGACAAAAGAACCTGCTTTCTTTTCGGATTTTTTTTCCCTTGTCATCTCTGTGTGAACAGCAAACCACACACATCCTGGTAGGTGCTGCCTTTTTTGCGGTTGGCGGTATATAGTCCATAAAGTGCCGACCTGTTAGGCGTTCTGGGTTGGCAACACCAACAGCACGTTGTCCAGGTCTGTTCGCATCAACTGATGGCATCTGGTGTTTGGCAAAAATCTGCTCAGCCACCTTCCAGATAAAATCTGAATGAACAAGAGACCTGTCACTCCCTGCTTGGTACAAGATGTAAGCGTTCCAAAGGCATTGTTCCAGAAAATGCCTGAAAATCTTTTTGTAATATTTTTTCTGCTGTTTCCGCATAGTCGGATAAAAGGTCATTGCCTGATCGGCTCGGTCGACACCTCCCATAGTGCAATTATAGTCTATGACGACTTGCGGCTTCAGCACATCTTTCCCACCTTTTGTGTGGACCGTGGCAGTGGAGGTATTGTGCACAGTGCTCATGAGACACACGTCCTTCTTGTCTCGCCAACGTATTGCCATCATCTTACCCTTCTGCCAGGCAACCATTTCTCCGGGTTTTAGTTTTTTCTTTCCAAACATTGATGGCATGTCACGTCTGTTAGGCCTAACTGTACCATAGGCATCCGTCTTGTTTTGAATCAAAACCTCAAACAGTTCCGGCGACGTATAGAAATTGTCCATGGTCACACAATATCCCTGGTTCAGTAATGGCTCCAGCAGTGTAAGGACAGATGATGTGGCCATCCCATAATTGCTGTACCTGGGGTTGAACTTCGTGCCTTTACCGGTGTAAATGACCGAGTTCCATATGTATCCGGTGGATGACTCGCAGAGCATGTATGATTTGATGCCAAACCGCGCTCTTTTGGATGCAATATACTGGATCCAGCTTTGTAGGCCATCAAACTCTCATCCACGCTGACGTCCCTTTCTGGCACGTAGGCCCGCTGGAAATTGTTCCCAATAATTTGGCATACCTCCCAGATTTTTTTTAGCTTGGGCGCAGGATGCGTGGCCTCATCAAACTCTTCATTGTTAGTGAAGTGAAAATATTTCATGATGAGGGAAAAACGGTATTCGGACATCACAGTACCAAAAAACGGAGTGGCCAATAACTTGTTGGTGGTCCAGTACCATTTCTGGCGTGGTTTCCCCACCACCCCCTGAAGAATAATGAGTCCGAGAAACAGCCAGATGTCCTCTTTAGTCACCGGTTCCCACCTTCTGCTTCGGGAAAACCTGGCATGCAGCATAGCGGATTGCTGCTGTTGGTAGCGATTTGTCTCTATGACAATTTTTTCAATTACCTCCTCTGTGAAATAATTGCAGGTATGCCAGAGGGTTGCCACGCTCAACTTCGACCTTCATCCCAGGTGATCCAGTGAAGGAAAATCTTGGGGGCGCTACCTGGTCCGTATCGCACTCAATAGGGCACCAAGTGCGCTGATGTCAGGTGCAGGATCATCACCGCTGTCATCGCTGTCACTTGTCAGCTCAGTGTCAGATGACAAATCTCCCCACGACTCGCTATCGCTGAGTTCTGGGAGCAACTCCATGTCGCTGTCGCTGTCGCTGTCATTCAACTGCTCCAAAGGCGATTTTGTAGCGAAATGGCGCTTTTTGGATTCCATTTTCTCAATATTTTATTGGAGGCAAAGGGCACTGGGGCAAGGGGCACTGTATCAGTGAGATCTGAGATGATACAATGTAATCCTCTCAGATTACACTGTATCACCTCTTTTTATATGTGTGTTTTGTGTTTGAACT
Source organism: Aquarana catesbeiana (assembly GCF_042186555.1). Lineage (NCBI taxonomy): Eukaryota > Metazoa > Chordata > Amphibia > Anura > Ranidae > Aquarana > Aquarana catesbeiana. The sequence goes on from NC_133330.1 coordinate 216,492,295, forward strand.
TTTCAACTTTGAATTTCCCGCCTAGTTCCGCTCCCGTGCGCCGCTGCTGCTCGCAGGGAACGGAACTAGGAAGTGAGATGCTGTGATCGCGCTGGCGATCACAGCGGAGCACAGCCGAGGACACTGGAGGGCATCGCTGGAACCCAGGAGAAGGTAAGGGCTCCGCTGGATGCTCTGCAATGTTACCCCGAGCGTGACTCGGGGTTACCGCTCCTGACAGTAAAAGTCAGACCCGAGTCACGCTCGGGATTACCGCCAAGGAGGTTAAAAGAGCCTATAAAAAGGCAATTTCCAAAACTAGACCGCAACTACTCTCAGAAAACCAATAAAGATACAGATTCCATAAGAATAATTACAAAATATACCAACCAACAAGCAAAAATCAAATCTATAGTGACTAAATATTGGCATATGCTGACCATGGATTCCGATACTTGGACAACTTGTCCCTGAAACTCCTTTATTTACATTCAAGAGAGCTCAATCCATCAAGGATCAACTTGTTTCTAGTGAATTTAAGGGAGAATCTCATAATGACCCTTGCAAACACAAGGGTACGTTCATCTGCGGTGCCTGCAACTATTGCAGGTACATGCTTACGCAAAAGCACTCCATTCTCCCTAATGGGAATATTTTTCAACCCAAACATTTTGCTAACTGCAAAATAATTGGAGTTATCTACCTGTTGTATTGTGAATGCGGCTGCTTTTGTGTCGGCAAAACCAAGTTACAGTTTTGGAGGCTTGCATACAGACACATCAGAAGTATGCAGGTTTCCAATCCAGATCTGGCACTTGGACACACTAAACTAATGCATGGAGGTAAATTCCCAAAAATCAAATTTTTGATTTTGGATCGTATCCACCCCAGTCTCGGGGGGGAGGGGGGATTGGGGGGGGGGACTGGAACAAAGTCCTCCTCCAAATGGAACTGAGGTGGATACACAATTTGAAAACTACATGTCCACCAGAGCTCAATGAAGCAATGTGCTTTAAACCCTTTCTTGAGGGGTTTTCATCTGGAGGCATGGAAAAGTAATGACTTGACACCTCACTACTAGGTGATAATTTTTAAAAAAAAATTTTTGTTCATATTGTCCATTTCTGCTCTTCTAATTCGCTTATGTGCTTGCTATCCAGGGTACTTTACCCGTGAAATACCATTAAAATGTAGTTATGTACCGTATATAAAACATGTTTTTGTTTATATACATTAACCTCTGTATACTTTGTATTTTTTTTTAAAAGATAAAGAGATATATATAAATTATTTCCATCTCATATTGTAGTTCCCACTAAGTCCTCTAGGGGACAAAGAACTGTTCCTGTGTTTGGATATACAATGGAGGTATTTATTTACAATATGTATTATTTTTTGTAGTCCTACATAACATCGGGCTGTGGCAGGGTTTTCCCCCTCCCTTTTAGCTCTCTCCTCGGGCAGGCACACAATCACCCGGGACACAAAGCCGCCTGTGGGTTTTCTAACCCATGGCAGATATCTGGAGTACATTAAGCCTCACGCTCCTTTGTCCTCTATCTTGCCACTCCAGCGGACATGCGCAGTCCGCTGGTGAGGCTATATGTGTCGGTGGGCTGCGTGCGCAGGCTTCTTGACCTGTTTTTCCAACACAGAGAAAACTATCCTCTGGTGTGGCTATTTAAATCTCTTCATGGGATACAGCTTTCCTTTTTGTTTTTAATACAAACAGGGAATGTTTTATCTGTGACACCACTACAGTACATTTAAGTGCATTCAATATACTATACATAAAAAATATTTGTTTACAAGAATACATACAACTTTTTTGAAATAATGTGTATTGATAGGTGTAGTAAGGAGGGGTTTGGGTTCCTGGAGGACTGGGCCGACTTCTCAGTCGGTAACCGGTACTATAGAAGGGACGGACTGCACCTAAATGAGGAGGGTGCAGATCTGCTGGGAATGAAGATGGCCAAAAAGTTAGAGGGGTTTTTAAACTAGGCAATAGGGGGGAGGGTCCAGAGACAGTGATAGCCAGCGTGGAAGATATTCCAGAGGGTAGTATTGGGGGCATTAGTGGTAGGTTAACCAAAGCACAAAAACACAAAGTGAGTATAGTAGCAAGTCCTAGTTGCAATCTTGAAACACCCAATACGAGGACAATATGCGACCGGTCCAAACTATGTGGCATGTTCACCAATGCCAGGAGCATGGCGGACAAGATGGGTGAACTAGAGATGCTGTTGTACAAGGAGGATTTGGATTTTGTGGGAATTTCAGAGACCTGGTTCAACAGCTCTCATGATTGGCTGGCAAACATTCAAGGGTATACCCTATACCGCAAGGATAGAGAGGGTAAAAAAGGGGGAGGGGTATGCCTATATATCAAGAATAATGTACAAGCGAATGTGAGAGATGACATCACTGAGGGAGCTAGAGAGGAGGTGGAATCCTTATGGGTAGAGCTCCAAAGGGATGAAGCTAAGGGGAAAATAATACTGGGAGTATGCTATAGGCCCCCTAACCTGAGGGAGGAAGTGGAGATGGATCTCCTATCACAAATTGGATTAGCAGCAAGGATGGGAAGTGTTATCATAATGGGGGATTTTAATTATCCAGACATAGACTGGGCGGAGGGAACCGCGCATTCATTTAAGGCTCGCCAGTTCCTTAATGTCTTGCAGGACAATTTTATGGGTCAGATGGTAGGCGCACCAACTAGAAATAAAACATTACTGGATCTACTGATTACCAACAATACAGACCTGATCACAGATGTGGAAATACGGGGCAATTTAGGTAACAGCGATCACAGGTCAATTAGTTTCAGTATAAATCACACAAATAGGAAACATGAAGGGAACACAAAGACACTGAATTTCAAAAGAGCCAACTTCCCTAAACTACAAACCTTGCTAAAAGGCATAAATTGGGATAAAATATTAGGAACAAAGAATACGGAGGAGAGATGGGTTTGCTTTAAGAGCATATTAAATAAGGGCATTAGCCAATGTATCCCATTGGGTAATAAATTTAAAAGAGCGAACAAAAATCCTGGATGGCTTAACTCCAATGTAAAAATGCATATAAAAGCAAAGGAGAAGGCCTTCAAAAAATACAAGGTTGAGGGATCATCCTCAGCATTCAGACTTTATAAAGAATGCAATAAGAAATGTAAGGGTGCAATTAGGACGGCTAAGATAAAACATGAAAGACACATAGCGGAGGAGAGCAAAAAAAATCCCAAGAAATTCTTTAAGTATGTAAACAGTAAAAAAGGGAGGACAGACCATATTGGCCCCATAAAGAATGAGGAAGGACATCTGGTTACAAAGGATGGGGAGATGGCAAAGGTATTGAATTTATTCTTCTCCTCAGTCTTCACGAGTGAATCGCGGGGCTTCAGTAACCAAAACTGCAGTGTTTATCCTCATGACACAACACAGGAAGCACCTCCATGGTTAACAGAGGACGGAATTAAAATTAGACTTGAGAAACTTAACATTAATAAATCACCGGGACCAGATGGCTTGCATCCGAGGGTACTTAGGGAACTCAGTCAGGTGATTGCCAGACCGTTGTTCCTAATTTTTACAGACAGTCTATTGACTGGAATGGTACCAGCTGATTGGAGAAAAGCCAATGTAGCACCAATATTTAAAAAGGGCCCAAAAAACATCCCTGGGAATTACAGACCAGTTAGCCTAACATCAATAGTATGTAAACTCTTGGAGGGGATGATAAGGGACTATATACAAGATTTTAGTAATAAGAACGATATCATTAGCAGTAATCAGCATGGATTCATGAAGAATCGTTCTTGCCAAACCAATCTATTAACCTTCTATGAGGAGGTGAGTTGCCATCTAGATAAAGGAAGGCCCGTAGACGTGGTGTATCTGGATTTTGCAAAAGCATTTGACACAGTTCCCCATAAACGTTTACTGTACAAAATAAGGTCCGTTGGCATGGACCATAGGGTGAGTACATGGATTGAAAACTGGCTACAAGGGCGTGTTCAGAGGGTGGTGATAAATGGGGAGTACTCAGGGTCAGGGGTGGGTAGTGGGGTTCCCCAGGGTTCTGTGCTGGGACCAATCCTATTTAATTTGTTTATAAACGACCTGGAGGATGGGATAAACAGTTCAATCTCTGTATTTGCAGACGATACTAAGCTAAGCAGGGCAATAACTTCTCCGCAGGATTTGGAAACCTTGCAAAAAGACCTGAACAAATTAATGGGGTGGGCGACTACATGGCAAATGAGGTTCAATGTAGAAAAATGTAAAATAATGCATTTGGGTGGCAAAAATATGAATGCAATCTATACACTGGGGGGAGAACCTCTGGGGGAATCTAGGATGGAAAAGGACCTGGGGGTCCTAGTAGATGATAGGCTCAGCAATGGCATGCAATGCCAAGCTGCGCAAACAGAATATTGGCATGCATTAAAAGGGGGATCAACTCCAGAGATAAAACGATAATTCTCCCGCTCTACAAGACTCTGGTCCGGCCGCACCTGGAGTATGCTGTCCAGTTCTGGGCACCAGTCCTCAGGAGGGATGTACTGGAAATGGAGCGAGTACAAAGAAGGGCAACAAAGCTAATAAAGGGTCTGGAGGATCTTAGTTATGAAAAGGTTGAGGGCGCTGAACTTATTCTCTCTGGAGAAGAGACGCTTGAGAGGGGATATGATTTCAATTTACAAATACTGTACTGGTGACCCCACAATAGGGATAAAACTTTTTCGCAGAAGAGAGTTTAATAAAACTCGTGGCCACTCATTACAATTAGAGGAAAAAAGAAGAAAAAAGGTTTAACCTTAAACTACATAGAGGGTTCTTTACTGTAAGAGCGGCAAGGATGTGGAATTCCCTTCCACAGGCGGTGGTCTCAGCGGGGAGCACTGATAGCTTCAAGAAACTATTAGATAATCACCTGAATGACCGCAACATACAGGGATATGTAATGTAATACTGACATATAATCACACACATAGGTTGGACTTGATGGACTTGTGTCTTTTTTTCAACCTCACCTACTATGTAACTATGTAACTATGATAGCACATGTCTTTTGCAATATCATAGATGCACATGTGTGTTTCCTAAAGAAAGAATTTATCTGAAACGTCGGGTGAAGGATCACATTGCACTGTGTGCTGCAATTTTGGTGTCCTACATACAGATTTGTATACATTCCAAAACATCCATTTATTGTCTTAGAGCCGGTTCACACTGGGATGACTTGTCAGGCGATCTAGCCGCCTGACAAGTCGCGTCCCGTTCTGTACAATGGACGCAAGTCGCTCCGACTTAGAAAAAGGATCCTGTACTACTTTGGGGGCGACTTGAGGCGACTTGCATTGACTTCTATATAGAAGTCGTTTTGCAAGTCGCGTGTGCAGGTCGCCTGAGGCAGTCGCGCTGCAAGTCGTACTGCCTTAGTGTGAATCGACCCTTAATCGTCATGTTTTTAAACATGTTTTCTTAAATAAATACTTCTGTTACATTTCAATTACGTTTAATGCCCCGTACACACAATCGGACATTCCGACAACAAAATCCATGGATTTTTTTCAGACGGATGTTGGCTCAAACTTGTCTTGCATACACATGGTCACACAAATCTTGTCGGAAATTCCGAACGTCAAGAACGCGGTGATGTACAACACGTACGAGCCAAGAAAAATGAAGTTCAATAGCCAGTGCGGCTCTTCTTCTTGATTCAGAGCATGCGTGGAACTTTGTGCATCGGAATTGTGTACACACGATCGGAATTTACGACAATGGATTTTGTTGTCGGAAAATTTGAGATCCAGATCTCAAATCTTGTGTGATGGAAATTCCGACGGAAAATGTTCAATGGAGCCTACACACGTTCGGAATTTCCGACAACAAGCTCCCATAGAAATTTCGGCCGTGTGTATGGGGCATAATACTTTTTGTATAGATATTAATGCCTTTAAAGTCTAATCTGGGGATACCCATTTTTTGTTCAAAGTCGGATCGCTGTTCGTTGAAGTTGGACACATGTTGGACTTCAAGTCGTAGGGCAAAGTCGGATCCAAAGTGGTACAACTGTCGTGTCGTACCAGTGTGAACCCAGCCTTAGACAGTGTAGGGATTAGTTAAAACGCCAACTTTTTTTTCTATGTACCATCGGGTAGGTTTCCCTTTACTTCCTGTCATGGCAATACAACAGATAGTGACTGGAAATTACTCCAAAGTCAGGAAATACCCTCTTAGAACAGGTGTCCACATTGGAAGATTTCCCCTAACCTTTTGTTTTGGTGATAACAGTACAATGTGTGAATTTTTTCTTTAGTTTTTTTCGTTATTAGTTTTGGCTAAAATGAGTAAGATCAGAAATCCTGATGGGCTTTGTACTGCTATCCAGGGCTTCGTTTGGGCTTGTTTTCACAAGTGTTACCCTCTGAAGAGCAATCTGTGGTGGATTGCTTTTCAGAGGGTCTTTAAGAGGCCAATCTCTCTAACAAAGCCCCAGATAGCAGCTATAACCTGACAGGGTTTGTAACCCTTCTCCACTCTATCGAAAGCCGAGAAAGAAAACGTTTTAGCTGGACATACACTTTAACTGCGCAGACATTTCTCTAAAGAGAGCATTCCCACCTTTGCAGACTCTTCTTTTATCACTATTTTACCAGGCAAGGCACAATATATACTTAAAACGCTCTAATAGCTGCTTCTTTGAGGCCTATTTAAGTCTTTGGCAGAATGTCTATAAAAGTGTCACAAGAACAGGCTTACAATGCTTATTAAAGACCATTTATAGTCTTATTTATGTACCTGAGACATTTATAATGATGTTGGCCAATGCTCAAAGCTGTCTTATCTCCCAGGACAAACATTTAGGTTGTAGAGATAATGTATAATCTATACACTGTCATTGAGCAGCAACAGAACTTTACACATCCTTCTGGACTATTTATAGCAGCCAAAATGTATATTATATCTTTTTTTTCTGGGTAAATATCAGGTTAACTATTTGTATTGTTCTATCTGATTTATTGTGATAAACCATGATATATATATATGTAGCAATAACTCACAGTGGATCTGCTGGTTTAAAGCGGACTGTTACCGTCACCTTTGTTACCTCAATTTCACCAGAACCGGGTCTAGGGTCCCGTTGAGTTTAACCTCCCTGGCGGTATGATTATTTCGGATTTTAGGTGCTGAAAGCGGTACAATTATTTTGCATGGACATTTGGCGTTTTATATTGTAGGTCTGTAAATCTTAACAATAACACACTTAAATCTGTCCAAACTTGAGTCTAGTAGATATCCCGGGTATGATAAAGTTTGAAACACAAAAACATAAATTATAATATAATAAATAAAAATAAATAATTAAAAAAAAAAAAAAAAAAAATAGTAATAAAATAAATTTCCCCACAATTCACTATCGTTCAATTCTGCAAGTGTTCTAATTTACTATCGCTGTTTTCTAGCTGGTCTAAAGCCACTTTTGAAGTAAAGGGACACTTTTTGGTTGCTATGGACAATCTCCAGTTTCCAGGCAGAAAGAACGGTGTATATCATGTAAAACTGCATGCAGGGCATGGGCCAGAGCACTGGGGACAAAAGGGATGTGAAATAATTTCATACAGTACTGTAATCTGTAAGATTACAGTACTGTATGTGTTATGATTTTTCCTTTTTTTTTAATTTGCCGCCAGGCTCCGCCCCCGTGCGTCGCGCCGCTCGCAGGGAACGGAGCCTGGCACGGAGAGGCTTCGGAGGAGGACGGAGCCCTCGGACACTGCGGGGGACATCGCAGGATCCCGGGGACAAGGTAAGTAACGCCGCCCCAGGATCCTGCAATGCGATCCCGAGTGTGGCTCGGGGTTACCGCTAATGGGACTGAATTTTAACCCCGAGCCACACTCGGGAAAACCGCCAGGGAGGCTACTACCAGACAATGTAGGCACCAGACACTTGAGTATCTTTTCCAATGCTTTAATAAAGAGTAACTAAAGGAAGTAGCAGGAAAGAGGTAGAAGAAGAGTTGCAGGGAAGTTCAAATATCTTTTCTTAGTGTAGTATTAGGAATTAGAATCTTATAGATGAATGTACTTTCCTTTTAGAGTTGAATCTTTGCCCGCCCAGATAGGTTTCTCTCACTAACCTAGCAGCCGATATGCAGCGTGAACAAAAGTCTCTGCCACAGACTTGAATGGAATAGAAACCCGTACGATCCTCTGCCACAGGATGTAATGGTTTACGATGAACAGCAAACACAGCACTAGAACCTTTCAGCCGACCCGGCAGTACTATGCGGTAGGATTACTTTAGGATGCGTCCTCCAACTGAGTCACCAGGCCCCTCTCCAGACCAGCACTCTGCATGATCCTTCCATGACGGGTCCTCCCCTGGGATCTTCTCAGTTGTCCAGGACCATTCCCTCGCCACTGTGGTAGGCCCCAGACAGGCTCCTGGGCCCACCCACACGCTGCAGCAACGTGGTCCTCCCGATCGGAGGACCACGCGGTAGTACTCCTAACACATACCTGTCGGCCAGGAGGGCCAGCAGGTGGAACGAAAAGAACCCTAAAACATGGCGTCTGTCCCATAAATACCCTCTCCCAGAATGCAACTCGGAGGACCACCTCCACCGAGTTATCTCCGAGACAGAAGAGCACTCATACGCTTTAACGTGTTGCCTTTCCAACACCGACCCATGGCGACAGCGACACCCACAGGCACAGCGTGAAACTACATGCAACACAGCCAAACTGGAACAGAGGCAAATCTGACTATGTATGAAACAGATAACCCACTAAAGTCACCTATAAGCGGTAGACTAAAAATCTACCAGCGCTACATATATATATATATATATATATATATATATATATATATATATATATATATATATATATATTACATTTATGCATTTATATATACTATTTATATTATTATTATATTATATTTATATTAACCACTTCAGCCCCGGAAGGTTTTACCCCCTTCATGACCTGGCCATTTTATGCGATACGCCACTGCGTTATAACAAGACTAGCTAAGTTAATTATAGATCCCATTTAACTGTGCAGGGAAAGTTGTGATTGAAAGGGGGACTGTGATGAAAAGGAGGAAAGGGAGGGTTAGACTGCAAAGGGGATTGTGATGGGAAAGGGGAACGTGATTCCTAGGAGCAGTGTGATTTAAGAGGGGAATGTGATTTTAAGGCAGACTATGATGTGAAGGACTGCAATGTAAAAGGAGGCTGTGATTTGAAGCGGGACTGAGGACACTGTGGGACTGTTGTAAAAGGGGGACTGTGATGTAAAGAGGGGCGTGATGTGTTATAATGCAAGCGTGAGTGAATTTTTAATTCAAGACCCATGGTTTAAAGTGTTTGTTACTCCAACATTTCATATCCCTGATATGTGCCTGCTTACCATGTACTAGCATGGAAAAGTATCCTGTTCTCTTTATATTGCTTCTTTTATGTGAAAACAATGGTGTTCCTGCCAGTCCCTCTGCTTTCCTTTTAAAAACTGACCACACTATGTAGGAGAACACAGCATGGTCAGTTCTCTAGCTATGCTGGGAACTCAGCATGCTCTCCTCCAATGATCAGACGTGTCCTCACACCCCCTGCACAGCCATTCACATGAGAGTTCAGTGTGCTGCTGCTTCTCCTCGCCCAGCTCTTATGCAGCTGAGAACAGAGATTATGTGATCACTTATTAAAAAAAGGAAAAAAAAAGTTATTTATAATGTATATAATCTATAAACAAATGTCTTGCCTTTCATTTCAGTTTTAAATGGAAGGTGTTGTTTTACAAAGTAATCGTTTACAATCGCTTTAAGTCTCATGTTCACCTTTTTCCAAAAAATAAAAAAATATATAGACATTTTTAAATGTGCATTTCATTTTTTAAACAGGAGCCTGCAAAGCAGTTTCAGGCTCCTAGACACTCTCTCTACAGCTTTCAGCCCGTACCTCTGCACGTGCTGTCAGCTTGCAAGCTGGAGGGAGTGTGAATGAACTACGAGCTTGCTGATCAGCACATTTGTGGCCCATTCAAACTACAAGTCCTGTCTGCCACCAATTCCTGCGTGAGTGGGGCCCTGCATGACTGTGCTGTTTTCAAACTATGACAGTTGGTGCAGGGAAAGGATTCCCCTGTCTGCTGTCACAGGAAGGGGGGAGGGGGGTTGCTGAACATGTTAAACTCTAAGTATGGGTGTAAAGGTAAGCTAATCTTTTAGCATCATGTTGTGTAAACTGATTTATTTGGCTAGGAACATTAGAGATCACATTGATCTTATGCACTGAAATATGACACCTTAATATAAATAATCCCTTGCCTTAAAATGGCTGTAAACCCTCACATATACCATGTGAAGTGACTAGCCTCAGATGATAAACAGAAATTAAACAAATCCTCTTATATAAGTTATACCTGTTTATCTGAAGCCCTCTCTTCTCCACAGCCTTCTAAAACACACATTTTTTTCTCAGCTCCAGGAGACAGGGGGCAGAGATGTGATGTCACACACTGCATAGTATAGAGGGGAAAGCTCAGTGTAACCTGAGACCTGAGTGGAGGAAATGGACCACACATACACACACACACACACACACTCTCTCTCTCTCTCTCTCTCATAGGAAGACTGTCAGAGGTGACACATGCAGATAGCAGAGGGAGGAGAGATCAGAGAAGAACTACACTAGGTGCTTTGGATTGAGGCAAGTACACACTATAGAGTGATATGTTATGTTTCTTTTTCATTTCAGATGTTTACAACCACTTCCATAGAACACAAAGGGGATAATATATGAACAAGTCCACATTCCAGTCTTTATTCAATTCAAGTTTCTTACTGGTTCCCTTATGCTGGTGGGTTGGACAAAGATTAAGGATGGGTTATGGCTTATACAGGTTGTAGAAAAAAAATCTCTCTTCAGGGAGGCAGTGATCAGAAATCAGAAGCTGCAGAAACTGAGTTTATTCTTGAACATCAATATGCTTCCAGTCACAGGTTTATTATGTTACACAGTAGTTTTTAACAGCAACCAACAACCAGTTTTCTCATTACTGTACAATTATACAAAATAATGGAATATTTCATTATAACATATAAAACATCATAAAGACACAAGTATACTTCAATCAATTCAAATTACATGAGTTTTTAATATAAGAGCTGATATCAGATCTTATCAAATGCCCCTTGCCTATACCAAGCATTGATAAATGCATACCTCCCAACATTTTGAGATGGGAATGAGGGACACCTACCAGCAAACGTATGTAAGCATAGGACACGCCCCTGCCACACCCCCTTAAAGGAGAATTAACCCAATAAAAAGGTTAATTAAATCCACAAGGGCTTTTTTTACCACTACTATTCCTTTATATAGGCTTTTAAAATGTACAAATGCAGCAATTTAGAATTTGGATGAAAGGTTTAGCACTGGGAAACACTTTTTTGAAAGATAAAAAGTGCATTTTATATACAACTATATAGATTAGATCAAAATGAGGGACAAATGAGGGAGAAAGAGGGACAGAGGGACATTGCTCCAAATGAGGGAAAGTCCCTCAAAATCAGGGACAGTTGGGAGCTATGATAAATGTTTGAGACTCTTTCAGCAAGCTTTTACATCTGGCTGTATACTAGTTACTAATTCATCCAGAGTCATAAGAAATCAACACCAGATGCCTCAGAAACACTTCCCAAAGGCCTGTATAGTATTTGGGCAGCATTCCTATTGACTGCTATTACAAATGTGCCAAATGTCCATAGGCTTCAAACACCTACCAAACATTTCTTGCACATCACAGCAACGCAAATGCTTGTCTTGAAAGTGAATGTTCATTAACATTCACTTAGGCTGGATTCACACTGTTGCACTGTGTTAATGTGATTTCTCATACATTAACCACTTCAGCTCCGGAAGGTTTTACCCCCTTCCTGACCATGCCATTTTTTGAAATACGGCACTGCGTCGCTTTAACTGACAATTGCGAGGTTGTGCAAAGCTGTACTCAAATAAAATTGATGCCCTTTTTTTCCCCACAAATAGAGCTTTCTTTTGGTGGTATTTGATCACCTCTGCGCTTTTTATTTTTTTGCGCTATAAACAAAAAAAGACCCACAATTTTAAATAAAAAAACAATATTTTTTTACTTTCTCATAAAACATTCCCAATTAAAAAAATAAAAAAATCTAATTTCTTCATAAATTTAGGTCAATATGTATTCTTCTACATATTTTTTGTAAAAAAAATCCCAATAAGTGTATATTGATTGGAGCAAAAGTTAGAGTGTGTACAATATAGGGGCTAGATTTAGGGACTTTACTAGTAATGGCGGCGATCTGCGATTTTTAGCGGTACTGTGACATTGCGGGGTACAAATTTGGCACTAAAAGACACTTTTTGGGGACCAGTTACACCAATACAGTGATTAGTGCTATAAAAATGCACTGATTGCTGTATAAATGACACTGGCAGGGAAGGGGTTAACACCAGGGGCGATCAAAGAGTTAAATGTTCCCTAGGGAGGTGCTTACTAACTGTGTGGGGCACAGTGTGTCACACTGAGGGGAAAAAGAGATCCGTGATTCAGCTTAGCTGAATCACAAGACCTCTCTTTCCCTTCCTGACAGATCCACCGTTTGCTTTGTTTGCACATGCAGACGGCGGATACGTCTCTCCTGTGAACGATCGGCAGGTCGCGGCAGCCATCATAAAGCATTTGACAGTATAGAGTGGCAGTACCTTTGGGCGGTCATGGGCAGATTTGGCTTTGGCGAAAGGTTCCTATCCTGGGTTCAGCTGCTCTACTGTTCACCACAGACGGTGATACGGGAGGTGGGACATGTATCCTTACCAATTCAGCTACATAGAGGTAGCCGGCAGGGGTGCCCACCGTCCCCGCTCCTCTTTGCCATCGCCATTGAGCCCATGGCAGCCCAAATTAGGGCCAACCAAAGTATCAAAGGCTTCCAATACAAAGAAATCCATGAGAAACTCATGCTATATGCAGACGATACTATGTTGTTTCTCGGGGATACGGTTGACTCTCTCGGGGAGGCTATGTCCTTGATCAGGTGCTTCGGGGTTTACTCGAGGCTTGTAATCAACTGGTCCAAGTCTTCTCTCATGCTGCTGGATACAAATCCGGATAGCAAAACGCAAGCCGTTCACGGGGTGCCGGTTACATCCAGCTTTAAATATCTGGGTATACAGGTCACTCCTGAACCCAGGGATTTTCTCACTTAACTTATCCCCTCTTATTAATAGGATTCAAGATAGAGCCAAAATCTGGTCCCAACCTTATTAAGATGGTGTTTATGCCCCAACTCCTGTACATGCTCCACAATACCCCTATGGTGATCCCCCTTAAGGTGTTTTGCATAGTCAACTCTATCTTTAGGGCCTTTATATGGCTTAACAAGCCCACACGGATTAAACTTGAACAATTACAGACGTCCATGGAGAGGGGAGGCCTTGTGCTCCCTAACCCCTGGATTTATTACCTGGCCGCACAGCTACAGCATATTGCCCGCACTATAGTGGAAGGGGGGAGTGTAGACTTTGACCCCATTAGGGCTCTTATGTGTCATGCTACTGGAACGATTGATGTTGCTGTGGGATTAGAGGCCCTGGCGTACGCTAACTCCAACAAAAGATTCCCGACATATGTACTCATGCAAAAAGTATGGAATAAGCTCAGGCAGTTACAGGCCGGAGATGGGTTTACCAGTTACAGTCCAATATGGGCCAATGGACATTATGAAGAACTGCAGCTGTTGGAGTGTGGGGGCCAGTGGAGGAGCCATGGGGTCACGCTCCTGAAGCACATTTTTGCTGGCGGGAAACTGCACCCTTTTTCTGCATTGAGGGAGCAGTTTTATCTCCCTCAATCGATGCTTTTTTATTACATGCAACTGCGACATGCAGTAGCGGTGCAATCTGGTGGGGCTCCGTGGGTTTTTTCTCCGACCCCTGTATTCCATTACATGGCAGAGGTGTCCCTGTTCAGGGGCTTCATATCCAGATGCTACTCCATGCTCCTCCATACTCATCTGGAGAGCTTCCCTCAGGGGGGCGGCGAATAAGTGGGAAAGGGATGTGGGTTCCTTCGATGAAGAACAGTGGGAGGAGGCGCTACAGGCGGTACAGCTATGTTCCCTCAACATGGCCCAACGACTGTCCCAGCTGTATATCGTCCTTAGAGTTCACTATACACTGGCCAGATTGTTTAAAATGGGGATGAGGCCAGACTTGCACTGCCCTATATGTCTGAGAGACCACGGTGATCACATACATCTGTTACATCTGTTGTGGCGCTGTCCTAAAATGCATCGGTTCTGGACAGGGGTCGTGTCCAGGATAAATAGAGCCTTTCAGGTCACGGTACCGATGGATACAAAGCCCTGTCTGCTGGGGATTGTGGATGACATCCTCACCGGAGACGATCAGAAGCAGGCCATTGCCAGAGCCTTGTTTTAGGACCGCAAATGAATCCTTAGGCACTGGAAGGCAGCTGACCCTCCTGTGCTGAAGGAGTGGCTGGCACAGATTGGGGACACACTCCGGCTGGAGAAATACATCTTTCAACATAGGGGGCATCCAAAAAAATGTGACAAACTATGGTCACCCTGGCTGGACACCCCGGGCATCTCATCTATAGACCTGGTGATGGATAGGCTGTTGCTTTAATTTGCTCAGATAACATAGAGTTGAGGACAGGAGTGAGGGCAAAAAGGCAGACCTCATATGATGTGGTATATGCAGGACACGCTTGGGGCTAATGGTAACTTGTATCCTATGCTAATGAATATTGAGCAATGTATGTGCTGATTGAATATACCATACCAATGCCATACCAATGTTTTGAATTGTACATTTGATTTGGCTGTGTAGCAATAATTTCCCTTTGGGATTAATAAAGTATTCTAATTTCAAGATGCACATACGCATTATAATAAGTATAATTGCCAAAGGAAACCTTATTCACAGTTAGAATTTAATTTGAGAAAAAAATTCCAGCCTTCTCCTTTGATTTTTGTCATCACTACAAGCAAAAATTTTAATAGTTTTGACCCCGTTAACTACAGTATTAGAACATTAAATTAGTTCACCAAAAAAAGTTAGAATAAAATTCTACTGGTATATTGCCAGTGTGAGATGATGTCTGTTGTTTGAGGCTGCAGATATGTCATATTGCAAAAATGAAACAACCATATCTTTGATTCGTAAAAGGCTAAGGAAGTCTCAGCAGAAGACAATAAGTAGATCTGATTGGCAATGAAATGTATATACGATGAAAATTCACTCTTATATCCTGATGTGACCATATCATGATATCATTATAGTAAACAAAATTTCTACAAAGTTAGAAAAATTCCACATTTCATAAGCCTGAGTTGAAAGGTTTTTACACACACATCTAGTATCCCACAAAAGTGAGTACACTGCTCACATTTTTGTAAATATTTCACTAGATAGCAAACATCGCTCTTATAGTCCACCTCCTATCACTCAGCCAAGGACTCTCCAAAGACTCCCACTAAGCAACACAGCAACATCCATATGGAGCGATGTTTGCTATCTAGTGAAATCAACTTTATACAGATATTTTGACAGAAGTTAGCTGACTCTATTCTCCATACCATCTTTTAAAGCAGCCGCTAGTGCTCCGGACTCAATACCACTATTAATCAACATCTTGATTACCATTGAGATTCCGTAGGTGTCACGCTGAGAAACCAGATACTATGTCCCCTTGTCTATATTTTGTGATAAGGATGATTCCTTCTGTCCCCCTTTTTTGATCTCAGTTCTAAATAGGATTACTCGGTGTATTCCCTTTTGTCTATACATCTATCTATTATTGTAAGACATTGACTAATGGGTTGCTTTTGATGGACACTTGGCACACCATTCTTTGAGGGCTCTTTTTACACATGATCTCTGTCTATAGTCAAGGCACTAAGGTCCTGAGGAAGCAGTTGTGAAAGTCGTCCACCTCTTGACAAAATAGTAACAGATATTTCAATTAAGTGGCCAAGTTAACTAGAGCTATATCAATTTTGATTTGATTTTATACATATGCCGCGTACACACGATCGCACATTCCGACAACAAAATCCATGTATTTTTATCCGACGGATATTCCGAACGTCAAGAATGTGGTGACGTACAACACGTACGACGAAAAATTAAGTTCAATAGCCAGTGCGGCTCTTCTGCTTGATTCCGAGCATGCGTGGAATTTTGTGCGTCGGAATTGTGTACACACGATCGGAATTTACGACAACGGATTTTGTTGTCGGAAAATTTGAGATCCAGATCTCAAATTTTGTTTGTCAGAAATTCCGACAGAAAATGTCCTATGGAGCCTACACACGGTCGGAATTTGCGACAACAAGCTCCCATCGAACATTTGTTGTCGGAAAGACCGTGTGTACGCGGCATTAATGTGTTTTTAATTTTAAAACAATTTTTGTAATAAAAGTTATTTAATATTATTATGTCTTGATCGTCCTTCACTGGTACCAGTAAAGTGCGCTCAGTAAGTTTCCCATGGATGAGGTACCCCAATAGCCTATATAATCTTTATATATATATATATATCTATATCTATATAGATATAGATATAGATATATATATATATATATGCTTTTATATCAATAAGCAAGAAAACACAAACTTTAAGGAGTCTGCCATAATTATATGTAGCAATAACTCACGGTGGAGCTGCTGGTTTAAGCGGGCTTGTTACCTTCACTCTCGACACCTCTATTTCACTGGCACCGGGTCTAGGGTTCCGTTGAGTTTACCTCTGGACGATATAAGCACCAAACACTTGAGTAGGTTTTCCAATGCTTTAATAAGACGAACACGGGAAGTAGCAGAAAGAGGTAGTAGGAAAGCTACAGGGATGCTCAAATACCTTTCTGTTGTATTTCTTCAGAACATTCTTTGTAATTGAACACTTGCAATTGAATAGTCCCCCTGTTTGTAGGATTCAATCTTTGCCCTTCTGGATAGACATCTCTCACTTGCCTAGCAGCCAGCACGTAGCACAAACAAAAGTCTCTGCCACAGACTTATCTGAAATAAAACCCATACGATCCTCTGCCACAGGATGTATTGGTTTGTGGTGAAAGTCAGATACAGTACTTGAACCTTTAAGCCAACCCGGCAATACTATACTGTAAGATTACTTCAGAATGCGTCCTCCAACCGAGTCACCAGGCCCCTCTCCAGACCAGCACTCTGCATGATCCTTCCATGATGGGTCCTCACCTGGGATCTTCTCGGTTGTCCAGCTTTACTCAGGAAAGACAGCTCAGGACCATTCTTCCGCTGCTGTGGTAGGCCCCAGACAGGCTTCTGGGCCCACCCACACGCCGCAGCGACGTGGGCCTCCGGAATGGAGGACCACGAGGTGGTATTCCTAGTGCATACCTGTCAGCCAGGAGGGCCAGCAGGTGGCTGAAAACGAACCATAAAACATGGCGTCTGTCCCATAAATACCCTCTCCCAGAATGCAACTCGGAGGACCACCTCCATCGAGTTATCTCCGGGACAGAAGAGCACTCATACGCTTCAACACGTTGCTTTTCCAACACCTGCCGATGGTGACAACGACACCCACCGACACAATGTGGAACTGCATGCAACGTCAGCCAAGCTGGAACAGAGGTAAATCTAACTTCCTATAATAAGCGACCCACTAAATTTACCTATCAGCGGTAGATAAAAATCTACCAGCGCTACATATACATAACTGTTAAAAAGTACAGGCCGCCATTCTTTGACCCCCCCAACCTCATGCACATTGCATGAAACTAAAGTACCAGTTTAGCCCTAGTACTGGCTGCATGTTATAAGGACTACAGTTGAAGGCTTGTTAAGTCAGATATGCAGCATGATGACTAACTTCTTTATAACCTGTTTACTTTGTAATCTTATAATGCACTTACATTTTCGTTTTCAGCTCATGAAACGCTCGTAAAACGCCTGAAAAATACCCCAACAAGCAAAATCCTATTCCTTTCAATTCAAATGGCACCTGTTCACATCTGAGCGTTTTGTCACCTGAAGCAAAACGCATGAAAAATGCCTTAAGCTGAAAAAAGGACATAAGCTTCTTTGGGCAGATTACAGGCATTTTTCTGCTTTTTTACATTGGTGACCTGTATAAAATCGCGGCAAAAAAACGCTGTAAAAAATTGCGGTAAAAATGCGTGACTTTGAAACACTTAGGAAAATAGTTTTAAAAACAATTCACAACAGATAACCACTATGACTTCAGTATGGCAATGCAAATCCCAGTAATGATATGCAAAATGCTGTAACCATTGAACTAATATAACCTGTGAAAATGAAAACATAAAAACACATACTCTGATTGGGGAGACAATACATTTTTTACCCATTCATATTTATGGCATACAGGTGCATCTAAAAAAATATGAATATCATCAAAAAGTTATTTATTTCAGTAATGTAATTCAAAAAGTGAAACTCCTATATTATATAGATTAATTACACACAGAGTAATATATATTTCAAAGAATTTCTTTCTTTTAATTTTGATGATTATGGCTTACAGCTAGTGAAAACCCAAAATTCAGTATCTTAGAAAATTATAATAGTGTGAAAAACGTTAATATTGTACACTCTAATCAGCCAATTAACTCAAAACACCTGTAAAGGTTTCCTGAGCCTTTAAATGGTCTCTCAGTCTGGTTCAGTAGGTTACACAATCATGGGGAAGACTGCTGACTTGACAGTTGTTCAGAAGATAGTCATTGACACCCTCCAAAGGGAGGGTAAGTTAAAAGGTCATTGTTAAAGAAGCTGGCTGTTTACAGAATGTTGTATCCAAGCACATTAATGGAAAGTTGAGTGAAAGGAAAACGTGTGGTAGAAAAAGGTGCACAAGCAACAGAGATAACTGCAGCCTTGAAAGGATTGTGAAGCAAAGGCTATTTAAGAATTTGGGGGAGATTCACAAGGAGTGGACTACGGCTGGTGTCAGTGCTTTAAGAGCCACCACACACAGACGTATCCAGGACATGGCCTACAACTGTTGCATTCCTTGTGTCAAGACACTCCTGAACCAACGTCAGAAGCGTCTTACCTGGGCTAAGGAGAAAATGGATTGGACTGTTGGCTCTGTGGTCCTAGGTCCTCTTTTCAGATGAAAGTAAATTTTGCATTTCATTTGGAAATCAAGGTCCCAGAGTCTGGAGGAAGAATGGACAGGCACAGAGTCCAAGTTGCATGAGGTCCAGTGTGAAGTTTCCACAGTCAGTGATGATTTGGGGAGCCATGTCATCTGCTGGTGTTGGTTTTAAACTGTGTTTTATCAAGTCCAAAGTCAGTGCAGCCCTCTTCCAGGAAATTCTAGAGCACTTCATGCTTCCCTCTGCTGACCAGCTTTATGGATATGCTGATTTCATTTTCCAGTAGGACTTGATTGGCCAGCAAACTCGCCTGACCTAAACCCCATAGAGAATCTGTGGGATACTGTCAAGAGGAAGATGAGAGACACCAGACCCAACAATGCAGACGAGCTGAAGGCCGCTATCAAAGCAACCTGGGATTCCAGAACAACTCAGCAGTGCCGCAGGCTGATCGCCTCCATGCCATGCTGCATTGATGCAGTAATTCATGCAAAAGGAGCCCCGACCAAGTATTGAGTGCACACTATACTGTACATTACATGGACGTACTTTTCAATAAGGCAACATTTCAGTATTTAAAATCTTTTTTTTTTTTTTATTGGTCTTATGTAATATTCTGATTTGCTAAGAAACTGAATTTTGGGTTTTCACTAGCTGTAAGCCATAATCATAAAACCTAAAAGAAAGAAATGCTTGAAATGTATCACTCTGTGTCTAATGAATCATTATATCAGTTTCACTTTTTGAATTGAATTACTGAAATAAATTAACTTTTTCATATTCAAATTTTTTGAGATGCACCTGTATGTCTCTATGTATAGTAGAGATGCCCAGCCTGCCGTACACTGGAAAAAGTGCTAAGGGTAAGCCCCTTGAAGCTTCTGGTTGCCCCCATTAGTAACTCTAGTGAAAACTACATGCACATATGATTAGTAAACACAGACATAAAGGTAGCTGAAGTGATATGGAAGTCTCCACAACACCTGCCTCAATACTGGTCCTTTAGTTTATCTGGCTGGCTCATTAACCTAAAAGAAGGTTCAAAAGTTGGGTCAAACTTGGATTTTACAAGAAAGCTGAGATTAGCATACCACTTTATTTGCCTATGTCTCTGCATCTATTGACTGTTTTGGGTATAAACTGCACTCTATTATGTACCATGTGTTCAAATTCAAGATACATTCAAGTTGAACTACCTAAGTTTGTAACAGGCATATTTTATTCTGTTACCGTCCACCACTTTCCCAATAAATCCATAGTAAATGTTTGAATTGCATTTAAAAACACAAAGGCAACAGGCAACACAAAACTAAAATAACACATTGCATTTAAAGAATAGGGTTTTTCAATTGGGTCAGGAGTAACTGCAGCTAATAACATTAGCCCTCTTGCAGGCATGTCTGTAGTCACTCTTGGATGACCCGTGTGATAGTGGTTATGATGTGCTTTCCACAACACAGCCTCCAGTGTTCTGAGAGTTGCGTCTGCACTTTGGATTCATCCTCTCCACAGTGGGTATGTCAGATGAATTAGCTTCCTGTTACAATGCAGGGATGATAAATGGTCCATGTCATTCTGCTGCAGTTGAAAGTCAAACACCTGTCAGACACAGAACCAATAATTAGAATCACAGGGATGACAATGTGTTATAAGCTTATACAGTAGCATATCCAGCTGCTATAAAGACAAGTCTGCTCTATGATAAAAGCAATACAGAATGACAGTGGTAATTCAGAAACTATTTCATTCATAACAACAATAAATATATGGCTCATAAAAAGCTGAGTAAATTCAAAGATGACATCTACCTTGACTACATTTGCCTTAGCTTTTTTTTTTTTTTTCATGGAACCATTATTAAGTCAAAACTGTACTGTCTGCTTAAGTCTAAATGCAGTCAAAATCAAAAACTGTTTTTCTGTCTTTCAGCACAAGGGACATTACTTATAGTCAGTAGGACATGTCCCTTGTGTTAATTCCTTCCCTGTTATACTAATCTTCCTCAGTCCTTCCCGCCACCCCACAACTGTAATCTTCCAGTGCAGCAGGGGTTAATACAACTAAATGGCTGTCACAGGCTCACGTCAAGACAGCCTGACTATGCCTGCCCTTTCTGCCCAGCTCCGCCATTCATAGATTCCATACTACAGCTTCTATAAATGGAACAGGATCTAGAAATGGAGGGCAGGCGCATTATTGATAGGTTCACCCCTCCATTCATAGAAGCTGTAGTATGACTTATACCACACTCCCTGCTGACACTATTAGGCCCCTTTCACACCAGAGGTCTGATTGTCTGTTTTCCAGCCAAACCCTTCATTCTCCTCTAAGGAACGCTGGATGTAGACAGAATTGTGTCCATTTACACTTGGCTAAAAAAAAAAAAAAAACGAAAGGAGATCCATTCTACTCCGGCTGGTCGGATTGGATGGAAGGGCAGTCAGCTGTAAACAGACAGCTGGTTTGTTTACATTCAGCTGCCCATAGAGCAGAGAGAGCTGTGTCTGTGTCTGCTCTGTAAAAGAAGAGCGGACACGGAACTGTCATCCAGGCGCTCTGCTCCGCTAACTTTTTTACAGTATTTATACATGAAGTTTTATGTTTATCATGGTTATGTGAGTCAATAAAGTAAAAAAAAGGCCCCCCAACTAGCTAATTCTTAAAGTTAGTAGAATAATGATTCAGTTCATCTCCAGCATTTCCAAACGTGAATCAGCAGAATCACAATGTATCCAATTGTTCATCATGGCCAGTAATTTCAATAATTTGACCCTTGCAAAGCAATTGTTAGGCCTCATGCACACTGGACCTTTTTTCTGCTGATCCTAGGGTTGTTTTGGCGTTTTTTTTCCTCCTGCCTCTAAACGCCTCTGAGTGTTAACCTGTGTCCATGCACAAATAGGCATTTAGAGGAGCTTAGAGGCAGGAGCGTTTAGAGGCAGAGAATAAAAACACAACCAATGCACCCAGGAGCAACAGAGTTTTAGCAGAAAAAACACTTGACGCGCATCTAAGCGCTAGGCGCATTTAGCGCTTGAACATTACTTAATTTTAATGGACAGAATAAATTATTATTCTGGCCAATTAAATGAATTACTGCCCAAGCCCTTGACGTGCATATACGCATTACATGACTTTACAAGTGTCACGCATGTTTACTGTCAGAACTGCTGCCAGGAGGAAAGGAGTTTAGGAGAGTTAGCAAAAATTCCAGTGTGTATGAGGCCTTACTGTGGTTACTGTCACATCTGATAATAAGACCAATAATGACCAAAGTGAAGAGATGGAAATCCCCCCAGATCTTGCCTCTCATAAGGGGTACAAATACATTTATAATAACTTACAACATTGCTCTATGCCTCAAAGCATAGATATATGTTGGCTCATACTAATTTTTCTCCCACTGCTGACCCTGTACTTTCTGACACTGCACTTCATAGCAAGTGTCAACTACTGTACTTGGAATTTATAATTATTAAAAAAGTCAGAATGACAATGTGCTAGCCATGGAACAATGTCAAACAGAAATGTCATCTACAAGGTTAACTCCATCAGAAAGAATGAGAACATAATTAAGGTCCATTTTCTAACATGTTGGGTTTTCTTTCAAACCAGATACTCTTGAAAATACACATGCACTAATGCCCTGTACACACGACTGGTTTTGCCATCGGAATAAACTCTGAAGGTTTCTCCGACGGAACTCCAACGGAATTCCGCTCAAGCGGTCTTGCATACACACGGTCACACCAACGTCCAACCGTCCAGAACGAGGTGACATACAACATGTACGACGGGACTAGAAAAAGGAAGTTCAATAGCCAGTAGCTAATAGCTTCCGTCTCGTACTTGCTTCAGAGCATACGTCGTTTTTGGTCCGTCAGAACAGCATACAGGCGATCGTTTTTCCCAACAGGAATTGGTTCCGTCGGAAATATTTAGAACATGTTCCATTTCTAGGTCCGTCAGAATTTTCAAAAAATAAAGTCAGATGAGGCATACACATGATCGGAAAAGACGATGAAAAGCTTCCGTCTGACTTTTTCTGTCGGACATTCCGCTCGTGTGTACGCGGCTTAACAAGCATTAAAATAAGGCCAAACCCAATCAGTAAAATCTCATATAAGCTTTAAAATATTAAGCCCAGTACACACTCATGCCCCGTACACACGGTCGGATTTTCTGACGGAAAATGTTCTATAGGAGCTTGTTGTCGGAAATTCCGACCGTGTGTAGGCTCCATCGGACATTTTCCATCAGAATTTCCGTCACACAAAATTTGAAATATGGATTTCAAATTTTCCCACAACAAAATCCGTTGTCGTAAATTCCGATCGTGTGTACACAGTTCTGATGCACAAAGTTTCACGCATGCTCAGAACCAAGCAGAAGAGCCACACTGGCTATTGAACTTCCTTTTTCTCGGCTCGTCGTACGTGTTGTACGTCACCACGTTCTTGACGTTTGGAATTTCTGACAAGATTTGTGTGACTGTGTGTATACAAGACAAGTTTGAGACAACATCCATCGGAAAAAATTCATGGATTTTGTTGTCGGAATGTCCGATCGTGTGTACAGGGCATCATAGTTTTTTTTTGTTCAACCCAGCGGGCTGAAGGAAAAAAAACTGTCAGCACAGTTCGGAGCCGCTGTACTAACAATCTGATGTTAGTATAGCTATCTCCCCTGCTGTTCTATTGTGTTCTGACAGGGGGGGCAGCTCCCCCGCTAAAACAAACTGTATCTTTAAAAATTAAACACGAATCCTGTGTGAACATCCTACTATCTCACTATGGGGTTGCAGCACAAAAATATCACTTCATTTTAAACAAGTGTGCATTTTTTCGACCTCATCTTGGAGAATATGCCCAAAATATAACCAAACTGATTATAATTTTTCTCTTACTAAACCATAGCTGCCACCATGGGTTGAAGCATTTGTCCTTGGAAAACTCCCAATTTTCTAAAATAAGTAAATTTATTTAGTGTAGTTTATTTTATTATGTCAAAAAGTTTTGTTTCTCACCAACTAGTGAAGTTGATTTATTTTATATTGAAATATAAGCCAAGACATTAGCAAATAAAGATACATTTTAAAGTAGTGTTGAGTATTTGTCCTTCCAATAGCACACAGCTGCCTTTCTGATCCTAGCAGGGTAGGAAGGAAATCACAGCCTGTGTAAAAAATACTATGTAAATAGCAATAATGCTAAGAAACCTAAAAAAAAAAAAAAAAAATCAGCAACTAGGTTTTTCGAATCCCCACCATCATAGGAAGTGGAATTCCAAGTCCTCACTTTTTCAAAACAAAAAAGAAAATGTTTTGGCAGGAATTCCAGTTAAAAACAAAGAGCGCGCTGGTGCCCAGACTATAGACATGAAAAACCGCACTTTTTTTTGTAAATCCCCTGCAAGGTAAAGGCATAATGTGCTAGTGAGAGCAGCGATCGGAGCTCTTCATCTTCCAGCGTGGCGGGCTCGGAGAAAGCTGCTCCGGTGTCCTCTCCTGGAGCAGCTTCCGTAGTGCATCTCCCGGCGCTAGGCGCCCAATTGATTGCCTGACGTTTTGGCCAATCAGGAAACGGGTTTCATACCTAGTTTCCGATAGACCGAGAGGAGGATCAGTGTTGCAACAGCGAATATTCATTCGTTGTTGCAACACACCTGTGTGGGCTCTGGACGCATCCTCTGCGACCTGAGCCTGAGCCCATGCTATTTTGAAGCCTATTCGAGCCCCTGGCTCTATTTAGGTGCTTAAAAAAAAAACCCTGACTGCTCTAATTCATGTGCCCAGTGACCTAAAAGGGGCCAGACACATAAATAGGATAGATTCATGCAACGCATGAATCTATCCACTACATATGGGGGGGGTGGCGAGGAGAGAGGGGGTGTTGCGCCCAGGTGCCCCTAACGGACGGCCCGCCACTGCCTAGAGGTAAGCCTTATTATAGGATTACCTGTAGATACAAGTCAAAAACAAAAGAGTTTATTACCACTTTAAAGTATATTCTAAATTGTTAACACACAGTAAACAAGTATAACAAGCCATCCCTAACCTATGGAGCTGTATGGATTGTAAAGTAATTCTTTCTCAATGATCACAACAAGGGGGGGTTTAGTTTTAAACAACTTAGAAAAACCTGCTGTGTGTTTAGGTTAGAAGGCAGGTAGGCTGCCACGATCTGTTCCCCACAGAAAACAACAGAAAAGTATTATCTTATTTGTAAACTGAAATGAATTTCTTCACAATGCCTGCAGCTACAGAGGTATTTTAGGACTTGATTTAAATTGCTTTTGCCATTTGTTCAAATCAAATATTTTAGTGTGCATAGTCTAGGCTCAAGTTTGTTTTAAATGCATCTATACAGTACTTCAACTGACAATACATAAATGTGCTTATTAGGGAAGGCAAAGATAATGTACCTAGTGTAGTAACCAGATGTAGTAATCAGATTTCACCATTTAGCTAAGTTGATTACAGTGAACTGAAAGCTAACTAGTTCTATAGATTACTACACATTGCACATCACTGCTGTATTATTAGGTAAACACCAAAAAACTAAAAAGCAAAAAATTCCATGTGAATAGTACATAATAAAAACATACTGAGGGTCCATGAACACTAGGAACAGGAACAAATTCCAGAATCTCTGGCAGAAAAAATGCTCATAGTACAACCCCTGGCAAAAATTATGGAATCACCAGTCCCTGAGGATGTTCCTTCAGTTGTTTATTGTTGTAGAAATAAAGCAGATCACAGACATGGCCAAAAACTAAAGGCATTTCAAATGGCAACTTTCTGGCTTTAAGAAACACTAAAAGAAATCAAGAAAAATAATTGTGGTCAATTCTGAGTAAAAAATTATGGAATCACCCTGTAGATTTTCATTACAAACACTAACACCTGCATCAGATTAAATCTGCTTGTTAGTATGTAGGTAAAAAGGAGTGATCACACCTCGGAGAGCTGTTGCAACAAGTGGACTGACATGAAGCATGTCTCCAACACCAGAGATGTCAATTGAAAAAAAGGAGAGGATTATCAAACTCCTTAAAGAGGGTAAGTCATCACGCAGTGTTGCACAAGATGTTGGTTGTTCACAGTCGGCTGTGTCTAAAACATGGACCAAATACAAACAACATGGGAAGGTGGTTAAAGGCAAGCATACTGGTAGACCAAGGAAGACATCAAAGCGTCAAGGCAGAAAACTTAAAGCAATATGCCTTGAAAACAGAAAATGTACAACAGAACAAATGAGGAACAAATGGGAGGAAACTGGAGTCAACATCTGTGACCGAACTGTAAGAAACCGCCTAAAGGAAATGGGATTTACATACAGAAAAGCTAAAAGAAAGCCATCTCTAACAACTAAACACAAAAAAACAAGGTTACAATGGGCTAAGGAAAGGCAATCGTGGACTGTGGATGATTGGATGAAAGTCATATTCAGTGATGAATCTCGAATCTGCATTGGGCAAGGTGATGATAATGGAACTTTTGTTTGGTGCCGTTCCAATGAGATTTATGCAGACGACTGTCTGAAGAAAACATGCAAATTTGCACAGTCAATTATGATATGGGGCTGCATGTCAGGTAAAGGCACTGGGGAGATGGCTGTCATTAAATCTTCAATAAATGCACAGGTTTACATTGAAATTTTGGACACTTTTCTTATCCCATCTATTGAAAGGATGTTTGGGGATGATGAAATCATTTATCAAGATGATAATGCATCTTGCCATAGAGAAAAAACTGTGAAAAAATTCCTTGAAGAAAGACACATAAGGTCAATGTCATGGCCTGCAAACAGTCCGGATCTCAATCCAATTGAAAATCTGTGGTGGAAGTTAAAGAAAATGGTCCATGACAAGGCTCCAACCTGCAAAGGTGATTTGGCAACAGCAATCAGAGAAGGCTGGAGCCAGATTGATGAAGAGTACTGTTTATCACTCATTAAGTCAATGCCTCAGAGACTGCAAGCGGTTATAAAAGCCAGAGGTGGTGCAACAAAGTACTAGTGATGTGTCGGAGTGTTATTTTGTTTGTTTTTCATGATTCCATAATTTTTTCCTCAGAGTTGAGTGATTCCATAATTTATTCCCTGTGCTTGTTCTATAAATCTAACTGTTACTGGCCACCACAATTATTTTTCTTGATTTCTTTTAGCCCGGGTTCACACTATACCGGGCTGCGGATCGCACAGGAGCGCTGTGCGTCCCTGTTCCCCGTTTCAGGGACGAATCAGGTCCGATTCTATTCCTGAATTCGGCCCTGAAATGGAGCCAAAGACGCACAGCGTTTTTGTGCAGTGCGCTCCACAGCTGCCCCGGAGATATGTGAACCGGCTCCATAGGGAGCCAGTCACATTCTCCTACTATGCGAATTAGATGTGGGGAAACGCACATCTAATTCGCATAGGTGTGAACCCAGGCTTAGGGTTTCTTAAAGCCAGAAAGTTGTCATTTGAAATACTATACCAAGAAGGGCTGCGCTGCTGTGATTAAGTGAATGTGGTCGTAAACCATTTATATGACCATAACATATACACCTATATATGATATAAAACTAATAATGGTATTTGGAAAAGGGATGATGATAGCTAGAACACACATTAGTA
This sequence comes from Aquarana catesbeiana, assembly GCF_042186555.1. Taxonomy (NCBI): domain Eukaryota; kingdom Metazoa; phylum Chordata; class Amphibia; order Anura; family Ranidae; genus Aquarana; species Aquarana catesbeiana. The sequence continues at coordinate 216,520,085 of NC_133330.1, forward strand.
ACCACAAATATGTGACATATAAGATTACTTCTTATGTATATATGCAATCAAACATCAGGTATGTTGAACAAGGTCCACACAAAAACGTTCCTTTGCTGGAAAAGTCTTTCACCAGTGGAGAATGAAAAAACATTAATAATATTGGTATAAAGTAAAACAACACTCTTCTGCTGATGTGAAGCATGCACTGTTGTCACCCTGAAGGATGTGATGATAGGGAAATTCCTCCACCAAACAAAACGATCTGCCCCTTACCAGATCTTTTGATCTCTTGTTTAAGGAGATCGCATGTGCAGGTGGCTGTGTCCCCCAGCCACTGGGTCTCTATCAATATTATGGCTCCAAGGGTCACCTCTCAGGGGGTCCGCTAGATGGTAGACTGGCACTCAGATCCCAAGAATGAAAGAAAGAGCTCCATAGCGTAATACTGACATTTATTAATAAAAAATCACAAGAAAAGCACTTACAGTGTTGTAGCTTAAAAATCGCATGTGTACACAAACAATGCCGGCCGGCTCACAGCTGCTGCCCGTCGCTTCCGGGATCAGCGGTGGATGGTGGTGACGTCAGCACGTCGCTCCTCCCTACGCCGTTTCGACAAACTTGTCGTCTTCCTGGGGTACGGGCGGCGTGCTGACACACCACCTTTATACATCAAACAATTGTACAGGAACGCCCTCTTCAGAGATCAAGGCATCCGAAACTAGATTCGCCATCTTTAAAATGGGCTAAAAGACTCCTATTCCATTCTAGTAAACTGTTGTATACTCCAGTGTCTGTTCACATCTAATACCGCATATCTAAACTTCCGCACTGGGATCAGCAATTACTATACTGAAAGCAAACATGAATGGAAATATAAATACATATGAAAGATGTTATTAGAAATGAAGGAAAAGAGCCCTGCGAGTGTGGGGATCCCACCACACCTGTTCATAAAACATAATGGGTCGATGGTTGTTTTCACCCCCATGCCTTTAGTTTTTGGCCATGTCTGTGATCTGCTTTTTTTCTACAACAATAAACAACTGAAGGAACATCCTCAGGGACTGGTGATTCCATCATTTTTGCCAGGGGTTGTGGCTCATATTGCACAAGAGTTTAGGAGAGTTTATGGGCATTTGATTTTATAAACATTTTTTCCAAAACGTTCTCCTCTGCTCATTTTTCATTATAATGAATGTACACTGGAAAAACGTGGAACACTCCTAAACGCCACGTTTAGGTGCGATTAGCATTTTTTCTGCCTGAAAACTCCTCTCCGAAACGCACTTGTGATGTTTTTTCAAACTTGTTGTTTAAATCATTTTTTTTCCCATCAGAATATAGCAGTCTTGTGACTTCTACCAGTGTCTGGTTAAAGCTTGTAGGAGGAACTTTTATTCTCCTCTGATTGTCCTATGAGGCAGCAAGAACCCTGACCCTCTGTTTGGACAGTGCTGATTGACCCTGTGCTGATTACAAGCACTCTCCCAAGAAACAAAAAACTCTCAAGCAATACACACCAAACTGAGCATGTGCAGAGTGCCCCCAAGGCATTGTTAGCAGATGGATTGGGGACACTGGAAGAAGGAGAGGATCAGAGAAGATAGGATCAAACAGCCTTTTTACACAATGCAGAGAATTAACCCCCTTAAGTTCCACAATGAGTATAACAAGCATGATTTACTGCATATAAAGACTGATTTTACACTTTAATGATGCAAAAAACTTTTCTTGTTTGGAACGTCCAAAGGATCCTACACGACTGACACAGCATATGTAACTCCCTGTATTTTGTCCTTCCCTCTTGAACAATTAACAGATAGATCTACATGTATACATCCTTCATGTGGCTCTAAAATGCCACTGTCAGACTCCTAGACTGTATGGTACAGCCTGCATTACTTTATTATTAGCTGTAGTAATTTATGCAGTTGTAGGATTCCTTAAGATCCTATTCTCTTTGCTTTCATAGGTCACAATATTGTTTTACAGCTGGCCTCTTTCCAGCTGTACACAGATTATTCTGGCATTCAGACAGGAAGCAGTGCTCTCGTCACTCTCCATGTCCCCTCCCTTCCCTCCTTTATTGTCTACGCTTTCCTGAAACATTGTTTTCAGCGATGAGTTTGTTTGAGATAAGGTTCTTCTTGTATGGTCATTTTTCCATCATAACTACAGTTTTTGGTTTACATACTTGTTTTCCTGTCACATCAGCCCAAATGGCATATTTCTACAGAAGATCATAGCCTGTGACTCATTTCTGTTAAAAGTAATATACTGACCTATACTACATAAACGTGTGCATGATGTTCAAACCTTGTACTGTGAAGCTGACCAAGAATCCGAAAATATAAACTGTAATTTTACAGTCATTTAAATGGGTTGCCAAAGCAGGTGCAGCGTTGGCTTTCCCTTTCCAGCCCTGTAATCACCAGAGAGCCACTGTAAGGCACTGGCTGGCAGGATTGTGGAGAGTGGTTCCCAACGTTATTGTGACCAGGTCCTAGTAAATCCATCTAAAACTGTCCATGCCCTAACAGTAAAAAAAAAAAAAAAGTTCATACTCACACAACATAAGTACAAAATATGTACTAAAATTTTGGAAGGCTCTGGATGGGGCCGAGTGTCACCGTGGAGGATGAAAGTTCTAGAGGAGGTCAGGGGACTCAGCAACAGGCTTGATGATCCTATAGGGGATGAGCTCTTTGGAGGCAGCTGGGGTCAACTGAGGGGGATGGGGTCTCTGGAGGGGGACTGAGGGCCTCTCCAGGAGACTGGGGGCTTTGCAGAGGCAATATAGTTGACTGAAGGGCAATGAGAGGCCTAGGGTGTGCTGCTGGTGGCACTATGGGGGACTGGAGGCGCTGCAGAAAGCTAGGGGACACTATGGAGAGCTGGGGGTATTGTGGGAGGTTGGCAGATGCTATGGGGGCTGAAGGCTCTTAGGGGCCTTGGGAGCACTGTGAGAGGTTGCATGGCATTACGAGCCACTATGGAAGGTTGCATGGCGTTACGAGCCACTATGGAAGGTTGGATGGCACTATGGGAACTGGAAGGCTCTGTGAGAAGTTAGGGGATCTGCAGAAAGCTGAATGTCCCAGTGGAAGAAGGCCATTGCCAGTAGTGGCTTATGATAATAGTATGGTTTAGACGCAGATAATATGTATATAAGACAGGTGATATATAATCCATATGGATGACTCTATCAATTTAGAATGAATAATCATAGATATAGTCCATCCAGGAATGAGGATGAGGGCAGCAAGTAAAAAACTATCAGTGACCTAGGGAAAGAATCTTGTGGGAGTGAAAGCAATCTCCAAGGTACATGCAGAGAGAGGGAGAGAAAAAAAAAAGAGGCGCCTCGAATTGAAGAACTTTTAAAACATTCACTAGGAACAAAGGTCAGCCAACTTATATTTGCACAGTTAAAAGCAGGCATGTAGCAGGTTCATCTCTGGTGAGGTCGGTCTGTGACAACGCGTCTGCTGCTGTTCTGTCCGCTGCTCACCTGGGTCCCGAGAGCCGACTGGTGTATGGAAGGAGACCAGGATAGAGGGCCAGAATGCTTGTGGAGCGCTGCATTGGGCGTGACGACGTCACTGGCATGTTTTTGGCACATTTCCGAGCATGCGCACTATGATTGGTCTGTCAGGCGTGCTCCTGGGACGAGAGCTTGACAAAGGAGCATGCCTGACAGACCAAACTCATCTGGGTCCCGAGAGCCGACTGGTGTATGGAAGGAGACCAGGAGAGAGGGCCAGAATGCTTGTGGAGCGCTGCACTGGGCGTGATGACGTCACTGGCATGTTTTTGGCACATTTCCGAGCATGCGCACTATGATTGGTCTGTCAGGCACGCTCCTGGGATGAGAGCTTGACAAAGGAGCGCGCCTGACAGACCAAACTCATCTGGGTCCCGAGAGCCGACTGGTGTATGGAAGGAGACCAGGAGAGAGGGCCAGAATGCTTGTGGAGTGCTGCATTGGGCGTGATTACGTCACTGGTATGTTTTTGCCACGTTTCTGAGCAAGCGCACTATGATTATGATTATGATTGGTCTGTCAGGCATGCTCCTTTGCCAAGAGCTTGACAAATGAGCATGCCTGACAGTCCAATCTCAGTGTGCATGCTTGGAAATGCATTGCGAACATGCCAGTAACGTCATCATGCCCGATGCTGCTCTCCATGAGTGGTCCGGCCCTCTCTCGGTCTCCTTTCATACACCAGTCGGCTTTCGGGACCCAGATGAGCGACAGACAGAGCAGCAGAAAACGTGGTGTCACAGACCGACCTCACCAGAGATATACCTGCTACATGACTGCTAAATATGAGTTGCCTGACATTTGTTCTTAATAAATGTTTTAAAGGTCTACACTTAGAACCCTTTCACACTGGAGGCGTTTTTCAGGCGCTAAAGGGCTAAAAACAGCGCCTAAAAAATGCCTCCCCTGCAGCCCCTGTGTGAAAGCCTGAGGGCTTTCACACTGGAGCGGTGCGCTTGCGGGAAGCTGTAAGTGTGCGGCTGCGCTGTAAGTGTAAAAGAGGTATTAGAGGCATCTCTTTTCCTCCCTCTCTCAGTAGTGTCTTATGGCCCAGTTGTTGAGAAGCACTGGCTAGGTTTCTCACCTTGATTTGGTAAGGGGCTCCAGGGTTACTGACTGATATAGAAAAAACAAACTTGTTTTCTCAGGATCTTAAAAAGTCCTGTTTTGGGCCCTGTAGCCCAGAGACTTTGTAGAGCTTCGGGTGGCGATAAGCTGCCATATTCCTAGGTCTACATCTTACCTAGTTGCTATTAGTCTCAGCTGTGCACAGAGCTTTTATATACGTAAGCTGTTTATCAGCTTAGTTAGTTGCTTAGAGGGGTAGATGCAGGGCCGGCCCAAGACATTGTGCTGCCTGGTACCAAGAATGAAATGCTGCGCCCCCCCCCCCCAAAAAAAAAATCACGCCCACCAAAAGGCCCCCACATTCATTATTTTATATCATTATAATTAAAGCGGATCTGTCATGGCTCTATACATGTATATAGGAGTATAAAGAGGACCTGTCATGGCTCTATACGTGTATATAGGAGTATAAAGAGGACCTGTCATGGCTCTATACGTGTATATAGGAGTATAAAGAGGACCTGTCATGGCTCTAAACATATATATAGGAGTATAAAGAGGACCTGTCATGTCTCTATACATGTATAGGAGTATAAAGAGGATCTATCATTGCACTATACATGTATATAGGAGTATAAAAAGGACCTGTCATGGCTCTATACATGTAAATAGGAGTATAAAGAGGACCCGCGATCGCTCCACAGAGAGCCAGAAAGGGGATCTGTCAATGTAAACAGGGGAAGAGAGATTTGCTGTTCCTAGTGATTAGGAGCAGAAATTTCTCTCTTCCTCCAGTCAGCCCCCCCCCCCGTTGGAAACAGCTCCCAGGGAACACATTTAACCCCTTCCCTGCCAGTGACATTTACACAGTAATCAGTGCATTTTTATAGCACAGATCGCTGTATAAATGTCAGTGGTCCCAAAAATGTGTCAAAAGTGTCCGATCTGTCCAACGCAATGTCACAGTCTCACAAAAATCGCAGATCGCCGCCATTACTAGTAAAAATAAATAAATAAATAAAAATGCCATAAATCTATCCCCTATTTTGTAGACGCTGTAACTTTTGCGCAAACTAATCAATGTACGCTAATTGCCTTTTTTTTACCAAACATATGTAGAAGAATACATATTGGCCTAAACTGATGAAGAATTTTTGGGGGATATTTATTATAGCAAAAAGTAAAAAAATATTGTTTTGGGTTTTTTTTCAAAATTGTCGCTCTTTTTTGTTTATAGTGCAAAAAATAAAAACCGCAGAAGTGATCAAATACCACCAAAAGAAAGCTCTATTTGTGGGAAAAAAAGGACATAAATTTTGTTTGAGTACAACATTGCATGCCTGCGCAATTGTCAGTTAAATTGACGCAGTGCCCTATCGCAAAAAATAATGATTGAAGTGCATTATTTCTATTATTACATTGTTATATAAAATAAAATAGTTCAACTCACCATAATGCAGAATCAGTGGAACCCCTGAGCGTGTCACTTGCCAACGTCACCTGCCACCAAATGCGGATTGTCACCTGCCACACATTGCGGATTGTCACTTGCCACAACGTCACCTGCTACACATTGCGGATTGTCACTTGCCATGATGTTACCTGCCACACATTGTGGATTGTCACTTGCCACGACATCACCTGCCACACATTGCGGATTGTCACTTGCCACGATGTCACCTGCTACACATTGCGGATTGTCACTTGCCACGACGTCACCTGCTACACATTGCGGATTGTCACTTGCCACGACATCACCTGCTACACATCACGGATTGTCACTTGCCACAATGTCACCTGCCACACATTGCAGATTGTCACTTGCCACGACGTTACCTGCTACACATTGTGGATTGGTACTTGCCACAACGTCACCTGCCACACATTGCGGATTGTCATTTGCCACAACGTCACCTGCCACGCATTGCGGATTGTCATTTGCCACAATGTCACCTGCCACACATTGCGGATTGTCACTTGCCACAACGTCACCTGCCACACATTGCGGATTGTCACTTGCCACAACGTCACCTGCCACACATTGCGGATTGTCACTTGCCATGACGTCACCTGCCACACATTGGAGATTGTCACTTGCCATGACGTAACCTGCCACACATTGCAGATTGTCACTTGCCATGACGTAACCTGCCACACATTGCAGATTGTCACCTGCCACACGTTGTGGATTGTCACTTACTGTGTCTCAGAGTGAAGGCAGGCAGCAAAGAGATGATGTAATCTCTCTGCTGCCTTCGGCTGCACATTAAGTGCGGAACTGCAGTGATGCAGGGCGGGCGGTGAGAGATGATGTCATCTTTCTGCTCCCCCAGCTCACCAGCCCGCTGATTGGCCAGCACCTGCCGACTGACTAATCCCCTTTTCTGCCCGCACGCTCCTGTCACCTCGGCGCTGGGCTCCTCCACGCTCCACCTCCACCTCGGCGCCGTGGGATAAATAGTAGAGCTTCGGAACGAGCTGGCTGGTGGATGGGCGGAAATTTGCTGCCCCCCTGAAAGTGCCGCCTGGGAGCGATGGTACCATCGGGTCCCATGGTAGGGTCGGCCCTGGGTAGATGGTTTGTTTTTTTATGCTATGAACTTGTTGTACAAAGCCTTCCTGCATTGAAACTATGCTTGCTTGCTGCTTTACTGAACAAAAGTGCAGGGCAACTGGCATAGTAGATGTGCATGAACATGGGCATAGGCATGCAAACACGCACAGCGAGGTGCGCGCCTGCCACAAATACTGGCACCAAATGGGCTATTTAAACAAGGCTGCAGCATTGGCTCATTGCTGTTTGGTCTACAGCGTTCTGTGAGTTGATCCCCGATTCCTGACCTCTGATCTTGACCGAGCTTGCTCCTGACTACGTTTGCCTACTACCTGCCCTGACCTTGGCTTTTTTCCAGGATTCTGCTTCTGCCTCCTGTTGCTGCCTGATCTGCCTCACCGTTGCTGACATTAGCCTGTGACCTGACTACTCTTCTGCCTGTCGTTTATGCCTGATATGCCTGTGTTACTGACCAGCCTTATTTGACCCTTCTCCCTTTTCATCCAGCCTGCTTCAGCTCCTTCTGTCTTAGCTCATTGGTCACTAGCTTGTCCTGCTACCACATCTTCCTGCTGACAACTGCTACCATGCAGACTACTGGACTGATCACAGGCCCTCATACCCCACTGTGCCCTCGTGGCTACTGTCTCACTACCAGTGGCCCCCAAGCCGGAGCTGTACGAGAGGCCTTCCTCTTCACGTATGGCTCACTAACCAGGTACGTGACACTGCCTCTTTTACACCGCACATCATTTTCAGCCAAACCAGCTGATGATACAATAGATCAGGGGTCTCAAACTGGTGGCCCTCCAGCTGTTGCGAAACTACAAGCCCCATCATGCCTCTGCCTGAGGGAGTCATGCTTGTAACTGTCAGCCTTGCAATGCCTCACGGGACTTGTAGTTTCGCAACAGCTGGAGGGCCACCAGTTTGAGACCCCTGCAATAGATAAACACACTGGAAGAAATACCATTAAAGGTCCAGTTAACTTCTAGTCCGTTTACATTGTTTTCTATCAAGTGTTGATGAAAGGGGTGTTTTTGGACCCCAAAATGTGTTGGCTATTCTTGACTGTTCCTCTGACCCTTACTGGAATAAAGTCGTATCTGCAACTCTTAGCCATGGTTCTGCAATTCAAATCTAATTTTTTGGGACATAATTGTCTAGGTATGGACTTTCAATATTGACTGGGTTTCTTCTCAGACAAATTTCTGTTCCATTAGTATAACATATCACAACTTAAATTAACCTGTAAAGGGTAACTGGTAGCAGGTATAAAAAACTTTTGTGAAATGTGAGACCTGACTTAAAATGTTTGCTAAAAACACTGAGGGTGGTTACAAAGTGCCTTTCTTTTCACATGCAATTAAATTATACCACATCAAAAGCCTTCACAAGTGCAATGTTAGCAGTTTCTCCAGAATAAATGAATTGCCTATTGCTAAGTATGATATTTTCTTTGGGTTCTCTATGACGAGTAGTACTCACACCTCTACTCACACCTTTGCCGTCATGAATGAGAAAATATTGCAGATATCAAGTCTTGCTTTGCAAAATGTGTTGTGTTGGAATCAAGCAGAAGAGCCACACTGGCTATTGAACTTCCATTCTCTCGGCTCGTCATACGTGTTGCACGTCACCGCGTTCTTGGCGTTCGGAATTTCCAACAACATTTGTGTGACCATGTGTATGCAAGACAAGTTTGAGCCAACATCCTTCGGAAAAAAATTCACGGTTTTGTTGTCGGAAAATCCTATCGTGTGTACAGGGCATTACAAATATTTACATAAGTATGTAAAGAAAATGGTTCAATCAGCACAAAGAATGTACTACACAAAATTACTAATGCAGCTAGCACACAATGATCATCACATAATCCCTCATTTTTGGACTTTTTTTGGACTTTTGACTGGACTGTTTTTTATTAACTGTTTATGTGCTGCACCTTATTTTACAATTTGCATAAGTATGTCTGGATCTTCTGAATCCAATGTGTAGTTCCCTGATGGTTAGGCAGGGTTGCTAGTAAACTTACCTGTGTCAGGTATAGTTGCCTTGGCCAATTGATAGGAGATCAATTGATTCCACCCTAATTCTGAAATTGCTGGACTTCTATTTTCTGTCACTAGATGGCCTGGTATATGGTGACATTAGATAAGACAAGGCCATTGCAAGGACAGATTAGGAATAGATGGGGTATCTCAGCCAATGGTCAAGGATCTTCTTGGCTCCCTTGGCCTGCTGGGAGAGCCTATTTATTTGGGTAAGGTCAGGTGATCGAGGTTCTGTGCCACTTGGACGGCTGTCTGGTTGGATGTGTGTTGTGCTGCTCGGGGCTGCTAGGCCAGAGCCTGAGGCCTATCCCGGAGACATCTGGCTGCTAGGCTGTCTGAGGGCCTATCCAGAAGAAAGCAGCGTAGGGTTGTAACTGCGGCTTGCAGTTCAACCATAAGTGGCGGTTCTGCCGGCCGGAAAGCCTATCGTGGTCGAAGGTAGAGGGGAAGCTGCCGCCACTAAGGGACCAACCACCTTATTACCTGGGACCACAGTGAATAAAAGCAAGAAGCAAGTACCGGAAGCTGAAGCAAGTACCGATGTAGAATTCTCATCAACCGGGGACGGTGAAGAATTGGGAAACTTTAGCAGGTGTCAAGCCAGGGACCCAGCCAGCGGAGGTGACGCAGAGCAGTCTTATGTGCCAAGCCAGGGACCGAGCAGGCCAGTGGGGTGACGCTTGAGGAGTATCTGTAAGTACCAAGCTAGGGACCCAGCAGGGAAGCGGGGGTGACGCTTGAGGAAGATACTCAGTGAGAAAGTTGGAAGAGCTCCGGAGATCCAGTGGCAGTGGATCAGCAAGTCTGGTTAGAAGAGACTTGGAGCTCAGTGGAGTGAAGATCTACAATAAGTGATTGTAGAGGAAGTACAGAAGTTCATTACAGCTTGTGTTAGAAACTGTTATAAGACTGTTGCCATAGGAGACAGCAGTCCTACATATGCATGTGGTGTCCTGCTGGATGCTTTTTCCTGCATGGCTGTTACCATTGCAACTACTTAAGGGTGTCCTGGCCCTAAACCCTCTCTCGCACAGTTCTGTTCAAGAGAAAATAAATCTCTTTGCATTCAAGAAGTGTCTGGTGCCCATGAATCTACCTTGCATTACACCCACCATGCCTTGTAACCCACTCTACACAGAAAGATATCAGCTGTCCCAAACTCTGGAGGTTCTTGTTAGACCAAAGGGGACTCAGGACCTTGATACATATGGGTATCTTAATCCAAGAGCTTATCAAGATTTTTAGTCAAATAAACAACTGCAACCTGCCATTTTCTCCTCAAACCTACAGTAATCACTTTTGATTTTTAAAGTATTTTTATTATATAGCGCCAACAATTTGTGGCACACTTTACAACATGAAGGCAGACAGTACCATTATAATACAATTTAATACAGGAGGAATCAGAGGGCCCTGCACATTAGAGCTTACAATATAGGAAGGAGAGTCAAGTGATACAAAAGGTAATAGCTGTAGGGGATGAACTGATGGAGAAAATAAAAGTACAGTTGTTAGGTGGGGGTAGAATAGGCTTCTCTGAAGAAGAGGGTTTTTAGAGCTTGTCTAAAAGCAGAGTAGGGGACAGTCGGACAGATTGGGGTAGGGAGTTCCATAGGATGGAAGAGGCTTGGGAAAAGTCCTGGATGCAAGCATGGGAGGAGGTGACGAGAGCTGAAGAGCAGGAGGTCTTTGGAGGAATGCAGAGAGCAATTAGGTTGGTATTTTGAGACAAGGCTAGTGATGTAGCTGAGAGCAGAGTTGTGGATGGCTTGGTAAGTTGTTATTAGCATTTTGAATTTCATTTGTTGGGTGGGTGGAAGCCAGTGGAGGGATTGACAGAGAGGAGCAGCAGACGCTGAATGATTGGTAAGATGGATGAGTGTGTGAGTAGCATCAATGATGGACTGAAGGAGGGATAGCCTGTGTAAAGTTAATCCAGTGAGGAGGAAGTTGCAGTAGCGGAGGCAGGAGATGACCAGGGAGTGGATTAGGAGCTTTGTGGTGTCATTGGTTAAGAAGGAGTGTATTTTGGAGATGTTGTATAGGTTGAGGCGGCAAGAATTGGATAGTGATTGGATGCGGGGCCAAAAGGATAGTTCAGAGTTCAGGATTACACCTAGAACCCTGTCATGCGGGGATGGGTTGATAGTTGTGCCATCAATCTTGGTAAGGAAATCGGAGGAAGAGGCACATGGGGGAGGAAATATTATGAGCTCGGTTTTTTGATAGATTGACTTGAGGAAGTGGTGTGACATCCAGACTGATATGTCTGTTAGTAATTAGTGATACGTGAGGAGACAGGAGTAAGAAGAAGGGTAGAGAGATAAATTTGGGTGTCCTCAGCGTAGAGATGTTATTGGAAGCCATGAGAGGCTGTCAGCTGACCCAGGGAGGAGGATTAGAAGTAGATTGAGAATAAGAGAGATCCAAGAACAGTAGAAAGAAGAACAGATGGGTTGCTTTTTACTTTAGTTTGCCCCTGCTGTGTCATAAATTAAGCTTAGGCTATAATTCTTGCCATCTCTATGCTACCATGTTACTTTTTCTGTTCTGCTTGTAGATTTGTTGACACTTCAATTCCTGGTCTGATGATGCCAAGTGTCATCCATCCTTTTTTAAGTAGTCATGGATACTCCCAAGTAGTCTTCTGAACCACAGGCAGTTACATTATCATGTCAGCTGGGTTCACCAGACCTAATAAGCAATGAAAATGAATTGCATCCTGGGAAATATAGTTTTTGAACAGCACTCTCACATCAGAATGTTCTTATGTGAGAGGACTGGTAGTACCTGCACATGGCTCTTTTTTGCTAAAATCATGTGTGCAGAGAGAGGGAGGGAAATAGACTTGACAAAACTGCTAAAGCTTGCAGTTGGGCTTTAAAACTGAACTTCAGAAAGATACAAAATAAACAAGCAGTTCCGTGTTCATTTTTAAATGGTGTAAATACATGAATTTGACTTGGTCTCAGCCTGCTGTAATCCACTGTGCAGCATGACAAGAAATGTGTTGACATCAGGATAGAGTACAGTGAGCGGAAAGATGAATAGATTATGTCTATAAGACAACATGTAGCTTTAGCTGACTGATATAAGGGGAAGAATCAATTGGTTATGTTGGAATTTCCTGTCTCCATCCTACTGTGCCCCCAACAAAATATGTTTTCAAACACCTTCTTTCGCTTCTCATATGTATATACATGCACACTCTAGAATTCTAAGTCTGCATATTTGTAGAAGGATCTATCACTAGACCATTATCTGATATCTATAAGAAGTTTAAAGCAGAACTTCATGATTAAACAAATAGATACCTAATAGATACCTGATTTCTTACTCTGGCAGGTTCCTTCAGTGCTGTGCAACTGCCTACCCCCCCCCCCCCCCCCCCCATTGTTAGTAGTACAAAGCTTTCAAGAGCCGATCACAACAGTTCATGCAAAATTATCAGAAGGGACAAACGCAAAAAAAATTTTTGAGCGATAACAGAACGAACGCGCTTCGTTTAATCAAGTCAGCATTCGGATATGAGACTAGCGTGCAAAAAAATGGATGGTCATTTGTCCGATATTATCATCATGTGTACGAGGCTTAAGTCCTAATGCTTATTCCCCCACCCCTAGATTTTATGAGCATTTGGAGGGGGGAGGGAGGGGTGCTCCACCACAAGGGCATTTTTTGTTTTATTCTCAGAGTTCAGCATCAAGAACACAGTGCTGTAAACACAGTATAGAGAGTTTGGCAGCTTACAAAACATTCATGGCTATTTTTCACTTAGGAAGGTACTTTGTCCTTTTATCAGCATATTATGCACACAATGGTGATTTCATTATGTTGGTTCTGTAAAATACTTTGTGATAACAGGCCCAAACAGAAGCTTATTTTATCAGCTGACTTCACACCTATAAAAATAAAGGATTTCCCTTTAAGGTCTCATGCCCACGGGCATTTTAAAAAACGAGCTGTAAAGCTAGTACCGAAGACCAGGAAAAAAACGGAGTTAAAAACGTAATTTTATCCACGTTTTGCATTGGCGTCAATGCGTGTTTAGCCACGCTAGCTTTCAGCCACGTTTCTCTGTCTCTATTCAAAATCAATGGTTCACAATTGAAACCCATTGATTTGAGTAGAAGTCGCACCAGCAGTCGGATTAAGATGATCCGACTTGCGGTGCGACTTGTGTGCTGAGAATCTTGAAAGGGAACCCCGCCAAAATGTAAAAACAATGTTTGCGTGAGGTCCCCCCCCCCCCCCCCGAGATCCATTCAGACCTTTATCCGAGCATGCAGCCCGGAAAGGGGGGGGGGGCAAGCGAACGCATGTAACAAGGGGCGTGGCCTCCAACTTGCGTCATCGGGTGGCCCCATGCCAATATAAGTCATTGCACACGGCGGACCCAGCATTACACCGGGAGATCGCACCGAGTCAACATCAGAAGAAGAACAGAGGGAGAAGACCCAGCAAAAAAGCGAGAAGACCCTGCAAAAGAGCAAGAAGATAGCGGAGAGAGAGGACAGCACAGAGAGGACAGCACAGAGAGGAGAAGAACCGGAGAGGGGAGAAGGACCGGAGAGGGGAGAAGTACCGACAGAGGGAGAAGAAGCAGGCACAGCCACACAGGGGCTACATTCCTCTACACAGATTATGCTTTTACAGGACATAAGGAGTCTGGGACCACTGGCTGGTACATGCTAACCGAGCAGCCTATTTAAGGCTCTGGTCTGCCTCCATCTTACTGCCCTTTAAAAGTACACATTGCCGAAATCTAATCATTATCATACACCTATCATCACCCTGATGTGGGAATAGATTTCCCCAAGTCAACAATTTTTCTGAACGGCGCCCTGTGCCTCTCCTGATATTTTGAATTGTTTCAAGCTCCTGATATGGAATCGCTTCAATTGAGCTAATACATGTGACCATTCTCCATCCTGTATCCCTGACGAAGGTGTAAAAAACCGGAAACGCGTCGGGTATTAGGGCATTTTACCCATTGGAGAGTATCAGTGTCATTTTTGCATTTTGTTTGTTTTTTGTGTTTTGCTTTGTTATATGCACTACTAGACATTATACGTCATTTTATATTTATATATACTCACCTGTCTTATTGTTTCATATTTGTGCAATAAACTTTGTTTACATTTATCCAGTGTTGGTGGTCTATTAAAGTCCCATCCAGGGGGTACTTTTCTCTTGGTATATCTAACTAGGGATGGGACCACCACACTTTTTCTGACATGGTGGAAGTTTCTCTTTTTTCTGCAGAGGGAGAAGACGTCACCAGAAGAGGGAGAAGATCCGGAGCTGCCTTAATAAAATACTTTAAAAACCTGTGTAGTGTGTTTATTTTTGACACTTTTTTTTTAGGTGAATAGATAGGGGTACCATATACCCCATACTCATTCACCTAGGGTGGGGGGCCTGGATCTGGGGGCCCCCTTCTTAAAGGGGGCTTCCAGATTCCGATAAGTCCCCACCCACAGACCCCAACAACCACCGGACAAGGGTTGTCAGAAAGAGGCCCTTGTCCTCATCAACATGGGGACAAGGTGCTTTGGGGTGGGGGCGCAGGGCCCCCCTGCCCCGAAGCACCCACCCCCCACGTTGAGGGCATGTGGCCTGGTATGGTCTGGGGGGGTGGGGCGCTCGCCCCCCTTTCCTGACCTTCTGTGCTACGTGCTTGGATAAAGGTCTGGTACGGATCTTGGGGGGACCCCCACACCATTTTTTTGGGCATGGGGGGGTTCCCCTTAAGATCCATACCAGATCGAATGGAATGGTATCGTCTTGGGGGGAACCTCACGCAAAAATTTGTTTACATTTTAGCGGGGTTCCCTTTCAAGATTTTCACCATACAAGTCGCACCGCAAGTCGGATCATCTTGATCCGACTTCTGGTGCGAGTTCTTTTCAAATCAATGGGCTCCCATAGGGAAACGCCGGATGAGGCTTAACGCTGTGTATACAGCGTTAAGCCTCATTAAATCGCATTTAACACCTTTTACCGGCGTCTGGCGTTTTTACAGCTCTAGCACTGGAGCCTCAGAACGCGCTAGTCCTGGGGTTTTTTTGGAGCTAAAAAAAAAGCCTATGCCACTTACTGCTCCTAAACCTCTTGGTGGGCATGAGGCCCTAGGCTAACATGGAGAGGCGGTTTTAAACTATGAAAAACGCTCCTACAAGTGGCTATAAAAAAGTCCGTGGGCATGAGGCCTAATGCTGTTCCTATTTCCCCCTGTAAATATGTTTCTGTTGCACCTTGTGTATGTAAAAAAGAAAGGGTGTACGGACAGAAAGGCAAACCAGGCATATGCAGAGATGTACTTAAACAGCCCCAATCAATAAAATGTTTTGATACTTAAAGTACAATTTTTTTAAAATTTTTTTTACCTTAATGCATTCTCTGCATTAAAGCGAAGTTCAACCCATTTTCTGCACTTTCCCTGTATTAAATCCCCTTAGTTCATCCTTTTCCCAATGCCATTTATTTTATTTTTTTTCTGCTTTGAAATACGTTTTTTTTTTCTTCTTTACTTCCGCCCATACCTGCCTAGGCGATTACGTCACTAGGCAATCTGCAAGGGTTCCTGGGATAGCTGCGTCATGTATCCCAGGAGTCTTTGCGAATCACCTACTGTCGAAATCTCGTGTTATTAGAAGGAGAGCCGCGCAGCAGCATTACTGCGCATGCGTGAGATCGGGAGGTGCATGCTGGGTAGCCAGCTGCACAGAAATCCAGGAAATGAACTCAGGAGGGCTTCACATGCCCACAGCTAAAGTGGAACCTGCTTGCTTCCGAGATCTCTGAGTAACAAACTATTTTTCAAGAAAGTAAAAGTGCAAAAAATATGACATGTTAGAAATGTTCATGTATGGGTTTTGACAATAACAGAGCAGTATTTAAAAAAAAAAATGTTTGTGGGACTGGAACTCCGCTTTAAGGTAAAAAAAAAAAACCTGTCGAAAGGGTCCCCCCCACCTTTAAATGCTCACCTGAGCCCGATCGTGACCCAGCACTGAGCTTGTCTGCAGCACCTTCTCCCCTCTCTCTCTTCTCACAGGAGACTTGGCAGCAGTGGGAGCCATTGGCTCCTGCTGCTGTCAGTCAGATCCTGTGAGGATGGAGCAGAGCCCAGTTGTGCTGTGTGTGTCTATGCGTGCACACAGCCCAGCTCAGGGCTGAGCCCACACAAGTGACGGAGAAAAGGAGGAGCCAAGATCGCCAGCAGTGTAAAACAGAACAGGAGGTTTGGGGCTGCTCTGTGCAAAACCACTGCACGGAGCAGGTTAGTATAACATGTTTATTATTTTCAGAAAAAATAGCTTTACAACCACTTTAATGGCTTAGTACACACAGTAACCCAGTAACCAGTTCACATTTATCACATTTATTAGTAAAAGAAACTGCTAATGTAAAACAGAACTCTAATAACTTCTTAAAGAAGAACAAAACGCTACTATTCTTATCACTTATTCTAGAGTCTTATCCTGTATTTAAATCTGCAGTTATAGTGCTGCACACATATTCAGCTTTGCCACCAGCAAATTTAGGGCTTGAAAGTCCAGTTGAGAGCTGACAAAAGCACACTGGTAACTGTGACAGTTATAACCAGAGGCATGCCTTCAACATAGCATACTTGGAAAACAGTTAAGCGTGTGGGTAAGCACAAGGATATGCACCCCCAGGAAAAACACAACCGTTTTTTATGCAGCTTTCCACAAATCACAGCATGTGTGTTGTGTTGCAGCAGTGCAAGTGCCAGGCCACAACTGTAGTAGTGGACTGGGGTGACATTTAGAAGTACATGCGTGTATTCACATCTTCAAATGCTCGAAGCTACAAAGCGTTCAAACATGAAACATCAATTATTTCCTATGGTGCTTGTTCACACCTGAACGTTCAACGCCTGTAGGTCTAAAAAGGTCTGGAGATTCTTTTGATATGTGAATTACCTCGCACATACTGTAGCAACAAGTGATGTCACAGATGATACTGTTCTCTTTTGGCTAATACAAAAATGCCTGAACCGCAAATTCTAACAAAAACACACAAAATGTGCATAAAAATGTGCGGCAAAACGTGTGCAAAAACCAATACGTTCTGGTGTGAATGCAGCCTTAGTGGCCTAAAACAATCATCATTCTCACAACCATAAAGACATGAAATTTACACTCAAATTAAATATCATCATTTACAAAAATACAGTTTATAAACTACCTGATGTTCCGAAGACATTTTGTGCATACAATGTATCATCTTATTGATAATCAAAATGGGCAACTGGGCTTACAGGTAAATGTAAAAACCTTGAAATTAATTTAAAAATGCCAGATTCTCGAATTCACTAAATAAACTACCCCAAACAGATCTAAAGAATTTTGAGGGACATATGCAAATACCGGTGAAGGTGTGTAAATAAATGTACATAATATATATAGGGAAAAAAATCTCACATACTGTCATGTTTAGGTTTTAACAAAATTTGTTGCAGCCCCCTCCCTAGTTCCATTCATACTACACACAGCTGCCCCCACTCCTCCAGTAGATCTGCATTTACCTCTTCTGATGGCTGTGGCCTCCCTTGCTGCCTGCAGCATACCTGGTAAAAATTCCATAAGTTATAAATCATAGCAAACCAAACTCCTCCTGGAGCATAAAGACTATGCCAAAAATGTGACTGCCTAGAAAAGGTCCCCCATCAAAATTCTGTGAAGGATTGGGAAAGAGAAGCAACCAAGAGGTGAATGGTCACTCAGAAGAAGCTGATTTACATCTGGGATAGGAGAAACCATCCACAAGGCAACAACTGTATAAGGCATATAAGGCATTAATAAAATACATGGCTAACATGGAGAAATGGTTTCCGATCTGCTGAGACCAAAACTTAGACCTTGGTGCAAAAAGCTATGTGCTGCAAAAAGCCAACACTATGAAAACACCATCCTCAATTTGAATCATATTAAGGAATGCTTTCATTTGCAGAGACTGGGAAGAAGTTCACGAGTATGGCAAGATGGATGCAGTCAGATGGAGGACTTCTAGAGGAACCAGGTTTTAGTCTCCAAGAAACCTGACATAGAAAGAATGTTTACCTTCCGGCCAGACAATGATCCAAAATACACAACCAACACTAGACTGGAGAGGTTTATGACCAAGAACCTGAATGTATTAAACTGACCTTTTTTTAAAGTGGTTGTAAAGGCACAAGGTTTTTTACCTTCATGTATTCTATGCATGAAGGTAAAAAACCTTCTGTGTGCAGCAGTCCCCCCTCCCTAATACTTACCTAAGCCCCCTCTCAATCCAGCGATGTCCAGGTGAGCCTTGTCTCTCTGGGGACTCGCACTCCTGCTTGGCTTTTGGCAACAGCAGGAGCCATTGGCTCCCACTGCTGTAAATCACAGCCAGTGAGCCAATTAGGAGATGGAGGGGGTGGGGCCAAGCCACGGCTCCGTGTCTGAATAGACACACAGAGCAACAGCGCGGCTCGGTGCCCCTATAGCAAGCTGCATGCTGTGGGGGCACTCGGCAGGAGTGAGGGGCCAGGAGCACTGACGAGGGACCCGAGAAGAGGGGGATCTGGGCTGCTCTGTGCAAAACCACTGCACAAAGTTTAACATGTTTGTTATTTTTTTAAATATTAGTATCACTTTAAGGCCTTGACTTCAGTTTAGTCAAGAATCTGTTATATTCACCAACAATGCGCATCTTAGCTGAAAAAATTGGAGCAATTTTGCCAAGAATGGGCAAAAACTACAGAATCCATTTTGCAAACAGTTAAATACTACAGAATAAATGCTACACTACTACATTGTCACAGCCCACTGCTACAGTAATATCCACCAAGATAAATGAACTTTATCGAAATGATTACAAACAGGAACCACAAGCTAAAAAGGAAATATAATGACAATGTAATTAGTAATATGTACCTTATGGAGTTTGCAGCTAATATGATGGACAACAATGGCAAAGTCTACAGACAGAAAACACAACAAAGAAGGACGGGAAATTTCAGTAGATATTTAATTTCATACTATACATTTTTTAGGATAATTGGCCCATCCTTTAATGCTCATGGCTTTGGCTCTCTACAAAGAGAATTCTAAAATATAACAGAAGAATCCTGATATCTTGGCATGTACTTGGCAGCCTACTATGGCTGCCAAGGGTATTTCCATAAACCGAGAAAGTAACTGGAAACAGAATACAGTAATGAAGGGAGAAAACATAATTCCTGTAACTGCTTCAGCTAGCCAAACTTCAACAGAATGTACAACTAATTACTACAAGTCATGATAGTGGATTCAAGAGGCCGAAAAAGACCCCAATAATTCCTCTACCTAAAAGAGACCTTGTTCCACCTGTATTAAACAATCATGTTTTTTTCAACAACAATACAATTGGCTTATCCTTTCTCCAGTCATTATAAACCCCAGTATCCTAAACACTCATTATAACAGCCACATCGCGGCACTGAGGTGGCTTTCTTTAATCTAACGCCATTATGAGGGGCCGGGCGGCTGACACGCCCCCTCTGCTCCGGCGCACTGTGAAAAACAACCCCACACCATAATCCCCCCTCCACCAAATGATTTGGACCAGTGCACAAAGCAAGGTCCATAAAGACATGGATGAGCAAGTTTGAGATGGAGGAACCTGACCTCAACCCGATAGAACACCTTTGGGATAAATTAGAGTGGAGACTGCGAGCCAGGCCTTCTCGTCCATCATCAGTGCCTGACCTCACAAATGCGCTTCTGGAAGAATGATCAAACATTCCCATAGACACTCTTAAATCTTGTGGACAGCCCTCCCAGAAGAGTTGAATCCATTATAACTGCAAAAGGGTGGTCCAACTCCATATTGAACCCTATGATCTAAGACTGAGATGCCATTAACCACTTGCCCACTGGGCACATAACCCCCTTCCTAACCAGACCAATTTTCAGCTTTTGGTGCTCTCACAATTTGAATGACAATTAGTCATGCAATGCTGTACCCATATGAATTTCATGTCCTTTTTTTCACACAAATAGAGCTTTCTTTTGGTCGTATTTGATCACCTCTGGGTTTTTTATTTTTTTGCGCTATATATAAAAAAAGACCGAACAATTTGGTTAAAAAAAAAAAGCATTTTTTTTTAGTTTCTGTTAAAATTAGTCATTTTTCTTCATAAATTTTGGCCAAAATTTATATTGCTATATATCTTTTGTAAAAATAACCCAAATCCGCGTAAATTATTTGGTCTTTCTGAAAGTTATATAGAGTCTACAAGCTATGGTGCCAATCACTGAAAATGTATCACACCTGATGTACTGACAATCTAATTTATTGAGACCCTAACAAGCCAGGACAGTACAAATACTCCCCAAATGACCCCTTTTTTAGAAAGTAGACATTCAAAGGTATTTAGTAAGAGGCATGGTGAGTTTTTTGAAGTTATGATTTTTTTACCACAATTCTTTGCAAAATTAAGATATTTACTTATTTCTCTCACATAGCATATGCATACTACAAATTACACCCCAAAATACATTCTGCTTCTCCTCCCGAGTATGGCAATTCCACATGTGTGAGACTTTTACACAGCCTGGTCACATAGAAAGGCCCAACATGCAGAGAGCACAATCAGGCGTTCTAGGAGCATAAATTACACATATCATTTCTAGACTACCTCTTATTTTTTTGAAGGTCCTGGAGCACCAGGACAATGGAAACGCCCCAAAAAATGACCCCATTTTGTTAAGAAAACACTGCAACGTATATTCTATGAGGCATAATGAGTCTTTTGAACATGTCATTTTTTACCATGGGTTTTTGTAAAATGTGGAAAGAAAATGAAAACGCATTTTCTCTTTTGTTCATTGACGGACACAGCACTTTAATCTTGACCTTAGGGGTTATATCGCCACCTTTAAGAGAGAACTAGGCAGAACTCATAAAAAACAAGCACAGTAGCGCCCAGGGGGGCAGTCCTACTGACCCCTCAATCTGCTTCCAGCAGCTTAGTTTTTTTCTGCCTAGTCAGGAGAAGGACCTGGCTCCCTGTGGGGACCAGTGGTCTTTGAATTTACTTCTTTTTTGCTGTTTTTGCTTCCTGTAATCTACAATCAACAGCCGGGCTGGGTGACAGGTTGGATAATATTGATCCTGGTAGTTTCCCCAGCCTGGCCATCGAGCGCATGCAGACCTTAAGCTCCACGCTGGGTCGGCCGCGACAGGCCCCATTCTGGTTCAGGGGCGGCCGGTGAACTATATGCTCCGGGGCACATATATGACCGGGCTACTGCTGTCTGAGTCACAGTGTGCCATGGCCGACAGCCACCCCGTACTGCTCGGGTGATGGGTCTGTCTGTGCAGTGCGTCCAGCAGTCTCCGCAGCAGCGGTAAGTATGGTTCCACCTGTTTAGGTAGGTTGGAGCAGCTGGGCACTCCCTGGGAGGTCGATTAAGGGGTCTCTCTCTCTCCCTTTCTTCTCTCCCTGCCTCTTTCACTCCTCCCCATTCTAAGGGGGCGCTATGTGGCTGGGCATAGGGGGTGCGGTGCACGTTCCTGGCCGGGGGTCCTCCGGTGGGCTCTGGGTCCTGGCAGGGGGTTGTGCTGTGCGTTCGTTTGTTCCTCTCATTTATCCCTTTGTTTTAAATTCGGTGGTTACCCTCGTTTATTCTTTTGTTTTAACGTTGTTTGGTCCGCTCGGTTATCCCTTTGTTTCTCGCCTTCGTTTGCCGCTATGCGGGGCGAACGTTCGCCGTGGGAACCGCTGCCATTTGCCTTCGTTTGCCATGCGCAGGGGGGGAATGTTCACTGCAGTTCCCGAGTCCAATTTCCTGTAGCCGCGGCCATGTTCTTGTTGTCACGAGGGACGGTGTCTGTTAGTTCTCTAGCGCTGGGCGGCTGTTTATGCCAGGAACAGTGCGAAACTGACACAGAACACCCAGTGTTTGGAAGGCAGAAGGGAGAACGGACAGCAGCACAGCACAACGCCTGGGCAGCTAGGAGGGTAGGCATTTTTTGTTGCTTGCCTTAGGTTCCGGGTGACAGGCGAGAGTGGGTCAGACATGGCGTCGGATGCTGGCGCTTCTTCCCCATTCACCCCTATGATAGCAACTGGTTCCACTGCACCTGTGGTACCCATGGACGCTTTGTTGGTGGTCCTAGAATCATTTGTTGCCAGGGTGGAAGCGGCGTGCGTGCACAAGGTGGGTAAAAAATGCCCCCTCCCCTCGTCTGCCAGGGAAAGTTCTGATTCAGACTCGGACCCTGCTGTGGCAAGCGACTCCTGTTCTGACACTTCAGAGGTCAAGGACCATGACCCGCCGGACAGTGAGGAGGAAGCCTTCGTGTCCATTTTTAGCGCAGGAAAGCGCTAGAGGGATAGAGGATATGGCTGGAGCATCTGCAGATGTGTTGGTCCCTTTTGGGTCCCACAAGCCGATCTGCACCGCTAAGGTGTTTCCCTACCTAACTTATTTTGATAAGTTTATTGACAAGGAGTGGGAATGTCCGCAGAGTGCCTTTTCAGGGCACTTCTTCCTCATACAACCCTGTGATAGCAACTGGTTCCCCTGCACCTGCGGTGCCCATAGATGCTGTCGGTGGTCCTGGAATTATTTTGTTGCCAGGGTAGAAGCGAGGTGAATGGAGGTGCGTTACTCCTGTGAGGAGGGATTCCTGAAAAATTGGACATCTCCTCCGGTCGCTGACCTCCCGGTCCTCCTGCCGACAGAAAGGCTGAGGCGGTTGCCCAGGCCATGTTTACGGTTGTGGGGTCAGCGCTTCGGCTGGTCTTAGCAATGGCTCTGGTCTCACAAACACTTACTGAATGGGCTAAGTTGTTGCACCGCGAGTTAGGGAAGGTACAGGTTTCCCCAGTTTGTGTAGAACTGGCAGAACAGTTGGTGCACGACCTTAAGGATATCTGTGATGCGGCCCGGGATACGGTCCCTTTGCTTTCTAGAGCCTCGGTAACAGCAGTAGTGCTGCATCACCTGGTTTGGCCCAAGTGTTGGTCTGCGGACCAGACATTTAAGAAAACGCTGGCGAAGTTGCCCTTTCGAGGTGGGAGGCTGTTTGGCACCTCGCTGGATAACATTATAAAAAAATGTTACTAGGGGAAAGAGTACTTTGCTCCCACAAACCAGAAAAGGTAAGGAGCTACGCTGCAGGCAGGGGCTCCTCTTAGAAGCGTTTTTTACATTCGCCCGGGTCGGCGGGTAAGCGTCCCCAGTCTGACAAGGGTCCCTGGGGGACAAAAGCGTCCCTGGTATCGCAGGCTGAACAGGCCTGCGAACAAATCAGCTTCCGCGTGAAGGTTCGCCCCCGCCCAGGTCTCGAGTGGGGGGTCGCCTTCGGGGGCTGCAGACCGGTAGACTTCTCTCCTTTTTGACCAGTGGGTCTGCGAGCTGGTTTTGTCAGGCTACAAGATAGAGTTTATTTCTTGTCCGCCAGACAGGTTTTTTCCCTCCAACCTTCATCTCCTTCCGGCTCATCTGACAGTACAGGACTTACTGCTGCATGGGGTGATAGTACCTGTACCAACGTCGGAAAGGTTTCAGGGATTCTACTCCAATCGGGTTGTAATCCCAAAGAAGGAAAGGGTCCGTCCGGTCCTGGATTGCAAGGCCCTCAATTGTTTTGTGAAGGTTTGGAGGTTCAGGATGGAATCGGTTATGTGGTCGCTGCACACCAGAGGTTCCTGCGATTTGCAGCCAGGGACGAGCACGACCACTTGGTAGCTCTTCCCTTTGGCCTAGCATCGGCACCAAGGGTCTTTACTAGGTGCTGGCTCCGATTCTGGCATTGCTGAGGCAATTAGGGATCGCGATCGTTGGTTACCAGGACGATCTCCTCCTGAGGGCGGCTTCTGCTTCAGGACTAAGAGAGGATAGGGCGATCATCATGCAGACTCTTCAGGAGTTTTGCTGGGAGATGAATCTCCAGAAGTTGGTGTTGCTGCCGACCCAGTGCCTGGAGTGCTTGGGGTTGATTCTGGACTCCCCAAAGGCGAGAGTCTTCCTTCAAGCAAGCTGAAGCTCTCCAATCAGTGGTGCGGTTACTAATGTCCCGCAGGTGGTCATCGCTGCGTTTCTGCATGTGAGGTCTGGGCTTCATGGTAGCCATTTTCGAGGCGGTACCGTATGCTCAATTTCACACTCGGGTCTTGTAGAAAGAGATCCTGTCCAAATGGGACAAATTGGACGGTGATCACGACATACGCCAGCCCGACCGGCTGGGGGGGAATTTTTGGCATCCAGTCGGCCTAGGTTTGCTGGGAGCAGGAAGAATTCCATCTGTCGATCAATGTGCTGGAGCTGTGGGTGATCAGGCGGTGCCTCTCCACATGGTTGCAGAGGCTGCAGGGTTGTCCAGTCAGGATCCAGTCGGACAACTCCACGGCGGTGGCGTATGTCAATCATCATAGAGGGACAAGGAGCTCAGCGGCGCTGCTGGAGGTCTCCCACATCCTACAGTGGACAGAGTGGCACATGCCGGCTCTGTCAGCCGGGTACATTCCAGGCGTAGACAACTGGCAGGAGGACTACTTAGTCACCAGTTGCTGGACCAGGGGGAATGGTCACTGCATCCGGAAGTGTTTTGGCTCATTTTCCTAAGGTGGGGAAGGCCGGATGTGGATCTCCTGGCTTCTCGGCTCAACCGGAAGGTGCAGAGGTTTGTGGTCAGGTCAAGGGATCCCTGGGAGTACGCATCAGATACGTAGGTGGCCCCATGGGGGCATTATCAGCTAATTTATGCCTTTCCCCCTCTCAGGCGCCTCCCTCGTCTGCTGCGCAGAGGGGAGGCCGAGGGGAATCTGGTGATTCTGATGGCCCCAGACTGGCCTCAATGTCCTTGGTATGCCGACATGGTGCGGATGTTCCTGGGCGACTGCCGGTGCAGGAGGACCTTCTGCCTCAAGGTCCGATACGCCGCCCTGCCTTACCGTTGTTGGTTTTAATGGCATGGCTGTTGAAAGCCAGGTGCTAAGGGACCGAGGGCTGTTGGCTTCGGTGATTACCCCTATGCTAAGGGTGCGAAAGTCTTCTTCCCAGAAGATTTATCATCATACCTGGAAAGCCTACATCTCCCGGTGTGAGCAGATGGAGTGGCATCCACGTTCTTATTTGGTTTCCAAGATCCTGCTGTTTTCTGCAGCAAGGAATGGATCAGAAGCTTACATTGAGTACTTTTTTCAGCGGCCATTAGCGATTCGCCCATTGGTGCATACGTTTGTTCAGGGGGTTCGGCATGTGGCCCCTCTGGTATGCCCGCCACTGCCCCCATGGGATCTGAATCTGGTACTTTCGGTGCTTCAGAAACCACCATTTGAAAACATTAGGGAGATTGCTTTATGGACGCTCTCTCAGAAAGTAGTCTTTCTAGTGGCTACTACATCTGCAGGGCGGGTTTCTGAGTTGGCGGCCTTGGCATGCAAGTCTCTTTATCTACATGAGGATAAGGCGGTGCTGCATCTGCAGCTTTCTTCTCTTCCAAAGGTGGTTCCGACCTTACATTTAAACGAGGACATTGTGCTTCCGTCCTTATGTCCTCGGCCGTTGCATCCCGAGGAGGTCGCTTTACATTCTTTGAATGTGGTCCGGGCCCTGCGGGTGTATCTGTATGCTACGGCTCTTTTTCGGAGGTCGGACTCTCTGTGTGTCTTGGTGGCTGGTCCATAAATCCTTTTCTCTGATGTTCATTGACGGACAGAGCTCCTATTTATGTTTGTACTGCTTTTTGATGAACTGAGCTGCTGGAAGCAGAGTGAGAGGTTATAGCCAGTAGGACCGCCCCCTGGGCGCTACCTGTGCTTGTTTTTTGTGTTCTGCCTAGTCCTCTCCTAAAGGTGGCAATATAACCCCTAAGGTCAAGATTAAAGTGCTGTGTCCATCAATGAACATCAGAAAAAAGGATTTTATGGTGAGTACAAAATCCTATTTTTGTTTACACAACGTTGTCCATTTATAAGATATTTCTAACACATAGCATGTATATAGCAAAAATTATACCCCAAAATATATTTTGCTATTTCTCCTCAGTATGGCGAAGACACATATGAGACTTTTACACAGCCTGGCCACATACAGAGGCCCAACATGCAGAGAGCACCATAAGGTGCTACCTACCTATTACACTTTTGTGAGGAACTGATAAGCATTGTAATGGCATGGATGTGGTACGGATGAGCACTGACGTAGCATGGATGTGGCACGAATGAGAACAGATGTGGCATGGTTGAGCACTGATGTGGCATAGATTATCACTGATGTGGCATGGATGTGGCACAGGTGAGCACTGTTGTGGCACGGATGAGCACTGATGTGGCACGGATGAGTACTGTTGTGGCACAGATGAGCACTGATGTGGCACGAATGAGCACTGATGTAGCATGGTTGTGGCAAGGATGAGAACTGATGTGGCATAGATGAGCACTGATGTGGTACGGATGTGGCATGGATGTGGCACAGATTAGCACTGATGTGGCATGGATAAGCACTGATGTGGCACTGATGTGGCACAGATGAGCATTGATGTGGCATGGATGTGGCCCGGATGAGCACTGACGTGGCATAGTTGTGGCACAGATGAGAACTAATGTGGCACGAATGAGAACTGATATGGCATGGATGAGCATTGATGTGGCATGGATGATCACTGATGTGGCACGGATGATCACTGATGTGGCATGAATGTGGCACCGATGATCACTGATGTGGCATGGATGATCACTGATGTAGCACGGATGATCACTGATGTGGCATGAATGTGGCACGGATGATCACTGTTGTGGCATGGATGATCACTGATGTGGCACGGATGTGGCATGGGTGAGAACTAATGTGGCACAGAGGAGTACTGATGTGGCATGGATGTGGCACAGATGATCACTGATGTGGCATGGATGTGGCACGGATGATCACTGATGTGGCACGGATGATTACTGATGTGGCATGGATGATCACTGATGTGGCATGGATGTGACATGGATGATCACTGATGTGGTATGGATGAGCCATGGATGGGGATGGATGAGCCATGGATGAGGATGGATGAACCATGGATGGAGCGTTGATGAGCCGTTGATGGAGCACGGATGAGCCATGGATGGATGGAACATGGATGGAGCATGGATGAGCCATGTATGGATGGATTAACCATGGATGGATGGATGAGCCATGGATGAGCCATGGATGGATGGATGAGCCATGGATGGAGCATGGATGAGCCATGGATGGAGCATGGATGGATGGATGAGACATGTATGAGCCATGGATGGAGCATGGATGAGCCATGGCTGGGCACAGATCAGCGCTATGGGAACTTCAGATCCAACCCACAGCACTGCTGCACCCAACTCTCCCCCTCTCCTCACACACTGTACCGATCGGTTTGAGGAGAGGGGAAGAGCCGAACCGGACATGCTCTGGTTTATTTACAAGTGATCACACCATCATTGGATGGCGTGATCATGTGGTAAAGGGCCGCTATCATTGGCCCTTTACCCCGATCAGTAACACGCCGGTTACTGACGATCACGGACATTCCCGGGTGCGTGCCGGTATATGTATATATATATATATATATATATATATATATATATATATACACACACACACACTTATACACTCACACTACTGGTTAGGCAGGTATGAAGCAATGCTGTAAATTAGTAATGCTTTCAGAAATAGAAGTGTTAATAGTTTATTTTTATCATCAATTAACAAAATGGAAAGTAAATGAACAGAAGAGAAATCCAAACCAAATCCATATTTGGTGTAACTACTCTTTGCCTTCAAAACAATATCAATTCTAGGTATACTACTACCGTGTTTCCCCGAAAATAAGACCTAGCATGATTTTTGGGGATAGCTGCAATATAAGCCGTACCCTAAAAATAAGCCCTAGTAAGGTTCTTGTTAAAACATGTAATCTTTTTTGTAAAAAGAATATATAATGTCCAGTGTGTCTCCTTTTGTTACTTTATTGTCGAAAAATACCTTATTTACAGCGCTGCTGAGCGCTCGCGTGACACACCTCAGCTCTTTTTTACAATGACTTTAACTAAGGTCTATTTTTGGGATTAAATATGTCATGTCATAATGATGACTCCTGAGCTGAGAGGGGGAGAAAAGACAGGGGACACAGGAACTTTTTTATAAAACATTTTATTGTTTTATTCCAGGTTTTTTTAGAACATAAAGAGGGGTAAATGACACAGCACAAGCTCTGTGCTGTCTATCATGCTTTAAAGGATCAGGATATTTTTTATTTCCAGAAGAAGATGACAGGACTGTATTTGAATAAATGTAGATTATTGTACATACCATAAATAAATAAGACATCCTCTGAAAATAAGCCCCAGTGTGTTTTTCGTAGACAAAATTAATATAAGACCTGGTCTTATTTTCAGGGAAACCTGGTAGCACACAGTTTGTGAAGGAACTTGGCAAGTAGATTGTTCCAAACATCTTGGAGTAACAACAGGCTGCCTCAAAGCCTTATGTCTCTTCATGTAATCCCAGACAGACTCAATGATGTTAAGATCAGGGCTCTGTGGGGGCCAAGCCACCACTTCCAGGACTCCTTATTCTTCTTTACACGGAAGATAGTTAATGACATTGGCTGTATATTTGGGTTCTTTGTCCCTCTGCAGAATATATTTGGGGCCAATCACACATCCCCCTGATGGTATGGCGTGATATATAAGTATCTGCCTGTATTTCTCAGCATTGAGGACAAAATTAATCCTGACCAAATCTCCAACTCTATTTGCAGAAATGCAACCCCAAACTTGCAAGGAACCTCCACCATGCTTCACTGCTGCCTGCAGACATTCATTATTTTACCTCTCTCCAGCCCATCCACAAACAAACTGCCTCACGCTACAGCCAGATACAGTATTTCAAATTGTAACTCATCAGTCCAGAGCACCTGTACCCTAGTTCCTATGTTTTTGTGCATAGTTGAGCCACTTCGCCTTGTTTCCACCTCGGAGGTATGGCTTTTTTGCCACAATTCTTCCATGAAGACCATTTCTGACCAGACTTCTCCAGACAGTAGATGGATGTCCCTGGGTCCTACTGGTGTCTCTCAGTTCTGTGCTGATGACACTGCTGGACATCTTCTGATGTCAAAGGGAAGTAACCATGATGTGCCTTTCAGCTGCTGCATTTAGTTTTTCTTGGCCGACCACTGCATCTACGTTCCTCAAAACTGCCTTTGTGCTTCTTCAAAAGAGCTTAAACAGCACATCTTGGAATTTCAGTCTGCTTTGAATTTTTTTGCCTGGGAGAGAACATGCAGTATAAATACCTTGTGTCTTGTTGCTGTGCTCATTCTTGCCATGGTGTATGACCTGTGGCATGTTTTTCACAACCCCACCTTAGTAGCAGAGTTTGGCTGTTCCTCACCCAGTTTTAAGCCTCCAACGCAGCTGTCTCTGTTTCAGTTGATGAATGTGTTTCAACCCACATATTGATGATCATTAGCACCTGCTTTTTATAATTGGTTAATCATACACCTGACTCTAATCCAACAAAATCCCTGACCTTGTGCAAGTGTGCAAAGATAAGAATTGATCCTGGTTTTAAGCCAAAGGGTAGTCACACCAAATATTCATTTGATTTAGATTTTTCTTCTGTTTGCTCACTTTGCATTTTGTAAACTGATAAAATAAATAATTAAAATATATATTTTTGAAAGCATTCTTACTTTACAGCCTTTCTTCACACCTGCCTAAAACTTTTGCAAAGTACTGTGTATATATATATATATATATATATATATATATATATATATATATATATAAAACCTTCCCCACTACCAAAATATACTTATGCCGCATACACACGAGCGGACTTTACGGCAGACTTTGCCCGGCGGACTTTTCGACTGACTTTACGACGGACTTTCTGAATGAATGGACTTGCCTACACACGATCAACCAAAGTCCGTCGAATTCGTAGGTGATGACGTAGGACCGGACTAAAATAAGGAAGTTCATAGCCAGTAGCCAATAGCTGCCCTAGCGTGGCTTTTTGTCCGTCGAACTAGCATACAGGCGAGTGGACTTTTCAACCAGACTCGAGTCCGTCGGATAGATTTGAAACATGTTTCAAATCTAAGTCCGTCCAACTTTTGAGAAAACAAAGTCCGCTGGAGCCCACACACGATCAAATTGTCCGATGAAATCCCGTCCGCCGGGCAAAGTCTGCCGCAAAGTCCGCTCGTGTGTACGCGGCATTACCAAAAATAGATGAGGTTTGGCTGGAAATCCAGTTTAAAGCATAACTTCACCTAAAAAAGAATAGTTACGTTTTCTTTCTCCTCCCACCCTCTATCACCTTGGATGCTTTATTTTTACCCACTACCACTTCTACTGCCTAGACAAGCCGAGCGGAAGTTTGACACCTCCTGGAACACGTCACATATTCCAGAAGTCTGCAGGTCCAGTCAAAAAATGTAACGCGACCCGCGCATGAGCACTGGGGAACTGGCTGCGAAGCCACAGGAAATCACAGCTAGCTTCCCACAAGCAAGATGGTAGCGCCTGAGACTGGAGCAGAACCAGCCCGAGTGCTGACAGTGCTGGATCATGGAGTGGTAAGTGTATGATTGTACCTGCTGACTTTTAAATTTTGTACAAATGAACTGAGCTCCTCTTTAAGGTATGCAAAGACATTTTCTAGCTTAAATATACACCCCATACACAAAAGTACTGACTAAACTCATATTTTCTTCTAGTTAAATCTACAAAATCAAAGCGCGATTAAAAGAAGAGATACTGAAAGGGGAAACTGGAGAGGGAGTAGAAAATGGAAAAATACAACAGCAATAAATAATAACATGAATAGAGGGACTAAAGGGCAATGGAGGATGAAGATGAGTGGGTGTACACGAACATAAATCTTTTCTCTAGTATTAAAATGACTGTTCTGTGAAGACTCATTCTTTAATATTTACTAATATTTAAAATAAATAACGGACAGCTAGTTACCTCTTGCCTAAGAAATGTAATACTAACATATGTTTATAGAAAAATCATTAGAAAATAATCACATAGAAAATATGACAATTTAACTTTTAAACCCTTGAAAAATGACCTCAAGAGCTTGTTCACATGGGCGACTGGGGGGCAATAATAATAACTGAGCTGACCACTCTTCTTAAGCTTCAAAAGCAGCTGGATGAGGTTGTTCACATGCCGCGGCAAAAATAATAACCCCTGTTGTGTATGGCAGGCAGGACCCCCACCAAACGTGACCCATTCAAGTGAATAGGGCCATGCTGCAACTGCATGAAATGCATATGGTTGCACAGTGGTGGGCTTTTTTTCCTTTATTTTCACCTAGTGTCAGTAACATTTAAGTCTTAGGGCTACAAAACTCCCCTACTGTACTGTATTTATGTAAGCAGACTCTAGGCTAATTTATTCCACAACCACCCCCTCTCCTCTTGTCCATAACATAAAGGAAGGGGGGTCTGTAGTCCTCACAAATAACTGGGAGCAATGAAACTGATAAAAGTGCAGAAAGGTTAGTGCAAGAAGTTATCAGCTAGCAAGAACCCTGGCAGGATGAACAGATGTAACAAAACACTTTCAATACTTAACAGACCAAAAGAGACCAGTAAAGTGAATCAACATGAAAGGGATGAGGAAATAATATATGAACCATGTATAGGCTAAAAATAAAAATTTTAAAAATAAAAGTACATCCAAACTCTAAAAGAATGACATTCAGCCTGGGTTCACATTGGAGCGATTTGGCATGCGTTTTGACATGTCAATTTGCATGCCAAATCGGCAGCTATTCCGGACTGCATTGCCGGGTTGAAATCAATTTCTAAGCCGCAGCAATGTGAACCTAGGCTAAAGCTGGCCATACACTGATCAAAATTTCAGCAGGGACCGGCTGAATTTTGATCAGTCTGTGGACAGTTCTGCGGTCAGAATGCAATGTTCCAGCAAGGGGAATCCTCCATTCACATCACTTGTATGCATGCAAAAATAAATGTCCAGGTTTACAGTATATCATAAACAATTGCATTTTTTTTTCTTCACAAAATACTGTTTTCACACTTTTTATCTTTTGTTACATCTCAGCTCTGCTCATCCCCTCCAGTGTTGTTTATCCATATCCTGTCTACATGCACTTGCTCAAGTATCAGCTTTACTTCATTGCTTTGGATCTGCTTTCTAATAGTGATAATTATGGACCATGTCTGTGCAATGCAATGAGTGTCAACATGGGTGCTTGTAGTCTTCACCATCATGGCAGGATCATTGGCATTATTGTAATGAACGCTGCATTTGTTTAAAAAAGCTAACAACTTCTTTTGAAATAACATAAACATCCTCAAGCTTATATGAGATTTTAATTGATTATATTTAAAAGCCACTTGGTAGTTTTGAAACACAAGAACTGTTATTGAAGACTTATTTTTGAGCATGAATGTTCCAAGGCTGTGATCCTTATTCTTGATTTCCTAACTACTGTGTCAGTGCTCAAAAATAAGCATGCAGCTTATATTTTTCCAAACAATTGAGTGTTATATTATGTTTTATGCATTAAAATTCATTAAAGTGTATTTTTTCCCCAAAAATTGTTTGAAAAACCGCTATATATAGATATATAGATATATATAATGTTCTAAGCGATTTTCTAGCAAATAAATGCAGATTTTTACATGTATGTGAGAAGTGGCTTCGGCAGCTAGTGGTTAAAGGTAAAAAAAAAAAAAAAAAACACACACACAAAACAAAAGTTTCTAACAGTTTTTATGAGTATAATTTCACAGGTTTCTGCTGTTAAGTGTCCTACAAAACTGTATCTTCCTGCTACATTTAACACCCTTCACCACACCAGTTCACTTTTCTGTGATCTCATTGGTTAATACTGAGACCTGGTTCACACTACTGCTTTGCGGTTTTAATCTGATTTCACGTATGATTATGTAGTGCAATGTGATGCGATTTTGAGATGATTTTATGCCTCTGCATTTTTAGTTTTGGCCACTGATAACCACTGTGGCATAAATCCTCTTCCTTTTTACTTAATAGTTTGCCTGTGTTGTGTGGTGGTTAGAAATCCTGTTCTCTTTGTCGTTGGTCATGGCAGCAGTCGTTACAACTGATGCTGCAGTGTTGATCGAAGAAGAAGAGGAGAAAGTGTAGGTACTGGATCTATCCATTCATCGCAAATAGTGCACATGAGGAAAGTTCTTCAATTACACACATGTCAATAACAATGTGAGTACATACAGTGGGGAAAATAATTCTTGGATCCCCTGCAGATTTTGTAAGTTTGCCTACTTACAAAGACATGAGGGGTCTATAATTTTTATCAAAAGTGTATTTTAAATAATACATAGACAGAATATTAATCAAAAATTCAGAAAAAAAAACACATGATACAATTGTTATAAATTGAGCTACAGTTCAGTGAGTAAAATAAGTATTTGATCCCCTACCAACCAACAATAATTCTGGCTCCCACAGACTGGCTACAGTATGTGCTCATGTGGTACACAGATTAGTCCTGTCAATTTAAGAAGGTGCTCCTAACGACAACTCGTTATGTGTATAAAAGACACCTGTCCACAAAATATCTTTCTTCCATTCAAACCTGACTATCATGGGGAACAGCTGTCAAAAGACGTCAGGGACAAGATTGTAGACCTCCACAAGCCTCGAATGGGCTACAAGATCGTCAACAAGAAGCTTGGCAAAAAGGAGACAACTGTTGGAGCGATTATTCCCAAATGGAAGAAATACAAAATAACCATCAATCGCCCTTGGTCTGGAGCTCCATTGGGTAAGGATGATCATGAGAAAAGTGAGGGTTCAGCCAAGAACTACACTGGAAAAGCTTGAGAATGATCTCAAGGCAGTTGGGACCACAGTAACCAAACAAACCATTGGTAGCACAATACACTGCCATGGATTGAAATCCTGCAGCACCCGCAATGTCCCCCTCCATAAGATGGCACATGTACAGGCCCGTATGAAGTTTGACAATGAACATCTAAATGATTCAGAGAAGGATTGGGAGAAAGTGCTGTGATCAGATGAGACCAAAATTGAGATCTTGGGCATTAATTCGACTCGACCTGTTTGGAGGAAGAAAAATGCTGACTATGACCCTAAGAACACCATTCCTACAGTCAAGCACTGAGTTGGAAACATTATGCTTTGGGGCTGTTTCTCTGCCTAAGGTACAGGCCGACTTTGCCACATTGAGGGGCCAATTGACAGGACCATGTATTGTAAAATCTTGGATGAGAACCCTCTTCCCTCAGCCAGAACACTGAAGATGGGTCGTGGATGGGTCTTCCAGCATAGCCAAGAAACCTTAAAGATTTAGAGATGATCTGTAAAGAAGAATGGACCAAAATCCCTCCTGAGATGTGTGCAAACCTAGTAACCAACTACAAGAAACGTCTTACTTCTGTGCATACCAACAAGGGTTTCTCCAGCAAGTACTAAGTCATGTTTTGCTTGGGGATCAGAGCTATATGAGGGGCCCAACACCTACAAGCTATCTTAAGAATACTACTAGGGGATAGGTACAAGACCAGCCATGGTAATAATAATAGCTTATGCAGAAATCAGAGCTACAGTTTCTCACAAAAGTGAGTACACCCCTTACATTTTTGTAAATATTTTATTATATCTTTTCTTGTGACAACACTGAAGAAATTACACTTTGCTACAATGTAAAGTAGTGAGGGTACAGCTTGTATAACAGTGTAAATTTGCTGTCCCCTCAAAATAACTCAACACACAGCCATTAATGTCTAAACCGCTGGCAACAAAAGTGAGTACACCCTTAGGCTTCATGCACACAAGACGCCGGTGCAAACTCTGCTGAACACATGTTTTTAAAAGCTGAAACTGGCATTTAGAAACGCCAGTTTTGCCGGATTTGGATGCCGCGTTTAGCGGCGTTTTACCGCGTTTGCGTCTAGAAGCGTCTGCAGAGCAGAGAATGACATTTTGCGACCCTTTTGGGCCCCGTATCTCAAGGCCACTTGGTGCTAGGAACCCCAACTCTGGTGTGCCAACACAGTGGATCTAACACTACAACATATCCAAAGCTGGAGTTCCTAGCACTAAGTGGCCCCGAGATACAGGGCCCCAAATTCGGGTCGCAAAATGTCATTCTCTGCTGCAGAAAAGTGCTTGACATTTTGCGACCCGAATTTGGGGCCCTGTATCTCGATGCCACTTGGTGCTAGGAACCCCAACTTTGGATATGTTGTAGGACTCGTTCCACTGTGTTTGCATGCTAAATGTATTTCTCCTCACGCTGGTAGCGTGAGGAGAAATAAATAAAGCTAAAAAAACGGCTTCTGTAAAAGGGACATCGGTCCCAACATTTGCCCACCAGTGCTGTTAATCAGTGCCCACCAGTGCCACCTACCAGTGCCAATGAGTACTGTTAATCAGTGCCCACCAGTGCCACCTATCAGTGCTGCCAATCAGGGCCCATCAGTGTCACCTACCAGTGCCGCCTATCAGTGCCCATTAGTGCCACCTATCAGTGCCGCCTCATCATTGCCCATCAGTGCAGCCTATTAGTGCCCATCAGTGCAGCATATCAGTGCCCATCAGTGCAGCCTCATCAGCGTACATCAAAGAAGGAGAAAAATTACCTGTTTGCAAAAAATTTTAACTATGGAAAATGTTTTTGTGTTTTTTTTTTCAAAATTTTCAGTCTTTTTTTGTCTGTTTAGCAAAAAGTAAAAACCCCAGTGGTGATAAAATGCCACCAAAAGAAAGCTCTATTTGTGTGAACAAAATGATAAAAATTTCATATGGGTACAGTGCTGCGTGATCACAAAATTGTCATTCAAATTGTGACAGCGCTGAAAGCTGAAAATTGGCCTGGGCAGGAAGGGGGTGAAAGTGCCCAGTAGGCATGTAGTTAAATAATTGACTTTTTTGAGCCAGGTGGTGCCAGCAGGGGAATCCACAGCTCCAATTTCAGGCAATTCAGCAGAAATTGGCCAAAATGTGAGACGTGCATGGGGGCTATATGAATACATGACTTAAATTTAGACTACTTGTTTAGCATGGATTTTTAGCTCTAAAACATAATCTTCAAATTCACAATAAGTGATCATTTACTTAGAGGCTATGTTTTGAACAAGTTGCTGCCAGTGTGCTTTTTAAGATCCATATTAACAACAGGAACATAATTCCTAGAACATGTTTACATTGCAATTGCAACAAAGATTCACAAGCTCCGCTATGGATCCTACATATGTAGAATGAAAAGTATCTGTTGGGTCTAGATTGGAGTGGAGATAGGCCTTGCTGCCAGCATACATACCATGGAGGTTTCTGTGAGCTTGTTTTACTCCACACTGTCAGGTGCTGTGTTGTTTTGTCTTCTTGCTTTCCCAGATACAAAAACACAGTTAGTCCCAGAGGGAAAAGAAAAGTGATCTAAAGGATAACAAATGTCAAAGTTTTCCAGAGCCTGAAAAACAAACTAATTTGATTACCCAGTGATGCAAAAAGGATGCATGTACATTTTTAGTCGAGATGACTTTATTCAGATGTTTTTGCTGTCTATGTTCTTGCAGGAGAGATGTCAGTGACAACCATTATTAGAATAAGAATTAGGGTGAATTGTCATTTGGAAACAAAAAGGAAAAAAAAATGCCCCCCCCCCCTCACCCAATGTGAGACATAAAAAAAAAATTTGGATGAATTTGGACTTTACAGAGAACTTCACACCTCCCTTACCTTTTCTGCTGGGTTGAGCTGAAAATGCACACTCACCCGCCCAGCAAATCCAATGTTGTCCTGCTGTAATCTGCCAAAAGCCATCAAACACTGGGTCCTGTGCTGCCAAAAGCCATCAAACACATGGTCAAACACTGGGTCCTGTGCTGCCAAAAGCCATCAAACACTGGGTCAAACACTGGGTCCTGTGCTGCCAAAAGCCATCAAACACTGGGTCAAACACTGGGTCCTGTGCTGCCAAAAGCCATCAAACACTGGGTCCTGTGCTGCCAAAAGCCATCAAACACTGGGTCCTGTGCTGCCAAAAGCCATCAAACACTGGGTCCTGTGCTGCCAAAAGCCATCAAACACTGGGTCAAACACTGGGTCCTGTGCTGCCAAAAGCCATCAAACACTGGGTCAAACACTGGGTCCTGTGCTGCCAAAAGCCATCAAACACTGGGTCCTGTGATGCCAAAAGCCATCAAACACTGGGTCCTGTGCTGCCAAAAGCCATCAAACACTGGGTCCTGTGCTGCCAAAAGCCATTAAACACTGGGTCAAACACTGGGTCCTGTGCTGCCAAAAGCCATCAAACACTGGGTCAAACTCTGGGTCCTGTGCTGCCAAAAGCCATCAAACACTGGGTCCTGTGCTGCCAAAAGCCATCAAACACTGGGTCAAACACTGGGTCCTGTGCTGCCAAAAGCCATCAAACACTGGGTCCTGTGCTGCCAAAAGCCATCAAACACTGGGTCCTGTGCTGCCATCATTTTTGGCTGATGTCATCAGGAGGCCAGCTGTCTCTTCTGGATCCTAGCAGCCACCCCCACCCTGATGACACTCCATTGTGCATGGGCATTGTGTTCTACACAGCCCTGAAACCACCTGGGATGCACAATGGGCTTTGGGCAAGGGGGACACTCCACAAAAAAGATATCTCCTGTTAAAAAAATATTTTTGCAATTTGATGAAGGGTGAGGGGGGTGGGTCATATGATGGAAGGAAGTAGAAAAAGTGAGTGAAGGTCCTCTTAACCACTTCAGCCACGGAAGGATTTGCCCCCTTAATGACTAGGCCATTTTTTGCGATACGGCACTGCGACGCTTTAACTGACAATTGCGCAGTCGTGCGACGCTGTACCCAAACAAAATTTATGTCCTTTTTTCCCACAAATAGAGCTTTCTTTTGGTGGTATTTGATCACCTCTGCTTTTTTTTTTTTTTTTGGTGCTATAAACAAAAAAAGAGCGACAATTTTGAAAAAAAAGCAATATTTTTAACTTTTTGCTATAATAAATATCCCCCCAAAAAATATTTAAAAAAATAATTTCTTCATCAGTTTAGGCCGATATGTATTCTTCTATATATTGTTGGCAAAAAAAATTGCAATAAGCATATATTGATTGCTTTGCACAAAAGTTATAGCATCTACAAAATAGGGGATATATTTATTGCATTTTTATTATTATTTTTTTTTTACTAGTAATGGCGGTGAGCTGAGATTTTTATCAGGACTGCGACATTATGATCGGACACTTTTGACACTTTTTGGGACCCTTGACATTTATACAGTGATCAGAGCTAAAAATAGCCACTGATTACTGTATAAATGTCATTGGCAGGGAAGGGGTGAACACTAGGGGGGGTTAATCAGGGGGTTAAATGTGTGTCCTAGGGAGTGATTCTAACTGTGAGGGGATTGGAACTGCCTGGAGGAGGAGACCGATCGCTGTTCATACTTATTATGAACAACAGATCTGTCTCCTCTCTCTTGACAGAAGATCTGTCTCTCCATAGAAGTAATGGTATAATAAAAAATGTTTTTAGCATAAAAACCACAATTAGGTGTGTTTTTTTTTTTATTATACCATTACTTCTATGGAGATTTAATGAATAAAAGACTTTGGTTTTATGGATTCACGCTATGAGGCTTGTTTCTTCCATCCTTATATGGATATCCAATAGTGCTGAGGAACCCGTAACTGCATAGAGAGGCTGTTGGGAGCTGTGTGACACCAGAGGGATTTCTTACCCAGGGGGACTCCTCCATCTGGATTCAGCTTTTACGCCTGTTACCCCTGCAGGGGTTAGGTGCTCTGGTGAGTGCAACAACAAGAGGGGCATGCAGTTGGAAGAGGGGAGCACTGAAGAGTCACGCTTCATTTATGTGTGCACAGTCCACCATTCAAAGATTTGTCATTTGAACTATTGTTTTTGGACTCTATCACCATATAATATAATATTTTTTCCATACACTGAGTTACTTACCAATGGACATTTGATTTATTGTTTTTGGGACTTTCTTTATATATACAGTCACGTGTATATATTTTTCTAAAGTAATTTTTTTCTTTTTTTCTAATTTTTTCTGATGTTATATTTTCATCTTTGTTCCCATCATTTTGTTGTCTGGTCATTATATACCTACACAATTTTTTGTTGGACTTACACATCTTTTACTGTTGTTCACGTGCCTCCAGCCATATTTTTATTGAGGGTATATATTGGAGGTAACATCACAGATGTTATGCACCTGTTTTTTTATGTTATTTTAGTTTTTTCTTGCACCTATTTTTTTGCATATTCACAGAGTCACATGTGATTGCAGACACATTCACATATCCCTACTCACTCATATATATTCAGCGATTCATTTTTTTTACTGCTCACATTTTCATTTTTTCATGTGCTCTACAACACACTCACTTGGCTTAGTTTTTTATAGTTATAATTTGGGCCGTACACATTAAGTTTTATACATTATTTAGTCAGAAGTCCTCTCGCTAATATATTTTATTTTTATGAACAGCGCCAATTCCCCTTTCTGTACCATTTTATTATCCTGGACTCCACCTGGTGGTGTTCTTCATAGGGGGGCTGCAGTTCCTTTATTTCCTAAGCGTGGAAAATTTGTCCTTAATGAAGCTGCTGCCTGTTTACTTCCTGGATTCACACAGACACACAGAGGCACACCTCCAGCTCTGCAGCTCTCATTGGCCCTCTTATGACTCATCCCCCCTCCCTTCCTGGCAAGTGAGTGAGAGGGAGAGATGTGCATGATGTCATAACCTTTCTTACTGGCAGAAAAAAATGTTTTACTATCCAAAGTTAAAACAACAAGGGCAGAGGCTTTAATAGATGGAAAGTTGAAAAAAATTACTGAAGGTCCATTTTAACTTCCTTTCCACCTTAAAGAAGAACACTGGGCAAACAGTCAAAGAAGTCCTGAAAGCGGGGAAGGTTTATATGCTATGCAGCAGCCAGACAGACCTGGGACACAATCTTTACAAGTAAGCTATATCCCTGGAGCTCCATAGCAAAACAAAAATGAACTCAGCTTTATTTATTTAATAAAAAGTACAAGTATTGAGATTGGAGACAAAACCCATCAATGTAAATTCAGACTTATGTGATTAGCTGTGTATTGGCCTGCAAACAAGACTTCCATCAGTGTACACCATGTACAACAAGCACATTTCCACTAGCATTGCAACTGATCTGAGACCTGCCAGCAATAACAGTCTGAAGGCAGATCCAGACAGAGTCTGTCCACCTGCATTCTACAGCCACTGACAGCTGTAAAAACAGCCAGTGGAAAATGCAAATGGAAATGTGACAGCGATAAAGGCAAATAAACAAGAAAATGATCAGCAATAAATAAGCACATACTTGAACAGACAAATAATGCTTCTTCGGTCCCTACCAGGATTTTGGAACTGTGGTCTTTTGGCACAACATCTGTTGTGAGGATACTTAACCACTTCAATACCAGGCACTTTCGCCCCTTCCTGCTCAGGACAATTTTCAGCTTTCAGCGCTGTCACACTTTGAATGACAATTGT
Organism: Aquarana catesbeiana; assembly: GCF_042186555.1. Lineage (NCBI taxonomy): Eukaryota > Metazoa > Chordata > Amphibia > Anura > Ranidae > Aquarana > Aquarana catesbeiana. Next base: position 216,560,867 of record NC_133330.1, read on the forward strand.
GCGGTCATACAACACTGTAACCAAACTAAATTTTTATAATTATCTTCCCACAAATAGAGCTTTCTTTTGGTGGTATTTGATCACCTCTGGGGTTTTTATTTTTTGCTAAACTAAAAAAGACCGGAATTTTTGAAAAAAAAACTTTTTTCTTTGTTTCTGTTATAAAATTTTGTTTTCTCCTTCACTGACGGGCATTGATGAGGTTGCACTGATGGGCACTGATGAGGCAGCACTGATGGGCACTGATGAGGAGGCACTAATATTTTGAGTTGATGGGCACTGATATGCAGCACTGATGGGCACCAATAAGTGGCACTGATGGGCACTAATAGGTGGCACTGATAGGAAGCACTGATGAGGAGGTAATGACAGGCATTACTGATGGGCATCTGAAGGGCACTGACAGGTGTTACTAATGGGGCACTGAGTGGCGCTTTGATGGGCACTGACTGGCAATTTGGGTGGGCACTGACTGGCAGCTGATGGGCACTGATTTGCAGCTGTGGTGGGCACCTCTGATGGGGGCTGCGCTGATAATCAATGTGCTGATTATCAGCGCACACCCCCCCTCTGACAGGAGAGCCACCAATTGGCTCTCACTGTCAGAGCGAACTGAGGAAAAGTCGATTACCGGAACTACCTGTTTCATGCTGTTATGAACTGTGATTGGTCACAGCTGATCACGTGGTAAAGAGCCTCCGTCAGAGGCTCCTTACCATGATCGGAGATGCAGTGTGTCAGAGTGACACACCACACCACTGATCGCCGCGCTGTGCGCCCCCACGGGCGCACGCTGGCTTGTTATCCTGTAAGACGTTATATTAGGATAACGGAACCACCGCCCGGCCATCATTCTTCCTGGGTGGGAAGTGGTTAAAGTGTTTGTTACCCCGACGTTTCACATTCCTGATATGTGCCTGCTGTACCATGTGCTTGTATGAAGAAGTCTCCTGTTCTCTTTGCCTTGCTTCCTTTGTGGGAAATCCCTGGTGTTCCTGCCAGTTCCTCTGCTTTACCATTAAAAGCTGACCACACTAAGCAGGAGAGCACACTGTGGTCAGTTCTCTAGCTGTGCTGGGAACTCAGCCTGCTCTCTTCCAATCATCTGCCCCCCCCCCGTACAGCATTATACGGGGAAGCTCAGTCTTCTCCCCCCTCCCCCTCAGTGCCTATGCAGCTGAGGAAAGGTGATCACTTATAAAAAGGGAAAAAAGGTATTTATACTGTTTTTTAATATCTATATCGATACACAAATGTTTTGCCTTTCATTTCTATTTTAAACTGAATGGGTTGTTTTATCATTTAACATTCACTTCAAGTGTTGGAGGGAGCAAACCTGTGACTGCAGGTTAAAGCAACAGATTCTCTTCAATTCAGCAGCATATATCCACCTTTCGCCCACTCTCCGGAGGAAACTACAGTATATATCACCAGTTTGTACCCTTATGCTGACATCACTACTCACAGACCTTCCATTGGATCTTGAGAGGACCAGGGTGCTGAACAGCCAATAGATAGAGTTCACCTCACACAGGGAGTACTATGGGCACCTGAAAAAATGACCCCAGGTGAAAACAAAGCACTAAAAAAAGAAAAAAAGAAAACAAATGCAGCCATCTTAACTAAGGATTGATACACTGCAGTATATATTATATTTTTGCTTTGGGGCTTAGATATGTTTTACAGAAGTTCTACCACCAACTTAAAAATCAAGTATTTTATATGCTAACTTGCAGTGGTTTGCTTCCCATTTAATCATTCACTTGTAATGTGTCTTTGAATTTGCTAAAAAAATTGACTTCTCCAGGAAGAGTCAATTTCCTAGCATAGCCCTCTCCCTCCTTGTATATCATGGCTCTCTTCTTCTGGAATTGTCTAATTACTCTCTGTGCTGGCCCAGCTCCTCCACCCCTTCCTACATAACCTTTTATGTAGCAGACGAGAAAGGCCTGAAGGAGAATCCAATTAGGGTGCATTCACACCTTAAAAAGCACCCTGCCGGTGGTTACTTGGAAGAACCCCAACGGAGGTTCCCACGATTAGCTGCGAGTAGGCAGCCACATTGAAAGCAATGGGAGGCTGCTGGCTCTCACGGCTAATCACACCCACTCGCATGTAATCGATCGTGCTGCAATCACATGCGAATGATTGACCCTGGATGCATACAGCCTGTGTCCATGGCTGATCACTTGCATGTGATCAGAGCATGAATGATTACGTGCAAGTGGGCATGATTAGCTGCGAGAAATGGTTGCCTCCCATTGCTTTCAATGGAGCTGCCTACTCGCAGATAATTGTGGGAACCCCCACTGGGGTTCTCACATGTAATCGCCAGCGGGGTACATTCATAGGTGTGAATGCACCCTTATGCCCCGTACACACGGTCGGACTTTGTTCGGACATTCCAACAACAAAATCCATGGATTTTTTCTGACGGATGTTGGCTCAAACTTGTCTTGCATACACACGGTCACACAAAGTTGTCGGAAAATCCGATCGTTCTAAACGCGGTGACATAAAACACGTACGTCGGGACTATAAACGGGGCAGTGGCCAATAGCTTTTATCTCTTTATTTATTCTGAGCATGCGTGGCACTTTGTGCGTCGGATTTGTGTACACACGCTCGGAATTTCCGACAACGGATTTTGTTGTCGGAAAATTTTATATCCTGCTCTCAAATTTTGTGTGTCGGAAAATCCGATGGAAAATGTGTGATGGAGCCCACACACGGTCGGAATTTCCGACAACAAGGTCCTATCACACATTTTCCGTCGGAAAATCCGACCGTGTGTATGGGGCATTAGAGTGTCACTTGAGGGACAGCTTTGAGTATGCTGGGGCTGCTGAAATCATATCCAAGATCGTGGCACCCAAGGGCAGTCTTAAGGTTTTTTTGTCTGTCTACACAAGGGAGACTTTTACAGGTAAACATCCATTAAATATGTTAAATGCACATACAAACTCCTGGGAGAATTTGTTGCTGAAATAAACGGTCTAGCGACAGGGTCTCTTTAAAGCTGCTCATAAATAACCCAGCTTTTGCTGCAGTGTGATCGATCTTTGATAAATGGGCAGTGTAGGATTTAACAACCAAGAATCAGAAATGCCTTCAAAAACACACGATTAACAGTAGCACAATAATGTGGATAAATCAGATCCAACTCTTGTAAAAAAAAAAAAAAATTAAATTAAATGAGAAAAGACCCCCTGTGACGAAGTTGGAAGTGACGAGACGTGTCGAAGCGTGGCTACAGCAACTGGATTTGACGCCAAGACAGTGACCCAGGAAGTGCGGGCGAGAGGATGGTGAGATTGCAGCACTGAGGCACCTGGCATGCTATTGATTTAAATGTGAAAGTGATTTTGATACTACTGTGATTTACTTTTAAATAAAGTGGGTGCCTTAAGGTTTTACACAATTGGAGGCTCTCTTGACTTTTGTCCCTACATGTGGAGATTGGTGTTGCATCTAGATGGAGTTTAGCGATCTGTAGTGGCTCTTGAATATTAAAAAAGCGGTATCTGCCACACACGAGAGTGAATGGCAATAGCATTTGGTGAGCTTTATTCTTAATTTTATTTCAGGTACTTATATAGTGCCATCAATTTACGTAGCGCTTTACATATACATTGTACATTCACATTAGTCGCTACCCTCAAGGAGCTTATACTCCAGGGTCCCTATTTCACATTTATACATACTAGGGACAATTTAGACAGGATCCAATTAACCTACCAGCATGTCTTTGGAGTGTGGGAGGAAACCGGAGGAAACCCACACAGGCACAGGGAGAACATGCAAACTGCAGGCAGTTAGTTTCGTGGTTGGGATTTAAACCACCAGCCCTTCTTACTGCTAGGTGAAAGTGCTATCCACTACACCACTGTGCCGCCCCAAAATGAAGTGGAATTGGCACAGATCACCTCGGTGGTGTATATATGGTGTACTGTTTTGATTTTTTTAGCTACGCCTATTTTATCACACTTTGTAGGACTTGAATTTTCAGTTTTTCCTATATATTCTATGTTATATGGACGTTTCTCATTTTATTTAAATTTTTTTCACAAGATTTGATTTATCTCTCCCTCTCCTCTGGCATCTTCCCCAATGCTCTAAAACATGCACTGGTCACCCCCATACTCAAAAAGCCATCCTTGGACCCTACCAATCCTAACAACCTACGCCCTATCTCCTTGCTCCCCTTTTCCTCTAAACTCCTTGAACGCCTGGTTTACAACCAACTGAGTGACCACCTCATTAAAAACAACCTTCTTGATCCCCTTCAATCTGGATTTCGCCCTCAACACTCCACAGAGACTGCTCATTTAAAACTCACAAATGACCTACTAACTGCAAAAACCAACGGACACTATTCTGTACTCCTACTTCTGGATCTTTCAGCTGCCTTTGACACGGTTGACCACCCCCTCCTCCTCAAAAAACTTTACTCCCTCGGTCTCCGTGACTGTGCACTTCAGTGTCTCTCATCCTACCTATCCCAACGCACCTTCAGTGTCACTTACAATTCTACTTCCTCCACTCCTCTTCCCTTCTCTGTTGGGGTCCCCCAAGGTTCTGTTCTTGGACCTCTTTATTTTCAATCTACACCTCTTCCCTGGGTCAGTTGATAGCCTCTCACGGCTTTCAATATCATTTCTATGCTGATGACACACAAATCTATCTCTCCACCCCTCAACTCACTCCATCAGTCTCCTCACGCATCACTAACTTACTAACCGACATATCTGTATGGATGTCACACCACTTCCTCAAACTCAACTTGTCCAAAACCGAGCTTATAATATTTCCTCCCCCACGTGCCTCTTCCCCTGACTTCTCTGTCAAGAGCAATGGCAAAACCATCCACCTGTCCCCACATGTCAGGGTGCTAGGTGTTATCCTGGATTCTGAACTCTCCTTACGGCCCCACATCCAATCACTTTCCAAAGCTTGCCGCCTCAACCTACGCAACATCTCTAAACTACGTCCCTTTCTAACCAGTGAAACCACAAAGCTCCTGATTCACTCCCTGGTTATCTCTCGCCTTGACTACTGCAACTCCCTCCTCATTGGCTTACCTTTAAATAGACTATCCCCCCTTCAGTCCATCATGAATGCTGCTGCCAGACTTATCCACCTTACAAACCGCTCAGTGTCTGCTACCCCTCTCTTCCAATCCCTCCATTGGCTACCACTCACCCAACGAATTAAATTCAAAATACTAACAATAAGTTACAAAGCCATCCACAACTGTGCCCCCAGCTACATCACTAACCTAGTCTCAAAATACCAACCTAATCGCCATCTCCGCTCCTCCCAAGACCTCCTGCTCTCTAGCTCCCTCATCACCTCCTCCCATATCCACCTCCGGGACTTCTCCCGAGCCTCGCCCATCCTCTGGAATTCCCTACCACAATCTGTCAGACTGTCTCCAAATTTATCCACTTTTAGGCGATCCCTGAAAACTTTCCTCTTCAGAGAAGCCTATCCTGCCTCCATCTAACAACTGCACTATTTTCTCCATTAGCTCATCCCCCACAGCTATTACCCTTTTGTATAACTTGACCCTCCCTCCTAGATTGTAAGCTCTAACGAGCAGGGCCCTCTGATTCCTCCTGTATTGAATTGTATTGTACTTGTACTGTCCTCCCTAATGTTGTAAAGCGCTGCGTAAACTGTCGGCGCTATATAAATCCTGTATAATAATAATAATAATAATAATATTCAGATTATTGCGTTACTGTGTGTTTTTGAAGGCGCATATTCTGTTTGGTTATCTTTATGTAAAGTAGCAGCACAGAGACATTATTTGTTCACTCATCTAGGAGCGCAGTGCATATATATTTAAAGCATCAGAAATGCTCATACAGTAATTACCCACAAAGATTTCCCAACAGGTCAGAAAATCTGTGAGCAGTTTACATTTGTTTCTACTTCTTCTGTAACCGGTTTACTATGAATTGGCAAAATAACAATATAGTTGCACAAAACAAACTTGTATCACACAGTTAACCTTGGCAAGGTCTTATCACAGAAAACTCGGCAATCTCATACACATGACCTTATGTGCAGGCATCTCATTCTATAGTGGCTGCTTCTACAGATATTCCCAGGATTAGGTCAGTAAATCTCAGCTCTTTTCACTGACTATTAACAATGGATTTTTTGTTAGTAGTCTGGGAGAATCCTGTTCACACAGAACACTAACAATATGTTAGGAGAATAATATCCCCGGACTCTGATTCAGCTCTCGGTTATCTTCAGACTTGTTGGAGCAGACTGTCAGTCTGAGGACATCAGATCACGGTATAAAAAATACAGGAATCCTAAAATAAAATTTTGATGACGACACAGGAGCCACTGAGCTCTTTCCAGACATAAAAAAAGACAAATTATTACCATCTGCTTAAACCAATGATTATAAAATCTTTATTGAAAAACTGCAATATTCTAACTAATGTAGTCAGGGAAGATATAAACCAGATTTATCAAATTACTAGATACATTATACAGATGTACAGCTCAGGACATGACTTATCATTGATATGCAGTTATGTTTATGTTTAAATATTCTCATACAGTACTATTAGGCCTCTTTCAGTGGGCTGCCGAGGGATAGTTAAAAAATGCGGCTGAACCACAGTTTTTCCGCCTCCTGACTGCCTACCTTAAGAGCCCTTTCACACTGGGGCGGGGGCGGCGTCGGCGGTAAAACGCCGCTATTATTAGCAGCGTTTTACCGTCGGTATGCGACCGCTAGCGGGGCGGTTTTACCCCCAGCTAGCGGCCGAGAAAGGGTTAAATACCACCGCAAAGCGCCTCTGCAGAGGCGCTTTGCCGGTGGTATAGCCGCGCTGTCCCATTGATTTCAATGGGCAGGAGCGGTAAAGGAGCGGTATACACACCGCTCCTTCACCGCTCCGAAGATGCTGCTGGCAGGACTTTTTTTACCGTTCTGCCAGCGCATCGCTCCAGTGTGAAAGCCCTCGGGGCTTTCACACTGGAATGAAAGTAGCGGCCTTTTCGGGTCGGTTTGCAGGCGCTATTATTAGCGCAATAGCGCCTGCAAACCGCCCCAGTGTGAAAGGGCTCCAAGTGTAAATTACAGCTTTACAAGGTTTTTAACCACTTGCTTACCGGGCACTTAAACCCCCCTCCTATCCAGACCAATTTTCAGCTTTCGGCGCTGACGCACTTTGAATGACAATTGCGCGGTCACACAACACTGTACCCAAATGAAATTTTTATCATTTTTTCACCACAAATAGAGCTTTCTTTTGGTGGTATTTGATCACCTCTGCGGTTTTTACTTTTTATTAAAAAAATGTAAAAAACTGAATTTTTTTTTTAAAAAAAGTTTATTTTTTTATATTTTGTTTTAAAAAATTTTAAACGTGTAATTTTTCTCCTTCAATGATGTACGCTGATGAGGCGGCAGTGATGGGCACTGATAGGCGGCAGTGATGGGCACGATGGGTGGCAGTGATGGGCACTGATGGGTGGCAGTGATGGGCAGCACTGGCAGGTGGCACTGATTGGCACTACAGGTGGGCATTGATAGGTGGTACTTGTGGGCACTAATAGGTGGTACTTGTGGGCACTGTTAGGTGGCACTGTGGGCACTATTAGGTGGCACTGTGGGCACTATTAGGTGGCACTTTTATTGGGCACTGATGAGGCAGATGTGCCTCTTCCACTTGGGGACCGATGTCCCTCACATCCGATCCGCTGATCGGCTTTTTTTTCTACTCGCGCTGTCAGCGTGAGTAAAAAAAAAAAACCGATTACCGATCTTTTGTTTACATCATGTGATCAGCTGTCATTGGCTGACAGCTGATCACATGGTAAAGAGCCGAGTCTCAGTGACTCGGTGATCACAACGCGCCCGGCGCGCGCCCTGCAGGGCGCGCGCAGGGAGCGTGCACAGGGGAGGACGTCATATGACGTCCTCCCGGGAATGTAGGTCCGCGCTGTAGCCGTCATTCGGCTATAGCGCGGATGCCAAGCGGTTAAACAAGCAAGCATCATTTGAAACAATAAATTCAATGATGAACTGTTTATCATTATATACCACCAATCAGCCATAATTTTATTATCACTGACAGGTAAAGTGAATAACAATGATTATCTCTTCACAATGGCAGCTGAGAGTGGGTGGAATATATTTGCAGTGACAATGTTGTCCCTGAAGTTGATGTGTTGATAGCAGAAAAACTGGCCAAGCATAAGGATTTAAGGGACTTTGACAAGGACCAAATTGTAATGGCTAGATGACAGAGTCAGAACAACTTCAAAACTGCAGCTCTTGGATGTTACTGGTCTGCAGTGGTCAGGACCTACCAAAAGTGGTCCAAGGAAGGAAAACCAGCAACAGGGTCATGGGTGGCCAAGGCTCATTGATGCTTGTGAAGAGCGAATGCCGGCCCATGTAGTCCTATCCAATAGAAGAGCTACAGTAGCTCAAACTGCTGAAAAGTTAATGCTGGTGCTGACAGAAAGGTGTCAGATCACACAGTGCATCACAGTTGGTTGTGTATGGGGCTGCGCAACCACAGACCAGTCAGGGTATCCATGCTGACCTGTGTCCACAGCCACAAGCACCTTCAATGGGCACATGATCACCAGAACTGGACCACGGAGCAATGGAAGAGGGTGGCCTGGTCTGATGAATCACATTTTCTTTTACATTACATGGATGGCCGGATGCATGTGTGTCACTTTCCTTGGGAAAATATGGCAACGGAATGCAGTATGGAAAGAAGGCAAGCCGGGGGAAGCTGTGGGATGCTTTGAGCAATGTGCTGCTGTGAAACCTGGGTCTTGTAATTCATGTGGATGTTACTTTGTCACGTATCACCTACTTAAACATTGTTGCTGACCAAGTACACCCTTTCATGGAAAATGTATTCCCTGATGGCAATGGCCTCTTTCAGGAGGATAATGTTCCCTGCCACCCTGCAAAAAGGGTTCAACAATGGTTTGAGGAACACAAGTTTGAGGTTTTGACTTGGCCTCCAAATTCTCCAGATCCAAATCCAATCCAGCATCTGTGGGAAGTGCTGGAAAAACACGTCTATTCCACTGAGGCCCCACTTTGCAATCTAATGGACTTAAAAGGATCTGCTAGTGACAGCTTGATGCCAGATACCACAGAAAACTTTTAGAGGTTTAGTGGAGTCCATGCCTTCAAGGGTCAGGACTGTTTCAGTGGCAAAAAGGGGATCTACTCAATATTAGATCGTTGGTCATAAAGTTATGGCTGATTGGTATATATGGCCAGTATGAAAGTAAGTACTTACAAAGCACGTTTTACCTGCAACCACTTAGTATGTGAACAGTATACCAGGATCAGAAGCACTACTAAATTTATTTTTAACAAAAAAGGACATTAAAATGCCATACCAAACTGCTAAGTGGTCCAGATACAATGTTATTCCATTAAAAGTCAGGGGGACAATCCAAAGATTAGACTATGCATTTTTGGGAGTTCAAAAACATGCCCTTCATTGAGCTAGAAAAAAGGATATATCCATATCAATACAATATTCCCTCCTCATGGTCATAGTTAAAACCAAATACCCAATAGCTTAAAATAATGTATGTAAAATAATTATTGTCAGTAAACACTGAATTAGATAATAAATATACAAGAACCTCAGACAAATCTACTGGTTGAATGAAAGAAAATCACTCTATCCCCCCATCCACATACTCAATGTGGACGAAGGAATACCACACGCTGAGCCTTTGTATTTTGACAGCGGGGAGATTTCCACGCCATCAGAATACACTGGTGGCACTGTTTCAGAGAACATTTTTCAACAGGTTGGTTGTACACAAGTTGATCGATAGACTGACTTGTGTACAACCAGCCTGCCCATACATGGATCGAATTTCGTCTGGTCCCTGCTGAACCGGACACATTTCGATCCATGTATGGCCGGCTTTAGTCACTAACATAGAAAAAGTAAACAGATCAAAAGACACAGAAAAAGAGTCTTTATTCATGCTGGTTATCAAAGCATTAAAGCACAAGGTCAGGAAGACAACACTGCAACTAGCATTTTCAGGAGAGGTCAACAATGGCAACCTCAATATTTCTCACATGACAGGTTTCCTTTAAAGCAGTTTTCAGTCAATCAATACATTATTGTTAATACAGTTTGTTCTATCAGTGGGTTATGTGATACAGCACACCCACACTTTGTGAATACATACCAAAGACAAAGTTTATAAGACATTCCTAGTAACAATTATAAATTCAATAGTTGGCAAGCTTAAATAAGATAGGGGCAAACCAGGTTTAGCTTAACAAATATAAGGAATACCTTAAACATGCAGACCAAACATCTTTGACCTCTTTGTATAGAACATAGAGGAAGGAGCTCTATATTTTGGAGAGTCATTTCATGATTTTACTCATTGGTCAGCACTGAGCCCATCCAGGTATGCTGTAGGGGAAACTACAACAAACTCAGAACAGAAGGCAGCATGACAACAATAAAGTAGCTGTTTCAAAATTAACAAATCAATGTATTTGTAGACCAATATACTAAAATCTAACATAGGCTTTACATGGTAATGTATAAAAACGTATTGTCAATATTTTATATCAGCAGTTTTCATAAAAATAATAATTGGTGGGCAAAGCACCGGGCCCTGACAGGTTCACGACGCTCTATTATAAAACATTTGCACAAAATCTAGCTCCATCCCTGACAAAATGTTTTAGAGCCATGCAAGGAGGGGGCCCAATAGACATGGATTCTAATAGAGCTTTTATAACCCTGATTCCCAAACCTCACAAAGACCATAGCGAAGTGGCCAATGACCGCCCAATCTCTTTAATCAATACCAATTTAAAAGTGTTCACCAAAATCCTTGCAAACAGATTGTCAACATTCCTCTCTCTCCTGGCCCCTCCTTTTCCGGGTCCTGGACAGGTGAGGGTTCGGTCCTAAATATGTAGCTTCATTACACTCCCTATATAGCTCTCCTACAGCCCAGATTGTATTGCTCAGCCACAAGTCAGGCCCATTCCCCATTTTTTTGGGGAACTCGCCAGTGATGCCCTCTATCGCCCCTCCTGTTTGTTGCAGCCATTGAAACCCTATCAATAGCCATCTGCCAGCATCCCAGCATTCAGGGTATAAAGAGTGGTGTTAGGAGCCACAAATGCATCTTATTCGCAAATGACTTACTGTTATTCATCACCTCCCCACATACCACTCTGCCGAATTTGCTGTTCTTTTTGGATCGCTTTGGGAAAATCTCGGGTTTGTTAGGAAATCAAGATTAATCAGAGGCCATGAATGTTAACCTGCCGGAGTGGATACTGAAGAGTTTTCATGTAGAGATAAAAGACGAGGTGCGCCAATCTAAGTGCAGTATCAAACGCAACTTTAATTAATAAATATAAAAATGAACGGCCAAATGGCTACTCACAAAGATTCAGTAAGAGTAAGGCACATAACAACATGTAGATAGCCCAGGGACGTGATCACGGCTGCTCTCGGTGCAGGATCCCAAAGATGTTACAAAGCGCTGGGGTGATTGTGGAAAGGCTGTCCGCGGTGTGTAGTCCTCCGCTGGTGGGGGCTTTACAACCAGTCTACCAAATGACCACTGTCAACTCAGTGGTCAATTCGCAGACTGGTTGTAAAGCCCCCACCAGCGGAGGACTACACACCGCGGACAGCCTTTCCACACTCTCCCCAGCGCTTTGTAACATCTTTGGGATCCTGCACCGAGAGCAGCCGTGATCAAGTCCCTGGGCTATCTACATGTTATTATGTGCCTTACCCTTACTGAATCTGTGAGTAGCCATTTGGCCGTTCATTTTTATACTTATTAATTAAAGTTGCGTTTGATACTGCACTTAGATTGGCGCACCTTGTCTTTTATCTCTACATTGCCTTCCAGAGTTTTGCTTCTACTCCCAAGGGAGCAGCCGCTAATGCCTAGTATCATCTTCATTTGAACTTTTTGTCATTTTTGGGAATTCTCAGTCTTAGCGTATATGTGCCCTATATTGCTATCTTTTTCCCACATACGCTTACATCATAGTTATATACCGTCATTTTGGACACTTGGGCCATTATTATTTTGATATCTTTTTCTTTCATGTTTGGTTGATACCTTGCGCCATTTCTCCCTTGTCTATATTGAAGAGTTTTCATAGCCAATATCCCTTTCTTTGGCAGCAAACATCCCTGTCATACCTAGGAGTACACCTAACTCCTAACATTTCATTACTCTATAAGGAAAACTACCCGCCATTATTTGCTAAACTCTTGGAGGATGTGAAGGCATGGTCTGATGTGAACTTGTCTTGGATGGAGAGAATATCCTCAGTAAAGATGACAGTCCTACCCAGGATATTGTACTATTTCAGAACTTTGCCCACCCAGGTCCCTGTTGACGCAACGTGGCAATTTCAATCAAAAATCTTCCGGTATATCTGGGATACTAGGGACAGCAGAATAGCACGACCCACGATGTATGCTTCTAAGGAAATAGGAGGTTTGGGAATGCCAAACTTGGTGCTTTGGACTCCCTCGCAATATGGTAAAGCGATATTATGCCCTATGCTTTCCCACTCCATTCGTCTATGGGATACGGGTTGTAGGAGATGGCCATTACGTTCGCCACACACTCCAGCAGCTCCTCTCTTTGGCAACCCCTTGTTTCCACCAGGAATGTAGGCTTTAGGCTTTGACTGGTGGATAAACAAGGATCTTTACCACATTGGGGACTATATTGACCATAGAGGGTTATGTCCGCTATCACACTTCGTTAACAGTCTGGAGATGCCCCACTCAGAAAATTTCCATCTACAGCAAATCTATCATTTTCTTAAATCGCTACAGAAATTAAGCCCAGACCTAGCAGTATGCACCATGTTTGAAAATAAGTGCATGCAGGAGGTCTCTTTGAGGGTAGGCATCTCCATGCTATATAAACTAAATGGTAGATGGTACCTGGTTCCAGAATGCCTCTCGAAGATGTTTCTGGGCTTGTCGGCCTCATGCTTCAGAGGATGTGGCCAGACAGGCACACCTTTACATACATGGTGGACTTGCCCTAAACTGCGTCATTTTTGGTTGAGAGAGTACGCTTTTATTCTTTCAGTTACGTTGGTTAATATTATTAAAGATGCAAGTATTGTCCTACTGAATAAACCAGTCGAAAATGTCCCAAGGCATACACAGACCTTAATATATTTCATGTTCCTGGCAGCCAAAATTGTTATTGCAACCGCTTGGAAAAGTCCAGTTCTAGCCCTAATGAAGCGTAAACTAACTTAGACAATGCTAAATAAAAAAATGGTTAGTGTCTTGCGAGACAAACAATGTATTTTTGACAAAATATGGTCTCCTTTGCTGGCCTACTTGCAGGTCCCAGACATTAAAGTGCTGTTCCACCGGAAAAAAAAAAAAAAAAAAGCATGAATGTTCCTAAAAAAAAATTTAAAAAAATATTTGGAAAAAACATTTTTTTTTACTTGTCCTCTAAATGGCTGTTGCTAGGGGGTCCCTTGTAGTCTGCCGCCTTCAGTGCCTGGGCTGGTGACATCACTTCCCCTTGGTGCAGGAAGAGCTCAGCTCTGCCCCCTCCCTCTTGTCAATCATCTGGGACACATTACAGGTCCCAGATGACTGAGCGGCCAATCACGGCACGCGGCACCGCTTGCGCATGCGCAGTGGGTGCCCGGCCGTGAAGCCACAGCCGGCGCCCACAGTTGCAATGCCGGCGCTGCCGAACGGAGGGGGAGACGAGCAGAGCCTCTATCCCCCGCATGGCTGGGACAGGTAAGTGTTCGATTATTAAAAGTCGCAAATACTTTATCAATAAAAACTATTGTAACAGAAAATAATACTTGGTGATTTTGCCACTTCCTGTTATAGGATTACAACACTCTATCCTATCTCCAACTAGTTCTCCTGTGTGGCCACCCTGTCACATGTTGCCAATGAAGTCAACAATGGCCATACCAATGCACATTAGACTGGAATGTTCACCTGTTGTCATCAACCAGAGACCTACCCTGAGAGAGACCTACCCTGAGAAATGCAATGCAGCTATCACTGCAGTGCATGTATGTAGATAGGAAGTGGCTACAAAGATGATGCAGGATATCAGCAGTGCTGATATACAACAAAGGATGAAAAAGGGTAAAAACAGTATTTACTTAAAAAAATAAGAAAATGTGTATGATACACAGTGCCCAGGTAAACTAAATGTCATTGTTAGGATGTTTAAGACATTTTACAAATCTGTAATCAGCTAAGCCTGTATACCACAAACAAAATATTGGCAAATGTACTGCTTCCTGGGACACATCCACTATATCACAAACACGCTAGATTTCTATGAATGAGAACACAAAAATACGATGCCATTTGTGGTGAAACGTACGTCGGGAGGTTGACGCTCTGACGTCATCGCCATTTTCAGTGTGGACGGGTGCTCGCTATGCCGGCCGGCTGTTTGCTGTATTTTTACATACTCATGTGTTTGCCTGGTGGTGGATCACGTAGTGTGGTGTGGTTAACCAATACTGAACACAAGCTGTTGCTGGCTTGCCTTGTGGAAAGTGCAATATTTGCACGGAGTGTGGGGTCTCATCTTCACTACTGAGTTTGCTAGTGTTCACTCTAAGTTCCCTTTTTTTCCTGCTGTATCTTTATGCACTAGTGTAAGTTTTCTACCTTTTCTAAACTTCAATTAGTTTGGCAGTATTACACTATGGCCAGTTTCCTTTTATTTACATGTCCATGAGATGGAAGTTTGGTGTCCTTATTACATCCTTTCAGCTACGATGTATACAGTCTAAGAGCACCATCTGGATTCTCCACACCAAGACGTGATACAGGCTGGTGTTCGCTTGCCTTGCGGTAAGCGCAATTATTGGGTATTTGCGGATACTGTATGGGTTGTCACTCATATTTTTTACACCATTGACTCTGGTTGGATTCACCCAAGGGGTCTTTCTTGGACTGTTTTCAGATCATTACTTCACATTTGTATTTGCTGTTATTATATATGGACAGTTATTTTTATTCGCAAATATTACATATGGACACTCATGTCTGATTCATACATACATGTATTGACCCATGTACTTTTTATAATTTAATTTTTAATATTTTTCAACATTTTTGTATTTATATATGTACTTCCTCACGGAAGTCTTTGAGATTGCTTCACGTGTTTCATTTCTATGAATAAGACAGGAATTTCTGGCTGCTGAAATTACCCTCAATATGTACAACACACTGATCAACTGTAAGCATTTAAATTATTTTTTAAACATTATTCATTATATTAATGATTCTGATTGATGAGATAAGATAATCTAAACCAGACTGTTTTCATCTTGCATCCTTCATCCTTCCCCTGCTGACAAGAGGTCTGTGGAGAAGTGTGGGAATATTTTGCTATTGATTTTCTGCGAGGTTGGGCTGTTTATCATGAGGCTGCTTAACATCCTTCGGTTTAACCCCATTGTGGACAGCCTATTTTAAGAGCAAAAACAATTATTAAATGATAAAAGATTTTTTTCACTGGTCTCATTCAATAAACAGGAGCTGTGTACTAAGTGCAAAGCATAATTTACAATACTAAACAATTAATATTAAATATGCCTAAGTCAGACCAGAAGAAGATAAAGGCCTCTTCGGACTTTTGTCGGGTTGAGAAGCTTTCAAGGTCATTAAGATTTCACTGACAGTTGTATTTGTTGAGCAGTTGACTTCAATTAAACCTGCTTCAGGCAGACTTTGCATTCCATAGACTTCTATAGGGATGCAAAACCTGCTGACGCAATCAAAAGCCTGACGACATAAGTGCCAATTGGTTGTCTGTTCCTGCACTTCCTTTCCATTTTAATCCTGAATTCTGTGGGGTTTTTTTTCTATAGTTAGGTTCATAAATGTAGATTGCTTTATATTAGGATATTTAGAGGATTATTTATCGAGTGCTAAATAAACAGTTTACAAATTATCTGCTGCTAATCACCAATCTTATTTTGCAACATATATAGATAAAGAAAGGGCCAAGGGGGTACCACATCCACATGAAATTGCTAATGAAAAAAGGGGAACGTTGGAGTGGACTTTATAGGTACCAGAAAAGGAATACAAAATATTATTAGAAAAATAATTAATTTATTGAACATAGATATAGAAAATTGACAATATAACATTAAAAACAGATAGTGTTGGCTTCCAATAGAATATGCCACACAGTTCTATTGGAAGCGAACACTATCTGTTTTTAATGTTATATTGTCAATTTTCTATATCTATGTTTAATAAATTAATTGTTTTTCTAATAATATTTTGTATTCCTTTTCTGGTACCTATAAAGTCCGCTCCAACGTTCCCCTTTTTTCATTATATTGCAACATGTTTATGAGATGCATCCTTTGGTTAGATTTGGCCACATGCTTACCCAATCAAGCACCTTTTGAGCTTTTTCACCACAAAAAGTTTCATTGTGAAATCCAGTTCTCAGTAAAAATCGCCATTTTTGTTATTTGACGACAGCTACATCTCCAACTTGGTAAGACGCCGATCAAACCAACAACCCGGCATTAACTCATTACCTCAATGTATGTGTGTGGTCTCAGCCAGCCCCGCTCTGGTCATGCCCCCTGATTTCACTCCACCCATCGGGGCTTTATCACAGAGACACAGACCTCTGTGACCAAGCCCCAGCGGGTTGGGTGAAACACATCAGGGGTCATGGCTGGAGCAGCGCTGGCTGAGGCCACACACATACACATTGAGTTAATGCCGGGTTGGTTTGAGCGGCGTCTTAATTCAATATGCTCACACTCCTGGGTTAGTAAAGGTACGCCTGCTCCCATTCTCTTTTGATCTTGCAGCTTTGAGCACAAGTTTAACATGACCACAGTCCAATTTAAACATACTGAGGAGAACTTTGCATTGACTATTTAAAGCCCAATTGCTTCTTTACCAGTTGTGGACATTGAACGTCTTATACATATTAAAAAAAAAAACTTAATGAGACATATTTTAGTGTCACTTTAAATAGGACAAAATTATAGAATACAATGTATACCTTTAATCTACATTAACATATTGTTTTTCTTAAAATAACACTAATCCAAGTAAAAAAGTACACAGGGGGTCCACCTGGGTGACTGGGAGTACAAGCTGGGTTTATACGCATACGATCTATTGCTTTACTGTATGTGATTAATCCAAGAGTTATTTTCCCATTTCCATTACAGGAATTTTCTCACGTCACTGCTCACAGTAATTCCAAGGTGAACATTCATAAGACAGAAGCTTTTTAATGTCTCCTCCCTTTTCCATTTATGTGGCAAACCAAGGCCTTGAAATATCTAGGGGTCTTTCTATGTGACCTTTATTATAAACCCTTGTTAACTGTAATCCATCAATAACTATAGAGCTTCCTTCTATGGATGGAATCCATCTTATATGGACCTAGAGGTCTAGACCATTCACCCCTAATGGTAGGGTTTGTTCGATGCAGATTGGAGGGAACCCCCCCATGGAAGGTAAACCCATTTTGGTTGACCCCATTACCATAGTTACAATTTTTGTTTAAATAAGGAGTCATCTGATTGCGTGGGATGCCATGAAAGCCTTTTTGAGAGGGGTCCTGATTAAAGAAATATCTAGTATCAAAAACTCCTCCAAACAATGGGTAAGGGGTATTATGAAGGAATTGCGTGAAGCACTTTATATTGCTATGCCATCTCATGCTGATCAGGATAGATGGCGAGAAGTTCAAAAATTGTACAAACACTTCTCCCTGATCACCTGTTGGCTATGGTTGCTCACTCGCAACAGGAATCTACCCTTAACGTTCAACGAGGCAAGGGGGTATCTCCCATAGTACAGGGACAATTGTGCAGTCTTTCTATGACTTCTACAAGGAGTTATTTAAGACTAAGGTGTCCAGTTTGTCCAATATTGCTACCGAGTTTTTGATAGCAATGGAGATCACCAAGCTTATGAGGTCAGTCAGACTTTAACTGGAGGCTCCCTTAACTCTGGAGGAACTAGAAAGTGCAGTCTCCCAAACCCAAAATATTAAAGCTCTGGGATAAGACACTGTACCCTCTGAACTATACAAACACTTTGGACAGGTACTTTTGCCAGAGCTCTTGTGTGTTTTTTAGAAGGCATTTCAGCAATGTACTCTCCCTGGCTCAATGACAAAAGTTATTATTAGAGTGCTTCTGGGTTAGAACGTGCTCCTTTCTGAATCCTACAGACTCATTTCTTTACTTACGTCAGATGTTAAGATACTTGCAAGGGCACTGGCAAACAGACTAGCTGTATGTATATCTGACCTTGTTTATACAGACCAATTAGGTTTTAAACTAAAGAATATAAGGAGATTATTTATCAATATGCAACTACTAACAGATAATGTAGGACAGAGAGCAGTTCTCTCCTTACATGCACAAAAAAGTGTTTGATAGTGTTGCATGAAATTACTCATGGGAGGTGTTGTCGACCTTTGGATTTAGACCCAAATTAATTGCATGGGTACATCTCCTGTACAGCTCCCCTACTGATAAGCTATGGATAAATAATACTCTATCTCGTCCGTTTTTAATTGCACAGAGGAACCAGGCAGGGATGCTCTTTTTCCCCATCATATTTAGCGATATAGCCCTTGGCTATTGCAATAAACCAGACAAGACATAGTGGGGTTCAGGAGGGGAAAGAGGGAAGATAAAGTGGTGTTGTATGCCATTGATACCCTTTTATTTCTTGGTGATCAATGATGCAAATAATCTTGCAATTTGGCTCCTTCCCGGGCTTCCGAATAAATTGGGAGGAATCCATCCTGTTGCCCCTTAACCTGCTTCAGGACCCTTTGCCAACTAAAGTTCATTAAATTTGCACAGTGACTACTTTCAAGTATTTGGGTGTGCTTGTATCCACGGATGTGCAAGATTACATAGATATTAATATGAAACCCCTCCTGGATAGGATAAATGTTCCAGTTGGAATAAACTGCCCTTAACAGTGATTGGAAGTGACAATTTATTTAAGATTAACTGAGCCCCTCAATTGTTATACATCCTACATAACTCTCTCATTTGGATACCGTTGCATTGGTATAGAATACTTGACTGCTTGTTTCGGGATTTGGTATTGAAGAAAAAGCATCCCTGTATTAACCATATCAACTCTACTGTTGGCTAGGGATGCTGGAAACTTAGCTATTCTGTATGCTAGATCTTATTTTTTAGCTTCCCAGCTTCGGCAACTACTAGGATGGGATAAGGAGCTCATGATAGACCCAGTACAGGGCGCCCTCTTGCCACAATACCCAAAGTACCCCCTTCTGTCTCTTCTAGAGGCTAGGGGCCTGAAAATCTGTGTAAAATACCCACATGTATACTGTTGGATAAGGTGTGATATAATATGAAAATTACCCTAAGGGCTACAGGGTTCACACAATACACTCCAATATGGTACAACTCAGAGAATGAGAAACTGTATAAGCTGCGGGGTCCCAATCTGTGGTACAATAAGTAGGTTAAATATATGACACAATTACTGTATATGAAAATGGTGTTCCCAAATAATATGAACAATTGTGTGCAGAATATGACATACCTTATCACTGATTTCTCCAATATTTCCAGATAAGGCATGCTATCCAGACACAATCACGTATTCATAATAAGGCAATTTCATAAATTATCTATCAGTAGTTTATTGATGGGCAGTGGCTCCAGGAGGGGACTTATTTCCTCCCTTTATGGCATACCTCAAGATAAATTCCAGGGAACTGTTATGCCCTATACACACGGTCGAAATTTTCCGACGGAAAATGTTCGATGGGAGCTTGTTGTCGTAAATTCCGACCGTGTGTAGGCTCCATCGGACATTTTCCATCGGAATTTCCGTCACAAAAAATTTGAGATCTGGATCTCAAATTTTCCGACAACAAAATCCGTTGTCGTAAATTCCGATCGTGTGTACACAATTCCGACGCACAAAGTTCCACGCATGCTCGGAATCAAGCAGAAGAGCCACACTGGCTATTGAACTTAATTTTTCTCGGCTCGTCGTACGTGTTGTACGTCACCGTGTTCTTTACATTCGGAATTTCCGACAAGATTTGTGTGACTGTGTGTATGCAAGACAATTTTGTTGTCGGAATGTCCGATCGTGTGTACGGGGCATTAGAGTGCCAGCTAAAGAAAAATGAGAGGGAGACTTGGGCCCTATCTCTGAGGATCTGTGGGACACAGATGTGTCTGTGCTATAACGGGCTTCTTTGTCTCCCACACACAGAATTACCCAATTATTCCTTCTACATAGGAGAAACTGATTTTTCAACACAGAAATTGCCCCACGAAATTTCAGAAGATATGGGATATGCGGTAGGCCACCCTGAGTCTGACCCCAACCTTATGAGTGTGGGGAGAACTGGATGGCATGCCTTGGCTACAGTCGGGGATGTGGAAAATGCCCTGGCCCAACCAATTGGTTTAATGCTCACTTTCCTTGTAAAATAGTATGGTACGTCTGAGTCAAAACATTACAATATACAGTACATTGTAAATTGTTTATGTGGCAAATTGATTTTGGCAATGTATGCAGGTTCTATACTGCATGCATATATGCTACATGGTTTCAACAGTTATATTTGTTTTGCTTATACTGACTACGGGCCGGTTCACACAGGGGCGACTTGTCAGGCTACGGAACCGTTCTAATAGGAGCGACGCAAGTCGCTCCGACTTAGAAAAAGGTTCCTGTACTACTTTGGGGGCGACTTGCATAGACTTCTATACAGAAGTCGTCTTGCAAGTCGCCCCGGCAGTCGTGTGCAGGTCGCCTCACCGAGGCGACCTGCAAGTCGTGCCGCGTCTAGTGTGAACCGGCACTACCAGGGGTGTACTGTACTCTAATGGATACAATGTATGGGAACCTGCCTGAGTCGTTTTGATTTGAAGGTTTAAAGATGCTTAATTTCTAAAATTACAATAAAAATGATCTGATCAAAAAAGGAACTACAGAGCTGGTCTAAACTTAACTATACCTGATTCAGTAGGATGGCTCTATATAAAATGGATGTGCTCCCACCCTTCCATATGTGTTCCAAATTTGTGCCTATAGAGATCACAAAATCCTTCTTTCACTCACATTGCACCTCCCTTTCCTGTTAGATCTGGGCTAACGCCTCAGCTTGCCTACACTATACCATTCTTATCAAATATAAACTAGAAGGTGGGATGTGTCTATCTCATGTGGAGCTTAAAATAAGACGTCACTTTTAACTCAGCTAATTGATGCAATATTCAATGCTTTTCATAATGCAGGGGTCCAACTTGGAGCATCTTTATCTTCTAGCCTTCCTGTATCTTTACCATGGTTACACCCTTTGTCTCGTCTTCCTCACAAATCCTTTCCTGTTTGCCTAGCTCCTTTATTGAAAGTATGGGACTCACTGCTTAAGATGTATAAACTGTCATTTTAAGTTGGCCCTATGACCCCCATTAGGGGTCAGTACTGCCCCAGGCTACTTAAATTGACCTCCTCTATCCTCTCTCTGATACATACAGCTCGAACAAGAAAGTATCTGTGCCGCCTCTTTTGAGAGGATCTGCCCATTTCCCAAGTCACTGGCTCACTTATTTTCAAACCAGAGATTTCCACCACTCTCCACATTGCAAAGGCTCCCTATATAGAGCTATAGTACCTTTAAAAATGTTTTGGTAGCATAGGGAGAGACCATCCAGTTTCCCTGCTTTACACACTTTTGCTATCCTACTATGGTTGCCATCCGTACGGGATTGCCCTGGACAGTCCAAGTTTTGCAACATGTGCCTGGGTTTCTGTCCACCTGACTCCCAGACACAACATACCTCCAGTCCCATCAGGTAAATCTGTCCTGTTACTGTGGATCATGGAGCCAGTGCGGTAACTCAGACACTCAAACCCAGTGAGGAATAAGATTGCTGTCAGCTGCGCTTGACTATTCTGCGTGTGTCTCTCTGACTTCTCCCTGCCAGGCGTGCCCCTCCCCCCTTAAGCTGAATGATTTGCTTTGCAGTCATTGGTTGCTAGGACCTCTGGTATTTTAGCAACCAATGACACTTTTGCCAATGTGCACACATGGGATCTTCCTAGCCCTAGTGCCGCAGCCGCTCCACCTCTCAGCTCCGCCCCTTAACTTTGGCTCCCTCTCATGCACTCTCTTGCTTGCAGTGGCTCCAGTGTCTCTCCCACTGGTAAGGTGCAAACTTACAAGGGGGCGCTGATATAAGGGGGACTCTGATGGGGACACCTGATGTAAGGGGGGGACTCTGATGGTGACACCTTATGTAAGGGGTGAGGACTCTGATGGGGACACCTGATGTAAGGGGGGGACTCTGATAGGGACACCTGATGTAAGGGGGGGACTCTGATGGGGGCACCTGATGTAAGGGGGAGGACTCTGATGGGGACACCTGATGTAAGGGGGAGGACTCTGATGGGGACACTTGATGTAAGGGGGGTCTCTGATGGGGACACCTGATGTAAGGGGGGGACTCTGATGGGGACACCTGATGTAAGGGGTGAGGACTCTGATGGGGACACCTGATGTAAGGGGGGACTCTGATAGGGACACCTGATGTAAGGGGGGTCTCTGATGGGGACACCTGATGTAAGGGGGGGACTCCGATAAGGACACCTGATGTAAGGGGTTACTCTGATGAGGACATCTGATTTAAGGCAGCACTCTGATGAGGGCACCTGATTTAAGGGGGCACTCTAATGAGGACACCTGATTTAAGGGGGCACTCTAATGAAGAAACCTGATTTAAGGGGGCACTCTAATGAGGACACCTGATTTAAGGGGGCACACTGATAAAGACACCTGATTTAAGGGGGCACTCTGATGAGGATGCCTAATTTAAGGGGGAGCTCTGATGAGAGAGCAATTCGGACCTTGGCTGGAAGAAATTTTTAATGACCAGACCTCCTGTTTTACATCTATTTGTACTACATTCTGCTTTCATTTGTTATGTATGCTAAAAAAAATGTTTCCCCACGTCACTTAAGTGTTTGGGTTTGGCTTGAAGCAAAGGTGGCAACCCTATATTCTACACAAGTCCAGGTCACCCCTATTACATATCTGAATTAGAAGGGGAACTGGGGTGCAGCCTCTTGGATAATGAGTCTCTAAGTTTTTGTTCTGACTCATAAGCTCTCCATGGCTAGCCGTGGACAAGAAAGGAACTTTAAAATCTTCACTAGTTGGTAGCGTTACCCACATTGGCTGCACTCCACTTTTTCTCAAACCCCTGACATATGCTGCAAATGTAGCTCTCCATCAGGAACCATGTTACACATTTGGTGGGCACACCTTCAACTTACTTCTTTCTAGACTACTCTATTTGATGTATCAGACCACCTGACAATCACAACTTACAGGGATAAGCTCAGTGTTCAGTCTGAAAGTCAGTTTGGATGTTTGTCCAAACACCGAATGTTTAGGGCATTCATCATGGACAAACGTGACAGCTTTCTGCTGTCAGTGATTGCTAAGGAACCATCCATCTTAAAATCCATACCAGACTCAAATGCTCTGTTATGCATTTTGGTAGGGACTCTCTACAATTTGTTTCATTCTTGCTGTAGGATGCGCTACAGCAAAAACTACATTTACAAAGAAAAAAAAAAAAAACAGTTTAATTTGTTGGCAAATAAAACTTAAAGGGGTTGTAAACCTACGTGTTTTTTCACCTTAATGCATCCTATGCATTAAGGTGAAAAAACACCTGGCAGTGACTGGCCCCCCAGCCCTCCCGTTTTACTTACCTGAGCCTGGAACTTGACCCAATGGACATGCTGTCTCTCTGCCCGGGGTTCTTGATTGGATAGATTGATAGCAGCACAGCCATTGGCTCCCGTTGCTGTCAATCAAATCCAATGACGTGGGCGCCGGGGGCGGGGCTGAGTCCTGCATTCGGCGGCTATGGACGCCAAATGCTGGACTCGGGAGCGCGCCCGCAAGGTAATCCTCCGGGAGAGCTCTTCTCCTAGGGGGTTATCTGATGTGGTGAGGAGCCGCGATAGCTGCCAGGGGACCCCAGAAGAGCAGTTTCAGGGCCACTCTGTGCAAAACGAGCTGCACAGTGGAGGTAAGTATGACATGTTTATTATTTTAAAAAAAACAAAAAAAAAAACCAAACCCTTACAATCACTTTAATTCCTGGCTTCTTTAAAAAAAAACAAAAAAAAAAAACAGACCCCTCAAAAGATTCACCACAATGCATAAAAAATCATCAGGAGTCTGCTATGTATTTGGGGAACCTTGGGGGTCTGTGTGTCTTTTTCTTTAAAAAAAAAAAAAAAGGAGACAGGAGGGAGATGTCATCTGCCGTCATTGTAAAACTCTTTTTTCCTTTGTAAATGTCAGTGCTTTAAAAAAAGAAATCACTGCTCTGGGGTTCTGCGTCCGTATCTGAACCTCTTCGATGTTTGCTTTGAACTCTGCTCAAACCAAACCCGGGGCAGTTTGGCTCCTCTCTACTCAAAGCACACATCACACTTCCTTCTATTTTCACTGGCAAAATAGCAACTGCCAAGAAAAAGCACCCTTTTGCTCTGTCTTGATTGCTGCCAGGGCCGTTATACCCAGACATTGAAAATCTTCTATACCCCCCTCCGGGGGGAGTAAGTAGATGCGATGCAATAACTAAAAAGCATAGAAGAGTTAACAGATAATCTGCATGATCACCATGATCAATTCTACAATACCTGGAGACACTGGATATACAGTATTACTGCACTATCACTTCATTTTGTGAGATGGTAGCCCCTTGACTCAATGGTGAAACCTAATACATAACATACTTCTTATACTGGACATATGCTCCTTCTTTGTTGGAGAGGTGGGGGGTGACATCACACTCTTCACCTTGTCCAATCGGAGAATGGTTTGCATTCATTCAGGAAAATGCAAAGCATCCTCTAAATGGCTCCTGTGCTTAGAACGCAACAGGCAGCCGTTTGGAGTGGGGGCTTGAAGCAAGTGGAGATCACTGGAGTAGCAGTGTCTACATCAATGAATTCCATCTTCATGAGCATCAGCCAAGTATGGTATATGCATAGTTATACCATATAATAATATATTACCAGTTATAATTCATTTTCTTTTTTTTTTAGGTTTATTTCCCTTTATTTTAATCTAATGGTCCTGACTGTACTTCTTTTTGTAGAGTGACAATGTTCACTCACTGCACTGTGTCTGTGGTGGAGGATCATTATCACCCTCAGACAGAACAAATGTTCAGAAACACCACAGAATGCTTCCACATCCCCACAACTCTATAACGTAGAGGAGAACTGAGCATGGCTGGTAACATTGTTTAAGGCTTCAATGTAAAAGTGTGAGCTTACTATAGAAAATTAGGAACTCACTGGATTTCTGGTACGATCAAGGAGTAGTTTTCTGTACTTACAGATTTCAAAAAGACAAAAATGGGAAAATCTCTAATGTATTGGAGAGATGTACTGGATACATTTATTTGTCTACATATAAACTTTAAGCAAATCCTTAATACACACAATGCTGGCCTAACACATATTAACATGATAACCCGATACAATGACTGATTCAAGTTTTCAAATCTGGTATTTATAGTTGACGGATTATCTTTTTGATCAATTTTGAATTATTACATAAAAATTCAAGTGACATGGGTGGCTGGAAAAAAATCTCATCTGCAATTAGATTTTTGATATATTTTTCTTTTCTATTGTAACAGAGTGTTTGTGTATCCATATTGAATTATAATTATATTGTAATACAAATTGTATTAGTACTATTTACTGTGCCATATTTGTTACTTTCCAATATAATGCTCTAAAAGGTTAACTGGCACTTTAAAAATCAGCCAATTAAGCAATAATGTTCACCTTTCCTTAGTGGCACAGCATACACAAAAAATACCCCGGTATTTGGGTTAGGTCCGAACTCACAAAACTGTCTCATTATGAGTGCTTTTATAAAACAGTTGGGGACTTACGATCCTAGAATTAAAACTTTGATACATAGATCTCTAATACAAAGGAATCCCTGGGGGAAGTAAATTGTTACCAATTACATCACCATATCATGTGGCAAGTGTAAACGGCAGGAAGGAACTTATTCAGGGACAGTTGGCATCCCTGAATATAATGACCTTTAAACAAAAGTTTGACAGATCCACATTTCCATGTGAAGTTAATGGAGATATTACATATTCATTAACATAGCTTTCATTATTTGCATAGTCACTCAACTCCTATCATTTAAGAAGTAACTATAACAATAGTGAAGCAGATAATTACATCATTTTTTCAAGTTGTAATTCTGTTCCCACTTTCTAAATACAGCTTCTCTGAAAAAGATTAAGACATATGAACATACACATTGGGATTCATCTACTAAAGTACTGTACAGTATGTTCACTTTGCAAAGTACATTTTCACTGTCTTTAGTGAAAAATGTAAAACTAAGTGAAAATTCCCTTTGCAAACAATATCCAATTATATACAAGCAAAAAACAAAAACAAAAAAAAAACAAGGTTTTCTGTATGCACATAATTGGATGATTAAAGTCAGTCCAGTGTTATCTAATTCACTGAAAGCATTTGTAAAGGCAATTTTTTTTTCTTTTTAGCAAAATAGTAAACATGCTATACTCACCTGCGGCGCCTGAACCTCCTCTTCTGGGGTCCCCCGCTGGCAATCTTGGCTACTTCTCTTCTGTGTCTGCCCCCAAACCAAGCAGCATGCTCGCTCCCAAGCCAGGCTCTGTGTATGTCCACCCAATCCTCCCCTGGTCTCTGCTCACAGGATTTGACTGATTCCCGTATTTCAGACCAAGCTTTCACAGAGATAGACATTGATAAGAATATTTTTTTTCATACAAATTCTAATAAATTTGTCTAACTTAATATTTGTCCTAGTTTCAAGAAAATATGCTAAAGTGAATTAACAGGCCATAACTCATCTAAGGATAGTGGAATGTGAGGCCATGTTAACCTTTGGCATTCACCATAACATATGTCTGCCAAAGTGTTTGGCAAAGTGTAGACTCATACACTGGATCTGTCCTGGCAATTACAAGGTTACAGTAATAGAGAATAAGTGTCATTAGTAAATTGTCCAAACCTGTGAGGCTACTACAGATTGGAAGGATCCCAGGTCACGTGCCGCCCATCATGCAAGGAGTTTAGGGAGAGCATATCCTCATCTGCTAGTGTGAAACCAAACACCTAAGGGGATGCAGGTAGGTTTATGTGTGAGTTGGACAGAAACAAAGGATATATACACTATAGGCTAGAACACACATATACACACAGTGGGGCTCATATATTAAATATATTCAGGACAACACTTGATTTTAAAAAGTTTCTATAGTGGATATTCCAATAAATTAGGAGTTTTATAAGAAAAAAAGAATGAGTAAAGAGTTATCCAAGAAGAATGTGTCTGGGAGAGCTTTATATATTTATCACAGACATCTAATCTGATTTTCCCACCCCTTCTGTGCTATTTTCATTCTATGATAGCTTGATATATGAGCCCCATGGGAGGTCAATATGTATTTTTGTTACTTAGTAACGCACAAACTTTAAAAGCCCTGGTTTTAGTAGTGTGTTGGAAATGGTATTTAGCAAGCAAAACCAACTTTTCTTTGTAGTACAACCAGCGAAAATGTGGCAGTGCAATAAAGGGGTGCAGCTAAGAAGAACTCAAGTCAACTGTGAACATAATAATGAGTACGAATATGCAAAAAAAAAAAAATGAACTCAAATGTTTTAAGGACATGGTTTTTAGGCAACACGTTGAATGAAGGCATGGGTCAGAAGGTAGGATAGTGCAAATAGATAGCAATTTTATTCATTCTTTCAGGCTAAAGAAGTCATATATGGGGCTGCTGATTGAACAAATTATTGGCTACAGAGAAAAAGAAAATACTTTACATGTAGCCTGCAGCCACACTAAGGTTACCTTGTTTTTTTGACTGAAGTTCCTCTTAAAGCATATCTAAACCCAAAAATCAAAATACATTATATTGCAGCTTGCCAATCCTTAGACGTGGTGGCTGAATTAGGTTTTTCTTTTTTCATCTGGTGATCCAGCTAGTTACACACTTGTCCTAGGGTGACAACATTCACTCGCTGCAGTGTATCTACAGTATGTATACCTTCTCTCCTCATGTACCTTACATTCTGGCAAATTCTGGAAAGAGTGAAGGCCAAGTTCACCTTTTGGAGCATTTAGGCCCACATTTAGGGTGTAACATGCTCCAGCTTCTGCTCATCCCCCCCCCTCCCCAGGAATCTGTTAAACAAAGAAACCACAAGCCCTGTCTGCCACCACTGCAGATGGCCTGTAGTTCTCAATCAACTGCAAGGGCACTGATGAGTACCCTTGTAGTTCATTCATACCTCCTCCAGCTTTGTAATTAAAGCTCATACAGATTTACAGGCACAAATCTTGAGGATGTGTCTGCAGAAGCCTGACATTGCACCCCCGCGATGATCCATTAATTGTGGGTGCAATGCTCTGCAGACACCTCTGAAAAAAAATAATAAATGCAAATTTTTTCCTGCAAAGATATGGACATTTACTATTTGTTAAAAAAAAAAAAAAAAAAAAAACTTAGCATTTAGAAGAAAATAAGGCAGCCACCACATCTAAGGACTAGCAGGCTGCATTACATTATTTTGGGGGGAGATTTTAGATATCCTATATAACATATATTGTGACAATATGCAATGTACAAACATGTATTACACTATTTTAGGGGTTTAGATCAAGGACGTGCAGTGAGGCCAGTGGCTGGTGAGGAACTGGCTAGTATCATAGCCAGATACACACAGGTTACATACACCGTGAACGTTAAAATGAGAGCAATAGTTCTAGCACTAGACCTCCTCTGTAATTATAAACATGTAACCTGTAAACATTTTTAAAGCATCACCTATGGAGATTTTTAAGTACTGAAGTTTGGTGCCATTCCACAAGTGTGCGCAATTTTTAAAGTGTGATATGTTAGCTATCTATTTACTCGGCGTAACATCATCTTTCACATTCTACAAAAAAAATCAGGCTAACTTTAGTGTTTTTTTTATTTTTTTTATTTGTGAAACAGTTTTTTCCCCTCAAAAAAGCACATAAATAGATAAATAATAAATTATTATGTTATAACATATAGCATAATAATATATGATTTAGCTTGATTAAAACAGTACCTTTCCAGCAGCAGCAGATTTTCATTCTCCCTCTTAACTGTGTGAGAAAAACTTGGGATTATGGGTAAATCTTATACCCATAAACCCATGTTTTTTCCTTTTAGTTAAGAGGGCTGGGCTGGAAGGGAGCATGTGTCTTTTAGACACATGCCCCCTTCTATGACACTGCAGTGAGAGGAGAGCCTCCACTGCAGCATTTTTATTGGACAGCTGGGGCCAATGGTACTTTATCATTGGTCTAAGGCTCTAAGCTGTCCACTGAGCTCAGTGCCTTTGACAAGAAGTGAGGAGTGGCACTGTGAACTCATCCTCTCAGTCTACTGCAGTGTATGCCAGCTTGTATTTAACCTGGCCTCTCTGTATGTAGCTTCTGCCAGGCTGCGCAAGGAGCCCCGTATCTCCGAAACCTTAGGCGGCAGAAGCCCCAAATTATGACCAGTGGTGGCGTAGGACTTCGGCTACATACCACCCACATTTGGGGTTTACGACCGACTGTTTTTTTTTTTATGTTCATGGCACTGCCTCACCTGCCTCCCCTGACTGCATGTCCCTGGTTTAGATATGCTTTCATAACATTTAATGGACAGTATGGAAAGGACAGACACTTATTAAAGACTTGCATGAAATCACATAAGGTAACAACCTCACAAACAGGCTTTATAGGTTGAAACTGGCATTTCTGACAAATGGCCCAATATTTTTCAATGTTATACATACAGCAATCTGGGTCAGAACACATACATACTCACATGTTACAAAATAGGCAATATATGATGCTGTACATCATATAAAGAAAGACCTCTAGGTGGACACATTGTTATCCTACATCTGTTTAGTATCCTTAGGTAAATTTTGATTGATTTGATGTTCCTGGTAAATTATGAAACCATTTGATTATTTAAAAAAGGAGCAATGACATAGCTCTTACTGCACAGAAATCCTACACTTAAAATTTGACAAATACAAGGGACAGTTCTAGTTCTGTGATATAACATGTTCCACAGGCTTGCATGTAACAATGATTAGGCATGAATTTAAAACAAATCTAATCGTGGAATGATTGTAAATCAACTTTTATATGGGCTCATTTATGAGTGAAAACAACATAACAATATAAGCTAACATTTTGTGAAACTGATTCTGTCTCACTGTTGTTTTAGGCCACGGGAGGAGATGACAAAATCTGTGTATTTTTCCTGTTATGATTAGGAGAACTGTAAAAAGCAGCTGTTTGATAATGACCACATTGGAGACATATATACAGAGTCTTAGCTATGTCAATCTTATCTTGTAATGACAGGTTTGTTATTTGTCTGCTTTATGAACAAGGCCTGTAAAATAATGTCATGAGGGGCGGTGGGTAGAAGGTCCTCTGCTAGGAAAGATGTCCTACAATTCTTTAAGTTGTTTTGGTATGTCATTGCAATGTTAGATTTTAGTCCTCAGTCTCAGCAAAGCATTGGAGGGTTTAGCCAACCATATACAGATGCACGTTTGTTTAGACTTTCATAATATTGGTCATTTGGCAGTTTTTTAGAGACATTATTTTTAATCCTTTTGCTGCTAGAGGCTTGACAACATGTCAAGCTTTAAAATTGTGCGCACCCATGATAAGCCAACAAACAACGGTAGACAAAATTGTCCATAGAAAATGCTTTTAAAGCCCTTACAGGCCATCAGTTTAGTTCAGGGGTAGGCAACCTGGGGCCCTCCAGCTGTTGTGGAACTACATTTCCCATGAGGCATTGCAAGGCTGGCAGTTACAATTACTCCCAGAGGCTTGATGGGACTTGTAATTCTGTAACAGCTGGAGGGCCCCAGGTTGCCTACCCCTGGTTTACGTAATATTGGCCTTAGAATTATTGTGCCCACTCTGGCGCTCGCATCAATATATAACGTTCAATGCAATTGTCGTTTTCATATGTACACATGTTTATGTTTGTAGGTGCAATAAAATTTATTGTTATCACTTAGGAGACCAATATGTATTAGAACACTGTAATGACAGGTTCTCTTTATTGAGATATCAGAGATCCTTTAGACCCCTGATGTTACCACTGTCCTCCCTTAAAGCTAATGGAGCACAGATCATGCCTCATTAGCTTCTTACCTAGTCACAGCAGCTGGGGAAAGTGACAGCAGAAACTGGAAATGATGGATGACACTTCTCAGGGGCCATGGAAGCAATCAGGTGGATTTACAACAGTCTACTTCCATCTGAAAGTCAACAGTTGGCTTTTCAGATCTACAAGCATTTCCAGTTACTGTAGCAGTCGGGAGCATGTGCTGCTGTCGAAAGGCTTACGCCGGTGGCAGTGAATAAGTTTAATCCAAATGAAGCCACATTTTCTGTAAAATGTGGTGGTTGCACACCCCAGAGCAGTTGACTTACTAAAGGCATGGGACATTGCACTTTGCAGGGGAATTTTCCACAGAGCTTAGTGAATGAGGTGAAGCTTTGCTGGCCTGCATCATCCAATGAGCCAGCAAAAGTTCAGCTTTTTAATTCTCCTTGTTGGTGATTGGGTATTCCCGAGCTCTGGGGAAAATTCCTTTGCAAAGTGCAACTTCCCTTGCAAGGTAAACATTCTATTTGCCTTTAGTACACAACCCCATAGTGTCTGTGGTTGCAAAACTTCTACCTTTGACTTTTCTCTCGTCTTCCATCAAAGCCGTGAACAAAAACACTGAAGTGCATTCTTCATAGTATCAGCTAAAACTAAGAATATTAACAGCCTTCTCTACTTGATAAAGCCACATTTGAAAGCATATTTGCAAACAACAAGATCAATAATTTAGATATTAACTTACATTGTGAAATTTGCCCTAAACAGAGTCCTAGAGTGACAGCGCTCACCCACTGTACTATATCTATGGGGGAGTAGTGCTGTCACTCAAGGACAGGAAGTGAGTTAAAGAGTAACTACACTTTTGTTGAGAAAAAAAACATTCCCCTCTGGGTGATCTATGTACATTACAGGGATTTTAACAAACTCAGTTGCAGATTCCTACCTTTTGTTATTCTGAAGAAATCACTGTGTGTTTGTCTGTGTCCATGTGGAAAGTTAATCTAATGGAAATGGTTTCATAATTATCAATCAACTGCTGCACTTGCAGGGCTATAATGAGGAAAATTGCTGGGTCTGCATCCCTTTAGACGTGATTTCCTGTGGGGAGTATCTCACCAAAAATTACATTTTTGTTGCAAGGGATGCCTGAATTCTGACTTGTATCTTAGTGTAGACTTCTGGGAAAATTAGTGAGCCAATCACACAAGCAGGAAATTATGTTTCTGGGTGACATTCTGTGTACAGAACACCTCCAGGTAGCCATATTAAACTGCATTTTACAGAGCTGCAGATCAAAAAGGAAAGGTCATTTTTAATAACATTCAATTACAATATGACTTAAGTCTCAATTGTATTTTTCTATGTTTTTGCTATTTACTGGAGTTACTCTTTAAGACTACAAAACATATCCCATTCTCTTCATCTCTACAGCCTACAGACAGAACGGAGTCCTATGATAACATTGCTAACTTGTGCAGCAGAGGTATGGTGTACAGGAATTTGCAAGCTCACTCGATTTCTGGTAGGATCAACAAGTGTTCTTTTGCACATATCAAAGAGATATAATAAAACACTTTCAATGATATATTAAATAGACTAAAAGTGAACAAATAAAATAAGTTATTTGTGAGAGTTTACATATATTTAAAATAGTTGCTAAACAATTGTTGTTATATAGTGCAGAGAACACAAAACAGTGAATTTGCAAGTAATTTTTGCTAGCTTCACGTTATGACCACAAACAAAAAAATAACCACCAGGCTCCCATTCTTTTACCTTTGTACAATGAGCCATAAAGGTCCTAAACTAGGAGTATGGAAAAAGTTTTTTGGCCATACTTCTTTTGTGGGAATACATTTACTTTGGTTCTCCTGTGAACCAGAGTCAGCTAATGGCTTGCTATTGCCTGCTATCAGCTGACGAGATAAAGCCGCTCCAGGCTAGGTAAATATGGATTTTTTTAAAAATAAACCCATACTTCTCCTCTAAGCTGGCTATACACTAGTAGATTTCTTTAGTTCAGCTTGCTAAGAGCACAGATAGATGTATCTCCTGCTGAGGCTATTGTATCCTATCAGAATACAGTGGATGCTGCTAAACAGTGATTGCAGCTGATTGGCTAAAGGAATGTACCAAAAAGATTGTGCTTGTGTTATACCTCATTGAAAAGAAGCTGCAAACACACCAGTGAGATATTTTTCACCAAACAACAATATAAATACAACCTGTTGCTGTTTCAACCATATTCAGTGAAAATGCATAATAATATTTATGATAATAGATTTCATTCATAGTGCAAATTGTCCAAAGAAAGAAAAAGTCCCTTGTAATTGAGGTTGGATAATGAGTGATCCAAAAAGCCAAGCAAAGATGGGTGAATTCCTTCCAATCACCATAAAGGGCACACACCAAAACCCAGATGAGATGGACTCTTACCAGAGCACCTGGACCCCCTGAGGACAGGTTGGTCAAATAGGCATTTGGGGACTTTATCCCTGTATAAATGTTCCAGCCGATAATGACCAGTCACACGAGCAATACCTCGGCATACGTCTCAGGGAAGGTATCACCGGCTCCAAAGATGGAATGCAAATAAATAAAAGACACTCGGCTGAGTGGCTTGGTCACGTCAATTGCGTCACCCGGAAGTGGAAGCGGACGTCATTTTCCTTGCTGGGATTGTTTTTTCTTTGAGACATGCACATTAATCTTTTACAAAATGTGAGTAGTATTCATTTTTAATAAAGGATCCATTAGAAGGTTTTACACTATCGAGAGTCTTTTATTCATTTGCATTGCATCTTTGGAGTCAGTGATACCTTTCCTGAGACATATGCCGAAGTACTGCTCGTGTGACCAGTAATTATCGGCTGGAACATTTATACGGGGATAAAGCCCCAAAATGCCTGTTTGACCTAAGCACAATACGTTGTATTTATATGGCTGGAGTAACTGCTCAGCCAACAATCATCTGCTTGACTCTTTCAATTTTCTGGTAGAATGAAGCTGGGTGGTAGGGTGACAACAGGGCCACCTATTGCTCAAGCTTAGACCAGTTGATCAGGAACCGGATGAAATTCAATTAGTGTATGACCAGCTTTATTTACAAAAACACCTGAATAATAAATCAGATGTTTCCTTTCATTACATACTGTAAATTCTTTAATCTTACAATTTCCTGTGTTTTTTGTTGATACAAGTTGCAGAAGTCAAAGTATGAGTCGTGGTCTACAATGAACATTGATAAGTTCCCACCAACTGCTTAACTCTTTCACACTTATTTTAACTACAATGACCAGATAGAGGGTCTCACCTGGCAGTTCTCATGAATTCGGCTTTCTTTCGTAGATTTGGGGATAGTGACAATGCCATTCTGGGATCAGAAAAAAATACTTGTTACTGCTAAATTGCAATAGACTTCCTGTACTGTCAAGTAACTTACTGACAGTAGAACACAGACTAGATTACTATGTATTATGAACAGTTTCTATGAATGTATTGGCATTTACTTGATTAGTATTAAAATGTATCTATAACCTTTTTTTAAGTTTTCAATAGACTAGAGAACAGTCAGAACCTTTGCAAGGTTCATAGAACATAAACTAGATTCCTATGTATTAGGAACAGTTTCCATGAATGTGTTGATAAATAATGAAGTGTATTTATAACCAGTTTTGTTACGTTTTGGATAGACTAGAGAATAGTCAGAACACTTGCAAGGTTTCTTTGCTCTCAGTTGGGGATATTTTCCCTATCCGCTTCTCTTAGTTAATATTATCAG
Organism: Aquarana catesbeiana; assembly: GCF_042186555.1. Lineage (NCBI taxonomy): Eukaryota > Metazoa > Chordata > Amphibia > Anura > Ranidae > Aquarana > Aquarana catesbeiana. Next base: position 216,595,987 of record NC_133330.1, read on the forward strand.
GACAGAATACAAGTTTTATCTACAGATACATTTAAGAGCTTGAAACTGTAAGATCACTCTTACTATGAGGAAAGGACATGGCTGGGTCTGGGGTCTGGTTCTGGGTCACTCTTATGCCCTGTACACACGATCGGATTTTCCGACCGAAAATGTGCGATCGGAGCTTGTTGTCGGAAATTCCGACCGTCTGTGGGCTCCATCTGACTTTTTCCATCGGATTTTCCGACATACAAAGTTTGAGAGCAGGCTATAAAATTTTCCGACAACAAAATCCGATCGCATCAATTCCGACCGTGTGTGGACAATTCCAACGCACAAAGTGCCACGCATGCTCAGAATAAATTCCGAGACGGAACTGCTCGGTCTGGTAAAATTAGCGTTCGGAATGGATATAGCATTTTCGTCACGGTGCAATGTTTGAAATTGTTTAATGCAGCGCACTCTGTTCTTCTTTATAATGCGAGAAGAATGAAGTTGTTTTGCTGCTCATATTCACACAGACTTCTCACAAACTTCTTTCTTTATTATTTTTTGTGATTTCATCAATATATTTTGATTTGTCACATGTGACTCAAAAATTGTTTTTTTGTTTGTTTGTTTGTATTTGTTTCAAGCCTGATCTTTTGGGTTTTTTTGGGTTTTTTTTCCCCAGAATAGTTTTGGGTGTGTTTTGTGTGTCAAGTTACCACAACAACCATTATTATTGAGTATTATTTAATCTCAAGGAGGTTGCTTGGTGTTGGTGTCTCTTGTTAATTTCACAATGTATTTTTAAAATGTCCCTGCCTCCTCACAAACAAACTGTCCTTTTATAAGGAAATCACACATAGGCGAGTATAATTGAAACAAAAATTCCTTTATTAAGGGCTCATAACCAAACAAAGAGGGAGGAAACCCTGGATAAACATCAGAAATTGGCGAAGCCTTTGGCCCCCAGGGCACACATCAATTATTTTACTGCAAAATTGGTGGCCTGAGGAGTCCATATATAAGGGAGTGCAATCTGGTCCAGAAGTCCAAGAGATCATGAACAGCAGCAGATGACATGTATGTTCCCAGGCTGTGGTCATACAAGAGCCTGCATCTTTTGCCAGACCAGACTGAACCCAGGCCATCACTTTCTGGTCTTCCTTACACGCTTCCTTCCCGGCTGTGGTTCTGGTGTTGGAGGTGTGGCAGGAGGAGGAATAGGACCTGGAGGAGGAGGACCATGGGTGAGCTGACAAATGTGGCTTTCGCATGTGAGTTGGCCCCTCAACCCCTTCTGTAGAGCTTCTAAAATGACACACTCACATAAGAGGCGTTGGCCCTCCTCCATTTGCAGCATTTTGCAGGCTGTTATGGCAACAAAATCCTCTTCCACACTGTGGGGTGTTCTGAGGGCCTCAGCAGCCTTCCAAAATAGGCCAATTGCTGTCTCCTCCAGGTTACTCCTCTTCCTGCCACTTTTTCGTTGAAGGCAGAGGGGAGGGACCTGGGCATCGGGCAGCCTACTTGGCCTGGCCTCCTCCCTGCTGAGACTTTCCTGTGTATGAAAAAGGGACAGCGTTTTAGTTTGTGGTTCATCAATCACAATCATAAATTAGTACTCCAAAGTAACATATATTTAACATCATTAATTTGACAACCAGAAATCTTTAGAAGAATGGTATACCTGGCTCAAGCTGGGCTCCTCCACATGTTGCTGCCTGGAAGGCCCAGGCTGGCCGTCAGAAGCCTCAGCTGGGGGGGAAGGAATCATGGTAGGAAGAGTGGAGAGTGCTGGCCTGGGTTCAGTCTGACCTGACAGAAAATGCAGCCTGTCATAGTACCACAGCCTGGGGAGATAAATGTCATCTGCAGCTCCTGATCTCTGGGAATCCTGGACCTTCTTGCACTCCCTTAGATAAGTGCTCCTCATGCCTCCAATTAGGATCTTCAAATAGGTGATGTCTGCTGAGGGAATCACCGGCTTCACAATTTCCAGCAATTGATCCAGCGCTGCCTTCCTCTTTGTTTGGTTCTTATAATCAGGGTGGTTTACCTGCCACAGACAGGGCAGCTCCCTGAACGTATCTATGATTATGCTGAGAAACTCCTGATCCTTCAAGATATCCATTTTCTCTGCAAGACACAACACAAGACAAACCCTAATGTCAGTCTAAAGTCTCCTAATCTTGTCACAATACAGGCCTCAATCTAGAAGCAGTATAGGCCCAATTTGAAATCTTACCTTTGTTATCACGATCGGCACCTCTGATAATCCTTCCTCCGCTCACAGATCGTACATACTACGCACGCGTGTTAGGCTTTATATACACTGCGCATGTGTGAAACTCCGCCCACCCCTGACGTTCTTTCTAGTCTATTCCCCGCCCCTTATCTTTTGGCACAGTGGGGGAAGAGCACATGGCGGAGACACAGCAGGTGCCTGCTAATTACAGCAACGAGGAGGAGGAAAGCCCGGAGCCAGAAACGTCCAGATCCCAGAGGAGACGATTTAAGGCCTCAAATATGTCCTTTGGGGAGATGTTGGAGATGGTGGACATCCTGAAGAGGGCCGACTATGACGGGAAGTATGGACCTTACTCCAACCCCAATGTCAGAAAGGCCAAGATCATGGCGAAAGTAGTCAAGAGTCTGCAGAAGAATGTTGGGGTCAACTCAGGAAGCGGTGGTCAGACCTCAAATTAAGGGAGCACGAGCAGTACAGAAGGATCAGGAGAGTGCTGGAAAAAAGTAAGTAGTTGTCCTGTGTTCCTATTCTTTACTTTTTGAACGTTCATGCTGCTCCATGTGTTTTTCTTAACTGTTGTACATTTAAAAATGGCAACTTTCATGTTAATGGGCACAATATTCGTTCGTATGAAACATTGTTCATTCGGCATAGATAACATAATGTTTTGGACATATGCATTTGAATACATTTTTGCTAGCCTACTTCTTGTCAAATAATTTTGGTTTCTAGATGGGTTGGTAACTAGAATGAAATGCAAACTAGATTCTGTGTAAGGAGAGGAGACTCAGCAGCTGTTTACACATCTGGACACTGGAGCACTGGTGTGGGACACAAGAACACCCTTTTTATTAGGGGTCCACACAGGTGCTCCAGTGTATACTATAGGGGTGTCTCCATCTGTGAAGCTTGTACAAAACAGGTAAGTATTCCAGCTTGACAAAGGAAAAAAAATATTTCTTCATCTTGCAACTCTGCCAAAAAAGACAATTGTACCCCACTTCCAAGCAATGTTTCATAATCCTATTTCTGCCATAAAATATCTGTGTGCTAAGTATACCTATTTTTTTTTACATAGGGGAGAAAAGACTCGGAGGACACCACTCATCAGAGGAGACAACAGACCCCCCACCTCACGAGGAAGTGGAAATCCCCCAAAGTCAACAGGAGGAGGAGGGAGACGTGGTGGAAATTGTCACCACAACAGGTGAGTGTCTGCGACCACAGGCTCAGGTAAGAAATGGATGCCGGCATATTTATAATACATGGTGTGTTTTTTTTTTTTATATATTTTTAGGTGATCGTGATGTTGTGGATGAAGGACATTTCACCAGTGAGAGTGCCCGATCCTGATCGGGGAGATCATGGGGTGTAATAAGGACTTGGAAAACATCCAGAAAAACATCAATGATGTTAAAAACAAAATGAAGATCATTGATGTTTTAGGGAGAGTTTAAAACCCCTCGAAATCCCTAATGTAGTCTGCATTTTTTCCACAAAAAATTGTTGCACCTTATTTTACAGTGTCAAAAAGCCAAATTTTGAAGATGCACACAGTGTGTCAACATGTGCTATCTGCCATCACGGGAGATCAATGTCTGCGTTTTGTGGGTGCAACCCCTTCCTCAATAATAAAGTAGCTGAGAGGAAGGGGTTGCACCCAGAAAACACGTTCCTTGATCCCCCATGATGGTAGCTAGCACATGTTGACATTCGGCAATTTGTGTGCATCTTCAAAATTTGGCTTTTCCAGGGGTGACTTCACCCCATCTGAACGCAATATCAAACACAATTTATAAATACTCATGTCTGCTATTGCCTTCAATTTCTAATAAAGTTGAACTTTGTAAGTTCCAGATTTGTGTATTTCTTGTTGGTTTTAAACATGCCTGTTTTACCTTAAATGGACATTTCTACTTTTATTAATGTGACCCAAAAAATTGTTGTGAGGGAAGAAAAAAGTCCGGACAGCAGCACACCAGGAGAATATAATCCAACGAAATTTCTTTATTGTAAAATCAGGAACAAATCATGTACAAAGCACCATGGATAGAATGTACAGATAATCAGCTAATGCGTTTCACGCTCCGCGGAGCGCTTACTCATAGCTATTTGTTTGTTTTAAAAACCTTTGATAAATGCACATGTGATTGTGCTGGTAAAAAAAAGATTGTTAACCAAGAATGTGTGGATTCTTCTTTCAATGCTTGTAAAAAATTTTTGTGGTAAAATTGGTTGTTTCTGTGACAATGGGGGTTAGTTCCTAAGGGCAAATCCACTTTGCACTACAAGTGCAGTTTCAGTGCAGTCTCAAGTGCACTTGTAGTGCAAAGTGTCTTTGCCTTTAGTAAATAACACACAACAATGCTTTCTAATGTTACCCAATCACGCCATTTTCAGGATTCCCCAAATTTATGTAAGGGTCAGCTAAAAGAAAGAAAAGCAGTAAATGTCAGCAAATATTTTAGTCGTTAAAATTTGTTTATTTAAAAAATGCCTCAGACAATGTCTGGCATATCGATGGCCCCCTACCCGCAAAGTATTCCATGTATCTTAATCGGACCTCGCGGGCACTCAGGGGGGGCAATCCAGGACGGCCAGCTTCAAGCGCCATCAGGGTTGGTTCATTTACATGAATTCCGGATTCAGGCCCAACTGAGCCAGCATAGTTCACAGAATTTCTCCTTAAAAGTTGTGGAGAACACAGCACGCCAGGATGATTGAGTTTATACTCCGCCATATGTATGGGTATAAGAAATAGGCGGAACTGGCTGGCCATTATTCCAAACGTGTTCTCCACCACTCTTCTGGCTCTGGCCAGCCGGTAATTAAAAACCCTCTGGTCTGGGGTGAGGGTCCTCATAGGGAATGGCCGCATAAGATGGTCCCCCAGCGCAAATGCTTCATCCGCAACGAAGACGAATGGAAGTCCTTCCGCATTGTCTTCTGGAGGTGGCAAGTCCTAGCTGCCATTCTGGAGACGCCTGTAGAACTCCGTCTGGGCGATGACTCCACCATCTGACATCCGGCCATTCTTCCCCACATCCACATACAGGAACTCATAAGTAGCCGACACCACTGCCGACATCACAATACTATTGAACCCCTTGTAGTTGTAATAGTATGACCCCGAGTTGGGTGGTGGGACTATGTGGACGTGTTTCCCATCAATTGCCCCTCCGCAGTTAGGAAAGTCCCACCGCTGGGCAAAGTGGGAGGCCACGGTCTGCCATTCCTGTGGGTTGGAAGGAAACTGTGGAGTCAAACACGAAAATAAAATTAAACATTTTGCACATAAACATGGAAAGCAGATTAGACACAAACATTCTTGGCCAACATCAGTATTACATTTATTTTAAGGAGTATTTAAAGACAAAGGTATAAGGTCCACCTATCAGATTCCCCCCCCCCCCCATGGGCCATTTTGTGAATTTTACGAGGGGGGGGGGTGTTTTGGACAGGTAACCCTCTCCACTTCATTGAGAGATGAATGCCTAAATAATGTGGATTATTATTCCTTATTTAAAATTTAAGTTTTTTCCTGAAACTTCCCTCTTAAAATGAATGTGCGTGTTATACGCCTGTGCGTGTTATACGCAGATAAATACGGGTATGTATGAAGGACAAAAAAAAATTACTAAAAATCCAGCATGCATGAGGACAAAGGGGACATTCACAGCATATTACAATCATGGTAATTAGGGAATGAGGAAAGAAATACATTACATTAGCAAACATTCTATACAATAAAATGTGATGTTAAAGGATAAAAATCTTATCTTAATATACTCCTTCTGCAGGACCTGGATGATGGCAGAACAGGTCTCTGGGATAATGATCCCCAGAGCCTGGGGGGAGATGCCTGTCGAGAACTTAAGATCCTGCAGGCTTCTCCCCGTCACCAAGTACCCCAGGGTGGCGACTAGCCTCTGCTTCGGAGTGATGGCTTGCCTCATGCAGGTATCCTGCCTGCTGATATAGGGGTCAGCAAAGCCAACAGTGAAATACGGGGTCCGTCATCCTGAGAAAGTTCCTGAAATCATCAAGATTATTCTCACGGATCTCACAGAGCAAAGGCATGTGACAGAACTTGTCACGCTGGAGCAACCAATTCTTGGTCCATGAACTCCTCCCCATCCTGTTCACGGACTGGGCTTGTGTCAAGGTAAGGACCCCAACACCAAGCCCCTCACAGCACTAACTCTACGAGGAGTACGTATACGCAACATGGCTAGAAAACAGTCGGCTGCTCAGAACAAAGTAACAGAACGCACTGAAGAACAGCAAGGCCTGTGAAGAATGACCTGAAAATCAGAAACGAACGAACACAAACACAATGACAAGTCAATTGTACTCGCTGCACGCACTGAAGACCAGATACAAACCCACAAGCACAAACTGAACAGCAGAAAACGATCTGAAAGCCACGAGTCTGAAAAAGCGCAAATCATCTCTCACCAAACTTTTACTAACACAAGATTAGCAAAAGGAGCCCAAAGGGTGCCGCGCTTGGTTCTGAACTGCCCTTTTATAGTCTCATCATACGTGGTGTATGTGACCGCGTTCTTGGCAATCAGAAATTCCGACAACTTTGTGCGACCGTGTGTATGCAAAACAAGTTTGAGCCAACATCCATCGGAAAAAATCCATGGATTTTGTTGTAGGAATGTCCGATCGTGTGTACGGGGCATTACTATGAAGCTATCACATGGCTGGGTCTGGGATAAACCAGAAATGATAAATGCCCATCGGAAACTCCTAGTATCTGTTTATGCTGGTAATCCAGTATGACGTCTGCTTTGAGCACACAAATAGCAGGAAGTGGCTAAGGAGAATCCCTGGTATATACTGGCAAGAAGGACAGGTGAGTGGCTTAAGAGGAGGATACAATTAATCTTTTAGGGAGGAGGATGTAGAGAGGTGGGGTGGAAATTTTACAAAATTAAATTAACTGAGATATTTAAATTATAACTAAAAGCATTTTTTTTACTTTAGATTTAAATAGAGTAGTAAAAGGATAGAACCACTGACCAGTGTTTATTGCTGCCTGTGTCCAAGTTAGGGAGATTGGCTCTCTCTACGTATCCTGATTACCAATGTCAAATGGAATGAAAGTAAATTCTAAATTTAGAGTTTCCACCAGGGAAGGATTACAGGAGGAAATCTTCCAATGGGAACACTTGTTCCTAAGACAACTCTGTAAGAGCGGACTTCCCACACATCGGAAAGATATTCTCTCACTTCCTATACAGGACAGGAAGTAAAAGGCAAATCTCCGTAATGAGACACAAATGGGAAAAATTGGCAGAGGTTTTACTCTCCCCTACTCTATTCAAAATCGAAAATACAGTATCTCAAAAAAGTGAGTAGACCCCTCACATTTTTGTAAATATTTTATTATATCTTTTCATGTAACAACACTGAAGAAATTACACTTTGCTACAATGTAAAGTAGTGAGTGTACAGCTTGTATAACAGTGTAAATTTGCTGTCCCCTCAAAATAACATACAGCCATTAATGTCTAAACCACTGCCAACAAAAGTGAGTACACCCCTAAGTGAAAATGTCCAAATTGAGCCCAAAGTGTCAATATTTTGTGTGGCCACCATTATTTCCAGCACTGCCTTAACCCTCTTGGGCATGGAGTTCCCCAAAGCTTCACAGGTTGCCACAGGAATCCTCTTCCACTCCTCCATGACGACATCACATAGCTGGTGGATGGTAGAGACCCTGTGCTCCACCACCTTCCATTTTAGGATGCCCCACAGATGCTCAATAGGGTTTAGGTCTGGAGGCATGCTAGGCCAGTCCATCACCTTTACCATCAGCTTCTTTAGCAAGGCAATGGTTGTCCTGGAGGTGTGTTTGGGGTCGCTATCATATTAGAATACTGCCCTGTGGCCCAGTCTCTGAAGCAAGGGGATCATGCTCTGCTTCAGTATGTCACAGTACATGTGGAAATTCATGGTTCCCTCAATGAACTGTAGCTCCCCAGTGCCGGCAGCACTCATGCAGCCCAAGACCATGACACTCCCACCACCATGATTGACTGTAGGCAAGACACACTTGTCTTTGTACTCCTTACCTGGTTGTCCCCACACACGCTTGACACCATCTAAACCAAATAAATTTACCTTGGTCTCATCAAACCACAGGACACAGTACCAGTAATCCATGTCTTACTCTGCTTGTCTTCAGCAAACTGTTTGCGGGCTTTCTTGTGCATCATCTTTAGAAGAGGCTTCCTTCTGGGACGACAGCCATGCAGACCAATTTGATGCAGTGTGCGGCATATGGTTTGAGCACTGACAGGCTGACCCCCCACCCCTTCAACCTCTGCAGCAATGCTGGCAGCACTCATACGTCTATTTCCCAAAGACAACCTTTGGATATGACACTGAGCACATGTACTCAACTTCTTTGGTCGACCATGGCGAGGCCTGTTCTAAGTGGAACCTGTCTTGTTAAACTGCTGTATGGTCTTGGCCACCGTGCTGCAGCTCAGTTTCAGGGTCTTGCCAGTCTTCTTATAGCCTAGGCCATCTTTATGTAGAGCAACGATTCTTTTTTTCAGATCTTCATAGAGTTCTTTGCCATGAGGTGCCATGTTGAACTTCCAGTGACCAGTATGAGAGAGTGAGAGCGATAACACTAAATTTACCACACCAGCTCCCCATTCACACCCGAGATCTTGTAACATTAACGTGTCACATGACACCGGGGAGGAAAAATGGATAATTAGGCCCAATTTGGAAATTTTCACTTAGGGGTGTACTCACTTTTAATAAAGAAATGATGCAGCGCTATAATCGTACAAAATAAAATATGTGATAATATAAATAATCCCACAAAGGAAAACTAAAGCAGTTACCAAAAATAAAAAACCCAGAATGAATTATATTTTTTACATAAATAAATTGATTCATGCTAAAATGGTGATAATAAAGAAATCATCATATCATAAATAAATGCCACAAAAAGATAATGACAAAAAACGCAAAAAATTGTGATAAATAGTGAAATCAACTAAAATAAACCCTAAATGACATCCAAGCACTAATTAACACCATAAATAATGAAACAATAAATGTATATAAAATCCCATCACAAGCGGTGCAAAGATTTAATTTAAAAGGATAAATAGTCCATGAACATAGTAAAGATGCTAATCCAGAAAATGTGGTATAGATAGGTCCAATCTCCCAAATGCTTAGCACACCCGAGTGAGTAATGAGGCTCCTGACTCAGATGACCACCCAGGTGGTCTCACCAGGTACAGGGAATATTAAGGTGTCCCAAGAACCTATAGCGGCATCTGTAGTAATGGCTAGATCTGTGATACTCGGGAAATATAAACAAGAAATGCTCCCATAGTGTAATCGTTCAAAAAGGGGGATTTATTTATAAAAGTTCTAAAAGTTTAGACTTACAAGAAGATCCAGTCAGTAGAGCAAATACAGAATGTGGATAAAAGATTAAAAATGTCCCAGCGTCTCCACAGGCTTCCCACTGTTCATTTGCTTCCCATCGGTCTCGGCAAGGAAAACGTAGTGACGTCAGCGTCACAGGCCCAGCCCTACGCGTTTTGTCACGATAGGACGTCATCTGGGGGTTGGCCAAAGTTTTTTATTTTTGGTAACTGCTTTAGTTTTCCTTTGTGGGATTATTTATCACATAATTTATTTTGTACGATTATAGCGCTGCATCATTTCTTTATTACATGTACTGGAGCTTTTGTATCTGACTCGTTGATGCTGGCTGCTTTGTTGATTTTGGATTTTCACTTTTTATTTTTTTTTTTATTTATAATTCTTAGTTCTCTAGCGCAGCGTTAACCCTTTGGGGTTTTTTTGTACATTGTACTCACTTTTGTTGCCAGCGGTTTAGACATTAATGGCTGTGTGTTGAGTTATTTTGAGGGAACAGCAAATTTACACTGTTATACAAGCTGAACACTCACTACTTTACATTGTAGCAAAGTGTCATTTCTTCAGTGTTGTCATATGAAAAAGATAAAATAAAATATTTACAAAAATGTGAGGGGTGTACTCACTTTTGTGAGATACTGTAAGTTTGGGTTTTATATATACTTTAATAAAGTTCTCTAGTTATTTAGAATAAACAGTTGAAACAGAACTTGTGTAATTCATACAGTTTATCAATAATGAATAGGATGAGTTAGCAAACCCTGGTAGGTTGGGAAAAACAAACTATTGCTGTCAAATAAACATATGCTCAAAGCAGGTATAATAAAGTCTTGCTATATTTGTACCTGAATGCTCCAGCGTACACAGATCTGAGCTGGCGTTTTCTCATACAACTTTGCGAGTTTCAAGATACTTGGATGTGTCAAGGCTTGTCCCTTGGCCAATGGACAGTAGCCTTCAAATACAATGTTATTTTCATTACAATAATCCACCAACTCCTGTGGCCTCTGGAAGGGATGATATTCTACCTGTTGAGACCCCAGAAGGTTGTCAGTAGATATTAACTCGGTCTCCCTCATGCAATTTATAGTTTGCAAACAATTCAAACACAGAGTTCAGATACATAAGAAACAATGCATAATAGTCAATCAGAAAACAGGAACAAAAACTGTTAGTTCCCAATTGAACTTTTAATTTAAGTCTGTTAAATACACTTCAGATGCATCAGAATAAAAGGAGTTCAAAGTCTTATAGCTGTTTTTTCAGAATGCAGTCATAGCCTAAGTAGTAAAAATTTGTCCCCAACCAGCATGTTGCAGAGAAAGATCCGTGCTCTATGTGGAAGCAGTGGTCTCTCTTCAAAAGTCTGACATAAGTATGACAAAAGTATGACACTCCACTTAAGCGTCATACACATGTTGAGAATATCGAATAATCTTTTTTTTTTTTTTTTTTTTTTTTTTTGCATGCTAGTCTCATATCGAAAATGAAGAGGTTACAGCTCTCCAATCCTAAAGGAGCATAGGTTTTGCTTACTTTGCAGACTGTGCCTGTTTACTAATGAAACTTAACTTTGCACACATTTTATATTGATTCACCTGAAATGTATTTAGTGGATTCAAATGGAAAGTCTAACTGGGCTATAAATTACAAATAGTTAAGACATGTCTTTAAAGTTGATGTGAAACCTCACCTTGTAAACAACCCATTTAGTTTAAAATAGAAAGAAAGGCAAAACATTTTGTGTATAGTTATAAAAAAGAAATTTTCCCCCTTTTTATAATTGATCACATGCCCTCTGCTCTCAGCTGCATAAAGAGCTCAGAGAGCTGTGGGGGGGGGGGAGAAACAGCAGTACACTGATCTTCCCAGTGAATGGCTGTGCAGGGGGAGGAGAGCTGTCAGTACAAGTTTAATAATTGGAAGAAAGTAGGCTGAGGTCACAGCCTGTCAGTGTGATCAGTTTTTAATAGGAAAACAGAGGAACTGGCAGGATCACCAGGTATTTCACACAAAGGAAACAACACAAAGATAACAGGATACGTTTTCATACAAGTACGTGATACAGCAGACACATATCAGGAATATGAAATGTTATTGCAACATATTCTTTATGAACTCTTATACACTCATGGCAGCGATTGCTGCCCCTCTAAAAAGCGTTCTGCGGTGGATCGTTGTTCAGAGAGAGTTTCATAGGTGTCTGGGAGGCAAAATGTAGCCTCCACACCACCTGTTTAAACCCTCTAAGCCCACACCACTGCATAGTTGCAGGGCCATTGCAGCATGACCCCATTCACTTGACGCAAAGCATTGCAGCTGTGGCATGTGTACAACCCCCTCTAGCTGCTGTGTTGGGTTAAGGGGGTGAGTTGTAAAACTGAGTCTTAACTGCCTATTTTATCACCCCCGACTGCAAGTGTAAATTAGGCCAGAAAGTTTACTTAAACTTTTAATTTTCTGCTTCAAGGATCCATAGAGCACCTTACTAGAAATTTACCTTCTAAAGTCTATGCAGCGTGTAACTTTTTCTACTTTCTTTATCAACAGATTCAAATTTGTGAAGTAGATCTGACTCTTACTTTTTAGTTCTGTCATTTTTTGTTTTTATATCAGGCTTATTATATGTAGGAGACAGCAAGGAGACCACAGTTGGTGTATCGGATATTCCTCTCCCACATCACAAATTGAGATTCTCAGATCATCAGTTTACCACTAAAGTGGGTAGTATGGAGCACTACAGCAATGCTTGATGAAAAACCAAAGTAATGGGCAGATAGGCTGTATCTCTGTACACAAATCAAAATTTGCTTTAAGTTTTCCACCGGTTAAAGGTTTGTTTAGTTGAGTGAGAGTAATTTGCCTATAAAAAGCTGATTTCCTGTAAGAAAATTTGTGGTCATGCAGTCTGCTTTTGATGCATACAAACCAACTTGCAGTTTTTTTTTTTTTTTGTCAAAGCTTAACTGAACAAGCTGACGTTAGAAGCTGATTGGCTGCCATGCACAGCTGCACCAGATTTTGCACTCTCCAGCTTTAGTAAATAAACCCCTATGTGTCCTGCGAACACAAAAATGAACTTATCTACACAGAAAATATAGGTAAAATGTCATTGTTCTCAAAACACATACACATATGGGAACATTTACAAATCCTCCACGTCACTTCCGGGTCTGTGGAACACATGCCGGCTCTGTGGCTTGCGGGTGGCGGTGTGGCATCCATCCCTTTGGGTGAGTGAGCTGTTTATGCTGATGCCTTTCTGGGCACTTTTTCATGTGAGTGCATTTAACACAGTTTTTATTCATTGAAGTTTGATAAACGTATTACACTATATACCTTCTATCTTCAGATTTTTTCTAATTGTTATACTAGGTGAATGAGGACTACCAGGGATTTCCAGGGGAAGATTGGCTGAAGGTCTTTGAGACTCTGGATCCAAGCTTGAGCATTAATAGGGTGCATTGTTGACCTTATTATTGTGATGAATGCATAATTTATTTGCACGTGGTGGAGCACATTGAATATAAAGAAGAGATGGTAACTCATTTTCTCTTTTTATGGACACTGTGATTGCCAATACATATTGACCTTTGGACTTTATTGTTATATTTGCACATTTTAAGTTTCCATTTTTTGATAATTCATGAAACACTATTTATTTTGATTCACTTTTTCATTTTATAAGGCTAGCGCCTACCTTTGTCTAGTTTGCACACATTTACAATTGTGTTTGTAAATGATAATGAATAATGATACTAACGTATACATTCACAGCTATATAATCTGCCAAACTAAGCCATTTAAGATCTAAATTACCCATAATGGTGCAAACAATTCTTGGGATAATCAATATCTACTTGCATATAATGGACATGAGTGGAAAATGAGATTGCGCGGGGACTGAATATGTATGAGGTCATTGTACTACAGCCTCTATTGTTCTGTACAAGCTTAGGATCTAAGCTGTCAATATGTTTTTAAGGCTCAATAATTTAGAGTATGGCTTTGGTATACCTTTTAGATAAACATAAAAAGTATTCTGATTATTACCTGTCCTTTTTTAACAATAAAAGTCCTTGTGTTGCACTTTTATGGTAGCCTCCTATTTCTGCTGATGTAGTAGCTTGTGATCATTAGATTATAAACGACAGATACAGATTTCTATAAAAATAAAATCAAATGTATTAAAGAACGCATGCAGCAATAAATTGGTGGGAGCCTGGTCCCATCATAGGACACCCACAGACACATTAGCAATTCACTGCACAGTTTTGCAGAAAGGAGGTTAAGGGACTCTCTCCATTCACAAGCTCTCCTGACATGCTTTGTCCTTTGTAGAAGCCACTTCATTCTCAGACTGAAAAGTCCTGTCCATCTACCCCGGAGCAACAAAAACAAAACTAAAGAACAGTTTGTCCCCAATCCCGGCCAAGGAAAAGGAAAAGCACAACAGCAAGAGAAGCTTGTACAAACCAAGAGAGAAGGGTGACAAGCGAGGAAAAAGAGTGGATGGGGGAGGAAGAAAAGAGAAAGGAGATGGGAAAATAGAGAGAGTTCCCACAGAGAGGAAACTCACAGGACCAAGTAGGAAAAATATATTCACTGAAGCACAATGTGTTCCCCCTGTGATAACAAAAGTGGAAATACTATCACTACATATATAGAATGCATTGTACCGCTGTTTACATGATCTCATGACATTATTCACTGGTTATGCCTGATGTTCTGCTATAGAACAAACCATAATAATAAATCTACCACCCACAAAGTGATGGGTTTTAGTAATTACATCCAGGGTGGTAAGAATGGAGACTTAATTGGGATATAGAAAACACAATATATGTTTGCGATAACACGGGAGGTAAAGCTAGCCAGAAACCTTCAATGATGCTAAAAGGCCTGGCCTATTGTAAAAAGTTAGTGCATCAAAAATTTTAGTTTACTGAAGATGCTGGATAGCCAAGTCAATTGATTGTTGCTTAGATGTTAGTTCTCATGTCAGCACAATAATTTTGCCAATTTTAGATCTCCTCGTTGGATGTTAATGTACAGTAACTTATATTATTTGGAAAGCAATAGGACTGGAAAACTCATAGGCTGCATTAACACCTGAGTGTTTTCAGCTCATAAAACGCTCATAAAACGCCTGAAAAAAACACCCTGAAAAGCGCTCAACAAGCAAAATCCAATTAGTTTCAATGGCACCTGTTCACATCTGAGCGTTTTGTCACCTGAAGCAAAATGCCTGAAAAACTCCTTAAGCTCAAAAAAGAACATGAGCTTCTTTAGGGCAGATTACAAGCGTTTTTCTGCTTTTTACATTGGTGACCTGTACAAAATCGTGGCAAAAAACGTGTCAATAGCGCGGCAAAAACGCCATAAAAATCGTGGCAAAAACGCTCAGGTGTGAATGCAGCCATAATGTAACAGGACAAGTACCACTGCAGGACGGATGGCAAAAATAGCCATGTACTATAGTGGACATGTATGCTCAGAGTCAGAAGATTCACCTTATCGCTATTTTATAAAACATGTGTAGTAGCTTATACAATGGGCCTTAAAGAGGAGCGCCAGTCTCCTATGTAAAAATTAAAAGTCAGCAGCTACAAAAGCTGTAGCTGCTGACTTTCAATAAACAGCCATTCACCTGTCTCGCGATCCAGCGCTGTGCGTGGCCCAGCCGTTTCCACCCCATGTGTCTCTCTCCCTGGCGCCTGCATGTTTACAATGGGCGCTTGGCTGTGACAGCTTGTGGCCTCACTGCCAGGTGCATGCTGTGCACTGTGAATGGTCCGGTAGTCTTCTGAGACCTGTCACATGTCCCAGAGGACAGCGGGAGGGAGAGGGTGAAAGGAGAACTTCTGCTTCCGATTGCCTATTTGATCGGAGCGGAAGTGGGAGTGGGTACCTGTCAAAATTGGCTACCCGCTCCCCCCTTCCTCCCCAAAAGCTCCATTTCAAACACAGGAGCGGGGAATGAGGCCTTAAAGTGTAAATTCTCTTTTTGGCTCTTTTTTATAAGTGCCCAAGCTCAAACACAGAACTGTTACAACTCTTTTAGGGTTAGTGTAAATGGGTATCTGTTTGCTTGTCCACATGATACAATCCAATGTGATAGCTAAAGGACCTCAGATGCACTGGAGAAAGTGAGGCTTCACACACACAGGACATTTTTTTAGCTGCTCCTAGGAGCGTTTGTTTTTTTATTTTTTTCCTGCTTCTAAACTCTTCTGCATGTTAGTTTATGTGTCCATGTACACATAGACATTTAGATGAGTTTAGAGGCAGAAAAAAAACCCATATACATCTAGGAGCAGCAGAGTTTTGGCAGAAAAAAAGCTTGATGCACCTAAACGCGTCTAAACGCACCTAAGTGTTTAGTGCTTGAGCAATAATTAATTTCAATGGTCAGAATAAATTATTATTTTTGCCAATGAAATGAATTAACGCTCAAGCCCTTGATGCACCTAAACACAGTACATAAGTTTACAAGTGTTTTTTCTGTCCAAACTCTCCTGCCAGGAGGAAAGGAGTCTATGAAAGTTCTGCAACTCTTAATATAAAAACCTATTGACCTGACTATCAGTCACTATATATAAAGTATTAACTGTTCATAAAGCAAAAAAGATTTGTAATTTAAACTAAGGCACTTTTTTCTGTTTTGGACAGAGTTGAGATGGATTAAAACACCTATTAAGTTTTTAGTGCTGTCTGTGCCCCCGTTAGGGAGATTCACCCTCTCAGTTCGTCCTGTTTGCCATTATCATTAAAAGTGAAAGTTAAAAAAATATTACATTTTGTCCCCAGAAAAGTAATAGAAGGGAAATCTTCCAATGGGGACACTAGTTCTGGTGACCCGAGGAGCCTCAAGGCATTACTTTAATTTGCAGGGATTTCCTCTCACTTTCTGATTTGACAGGGACAGGAAGTGAAAATAAATCTCTGCAATGGGACAAGAATGTAAAAAAAAAACTAACAGGGGTTAGAACCCTTCCTTACTCTATCCTAAATTAAAAGTTTTGACTATAGTTCTAATTTATTCACAAAAGAACTGGACATGGCTCCAGTGCATAAACAGGTGTGAGCTTTGGAAGGCTGAATCTTTAACAGTTTTATCCAATCCTGCAAATAACCACATCTGGAAATCTGGATGTTTGATACCAACAACAGTGTTCAAAACTAAGTAGGGTTCAACAGAACTTCTTTAATGTGGCAACATACATTGATAGATGGGAATCACAGTAGGGCAAGAGTCATTTTCAGGACATACAAAGGGGTTGCCAGCAGGTTTCCAGTGACAATACATGAACTTAAGAGGTTACAAAGGAGAAACGCATAACCTAAAATAAAGTGGAGCAAAATGTTTTTAGTAAAAATTTGTCACATTTTAAAAGTTAACTTTTAGGCCCCTTTCCGTCGACAAGCCCCTCGGATCCGCCTGTCTGTTTTTCAGGCGGATCAGAGCGGGCCATCCATTGACTCCTATGGGCAGGTGGATGTCAGCGCAGATGTGTCCGCTGACACCCGCCTGCCATCCAATCCGCTAAAATCAGACATATGGCGATACGTTCAGCCATCCGTCTGGCGGATTGGATGGGATCTGATGAAAACGGACATGCTATCCGTTTTCGTCCGATCTCCCCATAGGAATCAGTGGGGCTCTGACAGGTCCCTCCCCGCTCAGTGAGCAGAGACGGACCTGTCATCCTCCAGCTCAGCGGAGATCAACGGAGCGATCTCCCGCTGAGCTGGCGGACTCCACTGAGCGGATCCATCCCCGTGTGAAAGGGGCTGTAAGCTACACAGATTGGTAACCATATTCTGCTTTGAGTTTGTAGTGTTTTTATTAATAGTTGTAGTAAAGTAAGCAGTTAGGCTTTATGTACACTTCTGCTGGTAAACGGATGTTTAGTAGCAGTTGGGTATTTTTTTCAGCTGCCCCTGAACTCTCATGTATTTTATCTTATCAGTACGTGTACACAGAGTTGTTTATAGTCGTTTCTAGGCAGTTGAGTTTAGAAGCATTTTTTGAAACGCAAAAAAAATGCAATCAGGATGGATTTTCAGAGGCATTTGAAACATCAAATGCCTGTAACAGCTTGTAAACGCGTGTTAAAAGGGGTAACTCGCGTTTAGACATTTCGATAACAGGCGTTTTTAATCGAGATACATTTTTGACTATTTAAAAAAAAAAACTTCTAAACGCAAACGTGGCTAAACATGGCTAAACGTGGCATGTAAACGTGGCAAAACTGACGTTTTTAAAAGTTGTTTACTATCTGTCAAGTTAGATCGTTCAGGAAAGGTTTCGAAACGTCCCGTGCACATTAAGCCTAAGTGTGAACACAGCTGAAAAAAAGAAGAGAAAATGAATCACTGCTAGCTCCACATAATTAAAAGTAGTAGTTTTGTCTGTCTATATAATGCAATGTACAAGCAATTTACTTTACAAAATTTCAGTCTGAATTGATGTGACATGGGTGGTACAGGCATGGAAAGGAAATTCCAAGAGTTCATGCCCAAGAACAACATCAAAACATTTAAATTACTATTAATCAAGCATTCAGTTTCCTTCCGGCTTGACGATATTTTTGTTGTACACAACAAAATGCCTGTACAGAAAAAGAATAATTCCCTTTCTGAAGTGGTTGCTAATTTTTTGAATGATTTTATACTTGACAATATCAGACTTAAACATTTTTGTTACCAAAGCTTTAGACATTTTTTGCTTCAAGTAGCTCAAGTTGCTAGTCATCCATGTTGCAACGAAAGCTATAATATACGCTATATGGAATGCTAGACTCCATAAAAAGATACTAAACATGAATTATGGGATTGTTTTTAAATACACTCTTTTTTTATATTCCTACATGGTTGTGTATAAGTTGTAGTAGGTTATCAAAAATAAATATATTTAACAATCCCCCTGTCTCTGGCAGCTCTCCCTCGACTTTTAACAGTAAGTTCTCTAACAGTTTCACACCTACTTTATGTTCTCTGGCATTTCTTCCTCCACCATCTACACTATGTTCTCTGGCATCTCTTCCTCCACCATCTACACCATGTTCTCTGGCACCTCTTTTTCCACCATCTACGCTATGTTCTCTGGCATCTTTTCCTCCACCAACTACACTATGGTCTCCAGCATCTCTTCCTCCACTATCTACACCATGTTCTCTGGCATCTCTTCTTCCTCATATTGTGTATGCTATGTTCTCTAGCAGCTCTGCCTTCACCATTTAGGTAGCCTCTTTTGCATGTACTTCCCACTTTAAATCACACTGTACCTGATCTCTCTTCAGAGTACAGTCTGCTAACATTCAACAGTACAACTACAATCTGACTCTCTGTATTTTGCTTTTAATCTCAACTCTGAGCCCTGTAGCTGTTTCCTCATAACCACTTTTTTGTACCGGTGTCTCTGGCATTCTGCACTTCCAGTTCTCTACAATACTTTCCATTCTGTGTCATATTGTCCCAGAGCATGTTCCATTCCTTGTAAGATGTGTTTCATGGCTGGTGCACACAATTTCACAATGACTTCACACATCAGTGAAGGGGTATGCTCTGCCATTTCTTCTCCAGGAGGGTGAAATGACAGTTCATACCCGACCCCTCTCCTCCAAGTCCATGAGCAGCTTACTCTCAAGTCTGCTCTGCTTTCACTTTCCAGTCCATGACTGGACCATCCTCTGTATGCTCTTCCAGTGAAACATCATTAGCTGCTACCCTTCTCTTCCCTTCACTACTCAGCAATCATCAATTCTCACTCTGCTCCTATCCACGATCAGCTACCACTCTACCCGCATCTCTATTATCCACAATCATCTTCCCCTCAGCCCTTAATAATGCTAAGATCCACTTTACCTATTTTCCCGATATTGTTAAACATCATACTGTTGTATTCCGTCTCCATGAACACACACCATTTATTCCCACTTCCACCAGTCCATAAACATCTCCTCTATATCTCCACTCTAATTTTTCCCTGTCCTTGCTCAGTACACATTCTCCCTTCTCTCCCCCCTCATCAAGGATCATCTATTTTTTGCCTTCTTTCTCTTCCTGATACTTAATCAGCTCATGCTCTGCTTTCTCTTGTTTTTCTCCATTTTTGTTTTTTCATTCTATTTTTACATTCAATTTTAATCATATTCTCGTTTTTGTACTTTGAGATTGCACGTCCCCCTGATTGCTGAGATGTCATTCTCAGCGTTTCCTGTTTCCGGTTTGCTGTGCGTAGTCACACACATGCCTGTTAACACTTCCGTGTGTGTGACCTCACCACGCTGTTGCAGATGTCCGTACAATTACTGTATGGCACGGTACGCACGTTGATGCGCCATTCATGACGTGGAATGCACGCCAGTTCATGGCGGGGCACGCACGCGGACGTTTCATTCGATTGGCCCTGTTTGGTCACGCGCGCGTCTGTAAATTCGTTCAGACGTGTGACGTCAACCTCATAGTGCGCACCGGCTTGGTCGAATCCACGTTGTACCGCCTCCTTCTATTATTGTTCCCTCTCTAAGGGTAGATACGATGAAGCTTGGAATGCATCCTTACATTGTTCAGTGCGTGCTGTGGAACGCATGCTGGGGCGCCATTTCCACCAAACCGGAAGTACTTACATACATGCTGTAAACGCTTGTGGGCTAGGCTCTCTTGATGGGGGGTCATATTCCTTATACATTTGTGGAGAGCAGCAGTGGGAGGACACCCCAGATGATGTCCTTGGAGACGAAACACGTCAGGAAGGTCTCCACTGCTGCTAATTGATTTTATACAAGAGCTGTTTTATCCTCAATCATGTGAGTGTTCCTACTTTATTAAATTTTAATTTTGATTTGCGGAATTACGCTATGTGGTCCCCTTTTGTTTCCTCCTTTGTTATCCTCTATACATCTGTGGATTTCTGAGCATTGGTCCGTATGAGATGTCATTGTCCTTATGTTTCCACCTGGCCGAGAATTGGGAATCTCCATCCTAGGATACTGATCCAGAGTCCATCCACCATTATACAAGCCAGTTTGGCACGCAGAACATATGCTCTGGCGTGTCCAAACAATCTGGTAAGCCTCCTCTTCACATGATGGTGGTTTTCCTCACAATCACACATCCCAGCTTTTGGAAATAATTTTTCACATTAGAGTTTTTTATTGATGAGCTTTACATCCTGCATCATATAGACTGGGACTATATATATATTAAGTTTTTTTGCCCCATTATCTATATGGACTTCAATTGATCTATTTATATACATATATGTTTGCTTAATTACTTTCATTTTATTTGTTTTTGAATTCTCAGTGCCATCTGGGCTCACTGTCCATATTGTCTTTGGCACATCATCACTCTTTAGCGCTACACTTTTTTGTTTTTGTCTTGTTTTTCTCCCCAATGATCTCTCACTATTTCTTCTCTCTGAGTTATGCAAATGTGACTCCTCTCTCCCTTCTGCTTCCTGCCATGATTAAATCCTTAATTCTGGATCTTTTGCGTCCCCTAGGTCCACAACTATTTGCAATTCTGCCCCCCACTCTCCCCTAGTGCATGTGTGTCTGCCATTCTACCAAATCTTTTTTCCATCTTGGTCTATGATCTGCCCCTTTTTCCAGTGGTCAATGATCGATTGCCCCTCTCTCTCCTATGTTCATCAACTCGAAGATTAGTTAACACTCTGTCACTCCCCATGCTCAATTCTATTAAAACGGCACACTTTACCAAATAATACACGTCCAGCTAACATATGGTCTGAAAAAAATAACATACATTCAGATGTTTGGTTATGATCTGAGCTATACTGGAAAACAAAAGAAGTGATTATGAAAATATAGGAAAATGTTTGTTGCATCTCCTATAAAGGAAAACTTGCAATTCCGCTCTTTATTCGCAAACCATAACTACATACAATGAAATGTAAATGGTAAATGATACCAACAGCATACTACAGTATACTAACAATTGCATTAGTTCATACACTATATCACTTGATGATAATGTCAAGTGATCTCACAGCTGAGAGAGGAATTTGCAATAATAATAATATGCGGAAAAGAGTCAGGAGTAGCTAGCACTGAACATTTCTTTCCCAGTAATAGGGAAAACAGGTCATTTCCTGCCTCATATCTTTAGTGCAAGCTGTCTTTACTAACGACAATAGTGTTAAAACAATTAGATGGTTTTGGCTCAAGCAAAGTGGGGACTCTCCTAGGGAGGGAGGAGTTTATGAGTGTCCGGCGTCACCAGGAGGAGCCATTTTCAAGTTGGAGGAAAAGGTTTGTATTTAACAGCCAAAAAAGCTCTTGAAAGTATAAAGCAGGAAATTCGTCATACTTCAAGACCATAACAAAGAAAAGCCCCAAAAAATTACACAAGAGGAATTTCCGTATGAATTGCCAGTTACATGAACAAGACACTTTGAGCCATTACATTTCACCTCTGGAAACATCATCACTATTAATAGGTTTTGAATAGAACCACTTCTTTGAATTAAAGAGATTTGATGGGGTGGTACCAGTGTAGCCAACCGTCAGTATTTTTACTGGCAGCCAGTAAATGGCAGTGACAGGAAAAGCTTGCCAGTAAAAAATATGGCTGTGGCGCTCGGTTTGGAATTGCACATGCCCTGATGACGTTACATATATGAAACGATCGTAGGGACGATGCACACACGCTGCTGCACAGAGGCTTTTTTGAAGTCATGCTTTTTTGAACTTATGACTGTTTGAAGGATAGCTCTGGCTATAGTGGAGAGATTTACAGCCAGTGGCATCTTTGTTTTATATGTAAGTGCACTGATTTTAAAATAAAACGGTTGAGACCATACTACACCATGAGGAGTCTCCCTGTTTTTTACCCATTTTAATTCTGAGAATTCATCCATCCCATCTGAGACAGTGAGTTGGATCTTCTTGTCCCCATAAGGGGACACGCTGAAGCTGGTGGGGGAACATTTCTGGATTTCCATCTGAGGACCAGAGATCCCAATAAGCGTTGAATGATCTTCCTGAGTAAGGTGGCCTGGTAAGCCCCCATCTGATTTATGGTGAAGGTGTCACAACGGCGAATGTCTGAGCACTGTGCCGTCAGGATTGATTTATCCAGTGTGGGACAATGGTATGCATGAACTGTTTGCACAGGAGCACTTTAGTGATCAATTTATGAACTTTGCACTTTATGAATTTAATATATTTTGAACTTTTGCATAAGGACATTTTTGGATTGAATAGTATTTCTATTGGATTTCCTGTTCACTTTAAAGATTTTGAACTATGTCATATATGGTGTTTTTCACATGGTAATTTTATTTAGTGCTGCACATTTAGAACATATTACTGAATAGTATGTATATGTACAGTAAAATATGCACTCAATACTTGCTCGGACTCCTTTTGCATTAATTACTGCATTAATGCGGTCTGGCATGGAGGCGATCAGTCTGTGGCACTGCTGAAGTGTCATGGAAGCCCAGGTTGGTTTGATAGCGGCCTTCAGCTCGTCTGTGTTGTTGGGTCTGGTGTCATCTTCCTCTTGACAATACCCCACAGATTCTCTATGGGTTTAGGCCAGGCGAGTTTGCTGGCCAATCAAGCACAGTGATACCATGATCATTAAACCAGGTATTGCTAATTTTGGCAGTGTGGGCAGGTGCCAAGTCCTGCTGGAAAATGAAATCAGCATATCCATCAGCATATCCATGAAGCTGGTCAGAAGTGCTCTAGAATTTCCTGGTAGAGGGCTGCACTGACTTTGGACTTGACCACTTCAGCCCCAGAAGGATTTCCCCCCTTCCTGACAAGAGCACTTCTTACAATTTGGCACTGCGTCGCTTTAACTGATAATTGCGCGATCATGCAATGCTGTACCCAAATGAAATTTGCGTCCTTTTCTTCCCACAAATAGAGCTTTCTTTTGATGGTATTTGATCACCTCTGGGGTTTTTATTTTTTGCGCTATAAAAGGAAAAAGACCGAAAATTTTGAAAAAAAATTATATTTTCTACTTTTTGTTATAAAAAGAATCCAATAAACTCAATTTTATTCATACATTTAGGCCAAAATGTATTCAGCCACATGTCTTTGGTAAAAAAAATGTCAATAAGCGTATATTTATTGGTTTGCGCAAAAGTTATAGTGTCTACAAACTAGGGTACATTTTCTGGAATTTACACAGCTTTTAGTTTATGACTGCCTATGTCATTTCTTGAGGTGCTAAAATGGCAGGGCAGCACAAAGTTGTCACTAAATGATATATTGCTCAAACATGCAATGGGCATATGTGGAATTACACCCCAAAATACATTCTGCTGCTTCTCCTGAGTACGGGGATACCACATGTGTGGGACTTTTTGGGAGCCTAGCCGCGTACGGGGCCCCGAAACCAAGCACCGCCTTCAGGATTTCTAAGGGTGTAAATTTTTGATTTCACTCCTTACTACCCATCACAGTTTTGAAGGCCATAAAATGCCAAGATGGCACAACCCCCCCCCCCCCAAATGACCCCAGAAAGTAGACACCCCAAGCTATTTGCTGAGGGGCATGTTGAGTCCATGGAATATTTTATATTTTGCCACAAGTTGCAGGAAAATTACAAACTTTTTTTTTTTTTGCACAAAGTTGTCACTAAACGATATATTGCTCACACAGGCCATGGTCATATGTGGAATTGCACCCCAAAATACATTCTGCTGATTCTCCTGAGTACGGGAATACCACATGTGTGGGACTTTTTGGGAGCCTAGCCGCATACGGGGCCCCGAAAACCAAGCACCGCCTTCAGGATTTCTAAGGGCGTAAAGTTTTGATTTCACTCCTCACTACCTATCACAGTTTTAAAGGCCATAAAATGCCAAGATGGCACAAACCCCCCCCAAATGACCCCATTTTGGAAAGTAGACATCCCAAGCTATTTGCTGAGAGGCATGTTGAGTCCATGGAATATTTTATATTTTGACACAAGTTGCGGGAAAGTGACAATTTTTTTTTTTTTTGCACAAAATTGTCACTAAATGATATATTGCTCAAACATGCCGTGGGCATATGTGGAATTACACCCCAAAATACATTCTGCTGCTTCTCCTGAGTACGGGGATACCACATGTGTGGGACTTTTTGGGAGCCTAGCTGCATATGGGGCCCCGAAAATCAATCACCGCCTTCAGGATTTCTAAGGGTGTAAATTTTTGATTTCACTCTTCACTGCCTATCACAGTTTCGGAGGCCATGGAATGCCCAGATGGCACAACCCCCCCCCCCCCCAAATGACCCCATTTTGGAAAGTAGACACCCCAAGCTATTTGTTGGGAGGCATGGTGAGTATTTTGCAGCTCTCATTTGTTTTTGAAAATGAAGAAAGACAAGAAAAACATTTTTTTTTTTCAATTTTTCAAAACTTTGTGACAAAAAGCGAGGTCTGCAAAATACTCACTATACCTCTCAGCAAATAGCTTGGGGTGTCTACTTTCCAAAATAGGGTCATTTGGGGGGGGGTTTTGTGCCACCTGGGCATTCCATGGCCTCCGAAACTGTCAAGGTAAATAAATCCGCTCTGCAGCTGAATGGCGTACCTGAAAACAAAAAAATGGTTACCAACAAAACACAGTAAACAGTAAAGTATAAAAAAATTGCATATCTGAAAAGCAAACATGGTAAATCATAATAACAATAAAACATTGCAGAATAGAATACAGTAAAAAAGAGCAGAACAATAGAGAGAGAATAGAGAGAGAGAGAACAATAAAACGACAACTATTTTTGTTTTTTTTTATTTTATATTTTTTTGTGTTTTTATTTTTTTTATTTTTTTTTATTTATTTATTTTTTACACTTTTTTTAGTAACTTTAACTTTTGTAACTGGTACCAGGTTTGGGTCTCTCAAAATGCGATGGCATCTTGGGAGACCCTGTGAAAGTGTGTCTAGTCTGTGCAGTGCTGTACCCTACGCTAATACTCAACTAGTGAATGGTAGCGTTCAAAACATTCACCAATGCATAGACCAGGATTGTCAGGACAGGAGGGACAATAATACCGGGTGTCATACCTATATCCGCGCTTGCTGCAGACACAACATCTTCTTTGGGGGGCTCGTTGGGTAGGGGTACTCGGGAGGACATAAGGAAAATGCCTCTCATGCAGCCGGCTTACTGCATTTGGTTGGGGAAGGTGAGGTGGAGCACCGTCTGGAAACAGAAGGGCTCTGACGATCTCTTCCTGGAATTTAAGGAAGGATCCAGTCCGTCCTGAAGCTCTGTATAGCACATGAGCGTTCAGCAAAGCCAATTGAAATAAATAAACAGACACTTTCTTGTACCAGCATCTGGCCTTACGGGCAACTAGGTACGGCGCCAACAACTGGTCGTTAAGGTCCACCCCTCCCATATTTTGGTTATATTCGTGGACACAGAGGGGTTTCTCCACAACACCAGTCGCCGTAGTAATTTGGACCGTCGTGTCTGCATGAAGGGAGGTAAGAACGAAAACATTCTTATTATCCCTCCACTTCATAGTGAGCACGTTATTACACTGCAAGCAGGCTCTCTCCCCCAGCCTAAGACAGGAATCTACAAGCCGATGGGGAAAGCCCCGGCAATTAGGTCACATGGTGCCACATGCTCCAATCTGTTGATCAAAAAGGTGACTAAAAAGTGGCACGCTTGTGTAATAATTGTCCACGTACAAGTGGTACCCCTTTCCGAATAAGGGTGACACCAAGTCCCACACAATCTTGCCAGCGCTTCCTATGTAGTCAGGGCAGTTTGTCGGCTCTACGTGAATATCTTTGCCCTCGTAAACCATAAAACTACATGTATAGCCTGTGGCCCTGTCACAGAGCTTATACATCTTGACCCTGTATCTGGCACGCTCGCTGGGAAGGTACTGTTTGAATGACAAGCGGCCAGAAAATTTAATCAGGGACTCATCAACGCAGACAACTTGATGGGGAGTAAACAAGTCTGCAAAACGCTGGTTGAAGTGGTTTACAAGGGGCCGAATTTTGTAGAGCCGATCGTATTCAGGGTCTCCACGAGAACGACAGAGTTCATTGTTGTTGAAGTGCATGAACCGCAAAATCTGCTCGTATCATGCCCTGGTCATGGAGGCAGAGAACAAGGGCATATGGTGAATTGGGTCAGTGGACCAATATGACCGCAACTCACTCTTTTTGGTTATGCCCATGTTGAGGGAAAGGCCCAGAAAGATCTTAAATTCGGAGACCGTAATTGGTCTCCAATCTCTGGCAAGGGAGGACTGGGGAATAGTGGCGATGTGTTGACCAGCTTATAAATTGCTTTGGTCCACAATAGGTCTATAGAGATCTTCGGTGAAAAACAGCAAATAAAAATCCAGTGATGTAAAATCAACTGTTTCCACCTGAATTCCGGGTGGGCCAGTGAATGGGGGAAGTACGGAGTGCTGCAGAAATGGTGGGTTCCCAATTCGGATTGGCGAATGCAGCAGGAAGGGCACTATGGGCACGACGGGCCTGTCTTTGTCTTCTTGGTGGCAGCGGGACACTACTAGTGCTTGCAACCTCACCAGCTTGAACTGCACTTATCGGACTCGCCACATCACCACGTGATACTGCAGTGCTGGATGTACGACCAGGGTGAACTAGGCCGCTGGTGCTTGCCAGTTCACCAGAAGGAATAGCGTCGCTAGTACTGTTCTGCTCCATACGAGGGACCTGTGGTTCTTGCACATCAAGGACAGAAGAAGTTTGGGGTCTGGTACGCCTGAACTTGGCAGGGACCACAACTCCGTCGTCAGAGCTATCTGACATGGAGCCGCTGTCCTCTACAGGATCGTATTCTGAGCCTGAATCTGACAGATGAGTGACTTCCTCTTCATTATCTGTCATGCTCAGAAACGTGTAGGCCTCTTCACTAGTGTACCTTCGATTTGCCATTTTGGGCTCTAAATTTAGGGGTACACTAGTGAGACTCACAGGCAAAAAAGCTCCTGACTGTTAGCGACTGATTCAAAACGCTACCAAAAAACTGTTAGCGATCGCAGGGATCAGGCCTGACTCTGCGAACGCTGCAGTTATGTGTGCTTAGTGTTTTGTAAGTGTCAGTGATTGATCGATACTGCACTTGGGTGGGCTGGGCAGGGCTGGGCCGAGGGGCAAAACGCAGGTGCTAGCAAATATCTGGGCTGATCCTGCTAACACTGTGTTTATGGGAACCCTAAACTGCTGGGGACGCTAGTATAGATCTGATTGGATCAGATTTTGATCAGTTCAGATACTATAGCACTAAGGGAGGTGTATGCTGCGTGCGTGGGTGTTAGCGGTACTGGCGCTAACCTGACGCCGCCTGGGGCGATGCAGACCTTATCTGACCCTAAAAACATAACTTATATCACCGCTGGGCAATTAGGGGGTTAAACCTTTATTAGGTAATAAACGGCGGGTGAAACAAAAAATATGTGTAGCGCTAAAAGTTCAACATGAAAACAATGTCCAACCAATGTTGAAAGGTATCGGGAAAAAACCTAGAAGAAAAGACCTCCATACATATAAAACTCGTAAAATGATCGATGTAATTTCAGTGACTTCGTGTGAGGAACATATCAAATATGTGACATCTGGAGTGAACACAGAAGAAACACACCACCACCAACAACAGGGAGGCTTACCAGATCACGTAGACCCAAGAGGGCATACGCCCAACTGGATCAAATCAGGCTTGGGTGGTGGGTGATAGTAGATGTTCCAGAAGAGTAGTAAGGATGAAAGTCCAGAGCAGACCGGATGCTAGTGGGTCCCTTAAGATGATATTGGGAAGCAGATGGCAGTATTGTATAATAGGAAGGAAAAAGGCCACATAGTGTGATTCCGTAAAAAAAGTACCAAATTTATTAAAAAAGAGATACACTCACATGAATTTCTTAAAATCAGCGCTGTAAAAGTATGGCGGCAGTGGGGTCCTACCCAATAAACGGCGGGTGCCCTAAAACTATAAGAAACTATAATAAACAAACTAACTAACCAGCGTCACCCATAACAGTTATACGGTGATCACTGGTGAAAGGGTTAACTAGGCGGCAATCAGGGGGTTAAAACCTTTAGTAGGTAGTATATGGGGGTCCCGTCGCTATAAAACTCTGACGGCGAACCTATATACTTACCTCAATAACTAGCGTCACCTGTGTCACTCATACAGCGATCAGAAAAACGATCGCTTAGTGACAATGGCGACGGGGGGTGATCAAGGGGTTAACCTTTATTAGGGGGGTTAGGGGGGGTACCCTAGACCTAAAGGGGGGTACCCCAGACCTAAAGGGGGCTAACCCTAACTGTCCTAACACTTATAACTGTCACAAACTGACACCAATGGAAAAAAAAAAACTGCTATTGGTGTCACTGTGACAGGGGGTACAGGAGGGTGATCGGGGGGGTGAAAAGTGTGCCTGCATATTCTACTGTAAGTGTAGTGTTGTGCAAACTCACATTGATGTCTTCTCTCCTCTGCGCCGGAACGAAAAGACCGGCTCGAGGAGAGATGACATCATTTCCTCTGCCTCTGTTTATATTACAGAGGCAGAGGAATGATCTCATTGGCCGGGAGCGATCGCGAGGGGGTGGCCACGAATGGATGGCCTCCCCCTCACCTCTGATCGCCAGGGGAGTAATGCTGACCGCCTCGGGCACCGGGGGGGGGGGGGTCCAAACATGTACGTGATTCTGCCCGTGCCATTCTGCCGAAGTATATCGTTGTGAGCTGGTCAGCAAGTGGTTAATAAAACACAGTGGACCAACACCAGCAGATGACTTGGCTCCCCAAATCACCACTGACTATGGATACTTCACACTGGACCTCACGCAACTTAGATTCTATGCCTCTCCACTCTTCCTCTAGACTCTAGGACCTTGATCTCCAAATGAAATTCAAAATTTACTTTCATCCGAAAAAAGGACTTAGGACCACCGAGCAACAGTCCAGTCTTTTTTTCCCTTAGCCCAGGTAAGACGCTTCGGACATCTCTGGTTCAGGACTGGCTTGACACAAGGAATGCGACAGTTGCCGCCAATGTCCTGCATTTGTCTGTGTGTGGTGGCTCTTGAAGCACTGACACCAGCCTTAGTCCACTCCTTGTGAATCGCCCCCAAATTCTTTAATGGCCTTTGCTTCACAATCCTCTCATGGCTGCGGTGATCTCTGCTTCTTGTGCACCTTTTTCTACCACACTTTTTCCTTCGACTCAACTTTCCATTAATATGCTTAGATACAGCACTCTGTGAACAGCCAACTTCTATAACAATGACCTTTTGTGACTTACCCTTCTTATGGAGGGTGTCCATGACTATCTTCTGGATAACTGTCAAGTCAGCAGTCTTCCCCATGATTGTGTAACCTATTGAATCAGACTGAGAGACCATCTATAGGCTCAGGACCATTGTCTATTCAGCTAATTAACTCAAACAGGTGTTTGAGTTAATTAGCTGAATAGAGCGTGACATCATGATTACACAATATTGAACTTTTTCACAATATTCTAATTTTCTGAGATACTGAATTTTGGGTTTTCACTAGCTTTAAGCCATACATTGAGGGAAAAAAGTATTTGATCCCCCGCTGATTTTGTACGTTTGCCCACTGACAAAGAAATGATCAGCCTATAATTTTAATGGTAGGTTTAAAAAACCTGAAGTAAGTATTTGACCCCTTTGCAAAACACGACATAGTACTTGGTGGCAAAACCCTTGTTGGCAATCACAGAGGTCAGACATTTCTTGTAGCTGGCCACCAGGTTTGCACACATCTCAGGAGGGATTTTGTGCCACTCCTCTTTGCAGATCCTCTCCAAGTCATTAGGGTTTCGAGGCTGAGCTTTGGTTACTCGAACCTTCAGCTCCCTCCACATATTTTCTATTGGATTAAGGTCTGGAGACTGGCTAGATCACTCCAGGACCTTAATGTGCATCTTCTTGAGCCACTCCTGTTGCTTTGGCCGTGTGTTTTGGGTCATTGTCATGCAGTAATACCTATCCAAAACCTATTTCTATGCCCTGGTTGAGGGAAGGAGGTTCCCACCCAAGATTTGATGATACATGGTCCCGTCCATTGTCACTTCAATGCGGTGAAGTTGTCCTGTCCCCTTAGCAGAAAAACACCCCCAAAGCATAATTTTTCCACCTCCATGTTTGACGGTGGGGATGGTGTTCTTGGGGTCATAGGCAGCATTCCTTCTCCTCCAAACACACCAAGATGAGTTGATGCCAAAGAGCTCGATTTTGGTCTCATCTGACCACACTTTCACCCAGTTCTCCTCTGAATCATTTAGATGTTCATTAGCAAACTTCAGATGGGCCTGTACATGTGCTTTCTTGAGCAGGGGGACCTTGCGGGCACTGCAGGATTTCAGTCCTTCACGGCGTAGTGTGTTACCAATTGTTTTCTTGGTGATTATAGTCCCAGCTGCCTTGAGAGATTCTCCCGTTTAGTTCTATGCGGATTCCTCACTGTTCTCATGATCATTGAAACTCCATAAGGTGAGATCTTGGCTGGAGACCCAGACCGAGGGGGATTTACAGTTATTTTGTGTTTCTTCCATTTGCGAATAATTGCACCAACTGTTGTCACCCTCTCACTAAACTGCTTGGCAATGGTCTTGTAGCCCATTCCAGCCTTGAGTAGGTCTACATTCTTGTCCCCGACATCCTTTGACAGCTCTTTGGTCTTGGCCATGGTGGAGAGATTGTAATCTAATTGATTGATTGCTTCTGTGGACAGGTGTCTTTTATACAGGTAACAAGCTGAGATTAGGAGCACTCCCTTTAGGAGAGTGCTCCCTATCTAAGCTCGTTAATCTTGCTGATTGATAGAGGATCAAATACTTATTTCACTCATTTAAATGCAAATAAATTTACAACTTGTTTGAAATGCGTTTTTTCTGGATATTTTTGTTGTTATTCTGTCTCTCACTGTTGAAACAAAGTTACTATTAAAATTATAGACTTATCATTTCTTTGTCAGTGGGCAAATGTACAATATCAGCAGGGAATCAAATTCCCTCACTGTAATCATCAAAATCAAAAGAAAGAAATGCTTGAAATATATCACTCTGCTTGTAATTAATCTATATAATATACAAGTTTTCATTTTATGATGATATTCTAATTTTTTGAGATGCACCTGTATAGCAGTGGAATAAAAGAAATATCGTAGTCCTCCAACTTGGGGTTGGCGGACCTATAAAAAAATTATGGGAAGCCTAAAGCTGTAGCACCGTAGCGTAAGTTAATATATTGAACCTTACTGTTGGTGTTTCAAGAGGTAAATTCATTTTTGGCCCGAAAAGCCTGACATTAGTAGTTTTCAGAACAAATTCTGAAGCTTCCCCCACTGTCTCTTAATTGTAAAGTATCCCTAAATCTAGCACCCCAAACACATCCCATTCCAGAATCCCTGACACATAACTCAACCCATAAAAGTAACCATTAAAGTAGCATGCGCGGGAGTGACGTCACGTGACTGGCCATTCACAGAGCCGGAGTCCACGGCCCTGGAAAAAAGAGGGCCACGGGCGGGGACCTCGGGGACATCGTGGGCTTCGTTTGCAGGTACGTGCAACAAAATGTAGTATAGTACGTGTGTATAAAAAAATGTGAAAGAAACCGCGTTGTCTTGAACAAAAAAATAGTAGCTGCACATCGGATAGTCTGTGAAAAAGTAAACCAAATAAAATAGTATAGTGCAGCGCTAATGCAATTAAAAAAACAGTGAAGATATCATAATGAGAAATTGGGGTATATATAAGTGCAAATACAATAATATTATTAAACCACAATATTGTTGAAGTGTAGATCAACAGTGATAGTGTATATAAAGTGCATATAGTCCATATATGACATCAAAATGGTGACTATAAATGAATGTGAACTGGTTGTCTGTAGATAATCCACCACCGTAAGGAAAAAGGCTTACCAGACAGGTTGAACCCAACAAGGCGTATGCCTGATAAGTCAACCAAGCTTTTGGTGTAACACACCCAGGAGGTACAGAGGATGCCTTATTAGGAGGAAACGTCGGGACGGGCTCTGCTGATGCCACTGTGTTGCTTTGATTTTATCCAAACGCTTTTAATGTCTTCTTAAATGTGAGTAACCATTTTAGCATTTTCAATAAGTGTTTTACATCTAAACGGAATCACACTATGTGACCCAATTTCTTCTTCTTTTGCCATATGTCACACTGAGAGGAACTGCTCACGAATTCCGGTTGCTATTCATATGGTGGATACTCACTGATGTCACAATCGTCACGGATGCACATCCAATTCAGTCTAGATTGGAAGTCGTTGTTGCTATACCTCCTTGGGTGTACCACCAAAAGCTTGGTTGACTCATCAGGCATACGCCTTGTTGGGTTCAACCTGTCTGGTAAGCCTCTTTCCTTATGGTGGTGGATTATCTACAGACAACCAGTTCACATTCATTTATAGTCACTATTTTGATGTTATATATGGACTATATGCACTTTATTTTATTTGGTTTACTTTTTCACAGACTATCTGATGTGCTGGCAGCTACTATTTTTGTTTAAGACAGCGCGGTTTCTTTCACATTTTTTATACACATGTGCAACATAATGGGCTAGTATGCAATGCATACTAGCCCATTATGCATTTACTTTGCAGGGGAAAAAAAGAGGAAGGGTTTACTTCCTCTTTAAACAGGCCATAGATGGTTCGAATCTTGGCCATTTCAGCAGGGACCGGCCAAGATTCGATCCATCTACAGGCAGGCTGATTGTACCCAATTTAATTCATCAATTGACTTGGGTACAATCAGCATGTTCTATTTGTAGCATGTGATTATGGCCAGCGGCTATGGCAGCAGAGATGTGTTATCTTTGCTGCACCTGTACAGAGACCGAGTGCTCTGTCTGCATCCACCAGAGCCTGAGGACTGAGCTGCAGAGGTGTCGCTTGCTTTGCCTTGGGACCAGAGCTGAGAGACCCGTTACTGTGAGTGCCTACACCAGAGCTGCTGGGACCACTGAGACTTGTAAGGATCCAAGCAGAGAGACTTGTGGGATCTGACTTCAGAGGACTCTCAACACTGACACAGTTAATGCAGGAGAGACTCCCTCTTGTGTAGTGGCCCACTAGCCTTCTGTTGCACACTCTTAAAGGGGACAGCTATACATGCACCATCTACAGAAGTGCCACACCAAAATGCCAGCCATCCGGCGCAAATGATTAGACGCCAACACATATTGCAAACCATTAGCAGCACATTGAGACCACTTTAATGCATTCTAGATTGTTATGGTATATGCTTTAGCTGCTTATATATTAAAGCATTCATTCTAGTTTCAGTTTACATTTACAGTATTAACTCCTGTCTTTCAACATAAGAATTGTTCTGGTGCCATGGCTTTTGGGTGAATGCCAAGCCAAACGCAACGATGCATAACAGACCTTTCCTTTTGTAGAAATGAAACACAAATACTGTATTATACGATAACAACATAATAGAAGGCCTGGTATCACCCCAACATCACCTCCATCCCCAATACAATACATATATACATAGGATTCGCCCTGGGACTTTGAATGAGGTGAGTATAATTAGCCAAGGAACATATCATGAGTATATAAAAAATATAGATTTATTGCAAATTGTTGTGCATGTAAAATACAACAGCAGTAAATGCAGGCCCATAAGGTATACATACTGAGTGAAGAGAAAACTATCCACATACATTGGTAAATAAATCGTATATAAGAAACAGTGTACAGGCATCAAAATTATGTACAAGCATCAGTAGTATCCACCGCGTTTCGCGAGAACACGCTCACTTCTTCAGGGGTAGATGCTTTAATATATCTGCAATACAAGTAGTAAACCAAATAAATGTAAGTTACACAAAATTGGCAGGAAGGTGAGTGGTCATAGGGGTCTAAGTGTGAGACCCCATACTCACCAGTGGGCTGGGCCAGGTCCACATTCACTGACTGCACAGGCTGCGGCAGCAACAAACATCCAGCTCGGGAGCTGAGGAGGCGGAGCAACAGGTAACCCCAACAGGGGAACAAACAGAGGACCGACATGGCTCTGGTACATGGAAGTGTCCCTAGGGGTCTCATCTGGTCTATAATGAATGACTGCTAAAAAATAGTATAAAAGTATATGTATGTGTCAAAAAGATCCTGCAAGTGCAGATAAACTTAATGTAGTAAATTGGTTTGCATACAAATATACATAAACCAGCATGGAGTAAACACTGGTATGGACTGGGGGACTAAGGGGACAGTGAAAATAATTTGTTACAAGGTGTGAAATAGTATTGGCAAGTTGA
Source organism: Aquarana catesbeiana (assembly GCF_042186555.1). NCBI lineage: Eukaryota > Metazoa > Chordata > Amphibia > Anura > Ranidae > Aquarana > Aquarana catesbeiana. The sequence continues at coordinate 216,630,943 of NC_133330.1, forward strand.
AGTGAAAAAATGGAACGTTTGAAGGACAAATACATTGGAGAGTAAACTAAGCTGAAAAACATCAGTGATTACCTGAGTGAAGTATGAGAACCAGAGGATGTTGTCTTCCCCTTGTGGAGGTGCAACTGTTGTGTGCATAGTCAGGCTATGAATGGGAAATGCTGCCATGTCAGGCTCCAATTTATACCCCCAGCAGAACCAGATGCTCCAACCTCAACGTCATGTACGAGTAACGAGACGTGCGAGCGCTAGAGACGCTCATCGCCACTGGGGCTGTGCAGGTGCAGTGCCCCAATTACACAGGATGGTCCACACAGCCCTTGCGTGATGACACCAGGTGGGCGCCACCCGCTGGGCGTGGAAAACATGACGTCGATATGTGGGTGGGTGATGGGCAGGAGGGGACAAAAGGAGGTCAGAAAACCCCCCTTGCACATATTGCAGCTCCCAAGCTGCATGGTGGGACACCGCCACCGACAGGGAGCAGCAAGAGAAAATGGGACCAACCCAGGAACACCCCCTGCCAATGTGTAATCCAAAATGGCCAAATCATAAATGTGCACTGATATAAATGAGTAATGGCTATTAGTGGCAGCAGACCAGGTTTGGGCTAAATGGGTGTCTTCCACGCAAGTTGCATAGAAACTATAACTTCCTCATTGTTTATAAGAAAAGTATAGTCTACAAAAAAAACAAAAAAAAAAAAAAAGAGTCATACTTACCTAGATAGCTGCAGCACTGATCCCAGTTGCAGCTGTCCCCTGCCACATCTTAAACCAAGAACTGAGCCATCAAAGACCGCTGATCGCTCAGTTCTCGGACTTCAGCCTGCAAAGGTGGTGACTGTCAGTCAGTCAGTGGCTCTCTGCTCTGATCCTCCAGCGCTCACTAGAGGTCCAGGCATTTGGGTGGATCCCGACAATATCTTTTCAGAGCCTGGACCAGCCCTGTGACATCAGCCAACAGCGGGCTTTAGCGCACTCCTGTGATTCAAAATAGCTTTGGTTATACTTCACCTTTAAGTAAGATCTTTTACTCATAGTAAAGTTTACGTAGTGATGCAGTTGCTGGTAACTGCTTGTATTTGTTTAAATGGTATTAAATCCAAAGCCAAAAATGTAATATATTACAGCTCACCAATCATTAGATGTGGTGGCTGAATCAGTTTTCTTTTCTTAGGGTTTTTTCCTCTCTGTTGTCAGTCTGTGGGAAGTACTAGCAGATTTAAATACACTAACAAATTAAAACCAAATTCCAGTTAATACTTTATAAGCAGTTACAGCAATTTTTTACTTTTGGGATAAAGGTTTTACATAAATAAATAAATAAATAAAAGCTGATCACTGTAAGCACCCCTGCTACTAGTAAGTGGTTTGTCTCATCTCTGTAACTGATACATTCATTGTTCTTTTAAAAAACAGCAGACTTACTGGCTGAATCACCAGAAGAAAAAAAGCCTAACAGAAAATGAATGCACCCATCACATCTAAGAAGTGGTAAGCTGCGACATAATACATGTTTGCTTTTGGGTTTAATACCGCTTTAAATTTTGAGACCCGCGCATTCAAACAAATACATATTTTTATAATCATATTGTTAACATTATTATTATCATTATTAATGTTGGATTTTAATGATGTTACTCAAACTTAAAAAAAAAAAAACATAGGTTGGATGTTTAGATGTTGGGAAAAAAATGTATTATTATTACTATTATTATTGTATTACATGTTGTTAACCATCAAGATCAACTAATAAAAAAAATCCTTTGATTTCCACTGAAATGTGAGCACTGTGAAGAGTAAGGTCCTCTCAAATAAATACAAGCCAATTTAGGGTCATCCTGGAATTCCATCAGCGGGATAAAAGCACTCAGCTTGAATAATGCTTCACATTACTTCCTTTGATACTTTCAGAATCCTTTTATTTTACTGCCAGAAGTACACTATTCCAACTGATATGGAAATTAGTCACGTGCTCTATATGAATCATGGTGCCTGAAAATGTAATGTTTCATATTACCCTTACAGTAACTTTACAATCCTATATACACTGATTTTTGTATAAATACTTAATTTTCTTATCGGCCTTTCAACTTAAATATCTGCCATTTATAGAGCATTATTGTTCTAATAATATAAAATGTGAGTACATTGATTTCCTCTAGTTAACACACCTGGTTTAGGTGGGGAACCATATCACAGTCTTCTTTCAGCTGTTCCAAGTGATGGATGAGAAAGTTGCTGACACCAATTGAGCGGCAGACTCCTGGTAAAGGAAAAACAGTACTCTTTATGTATAATGTTAGCACATTTTAATCCACATCCACCTATTGAATTTCCTTAAAAAAATATACACATATAAAAACAAATAATGCATTATGCAGTTTTGGGTCTCGATTTATACACGGAGTATACAGATCATCAGTCCAAAGACATGCTGGTAGGTTAATTGGATTCTGTCTAAATTGTCCCTAGTATGTATGAATGTGAGTTAGGGACCTTAGAGTGTAAGCTCCTTGAGGGTAGGGACCGATGTGAATGTACAATGTATATGTAAAGTGCTGCGTAAATTGACGGCGCCATATAAGTACCTTAAATAATAATAATCAGCGGCGTAACTAGAACCTTTCCAGGCCCCGGAGCAAGAAACCATGAAGGACACCCCTGACTCCCCCCTTCCATCCGAACCCTGGGCTTCCAGTTCTGGGAGGGCGTCCATGGACATCCTCCCAGAACCTTGCCTCCCATGTGCTGCCTGGGGCATGCAACCAGCACGCTCTGTGACACAGCTGATCACAGATCACGATAAAGATCCAACCACAGCGGCCCTTTACCATGTGATCAGCTGATCACATGTAAACAGACTTGCCAGTTATCTGCAGTTCTTTCTTCCCACGCTTTGTATGTGTGAGGAAAGGAGAGCCGTTAACCAGCAAGACTGTTAGTACATTGTTTACACTGGTAATCAGGGTTCTGATCATCAGTGCCCTGATTCAGTGCAGCCCCATCAGTGCCACCTATCAGTGCTGCCTATCAGTGCTGCCTATCAGTGCTCATCAATGTCACCTATCAGTGCCCATCAGTGCCATTTATCAGTGCTCATCAATGTCGCATATCAGTGCCCAACAATGCTGCCTATCAGTGCTGCCTATCAGTGCCACTTATCAGTGCCCATCAGTGCTGCCTATTAGTGCTCATCAATGCCCCCTATCAGTGCTGCCTATCAGTGCTCATCGATGCTGCCTATAAGTGTCCATCAGTGCTGCCAATCAGTGCCCTCTATCAGTGCCCATCAAAGCCCCATATCAGTGCCACTTATCAGTGCTCATCAGTGCCGCCTATCAGTGTCCATTAATACTGCCTATCAGTGCTGCCTATCAGTGCCCATCAGTGCTACCTATAAGTGCTCATCAATGCCACCTATTAGTGCCCATCAGTACTGCCGGTCAATGCCCATCAATGCCGCATATCAGTGCGGCTTATCAGTGCCCATCAATGCCGCCTATCAGTGCCATCTATCAGTGCCCATCAGTGATGCTCATCAATGCCCATCAGTGCCGCCCATAAGTGCCTATAAATGCCACCTATCAGTTCCCATCAGTACTGCCTATCAATGACACCTATCAGTGCCCATCAGTGCTGCCTATCAATGCCCATCAATGCCGCCTATCAGTGTCCATCAGTGCTGTCTATGAATGTCCATCAATGCCGCCTATCAGTGCCCATTCGTGCTGCCTATCAATGGCCATCATAGCCACCTATCAGTGCCCACCAATGCCAACTAACAGTGCTGCCTAGCAATGCCACCTATCAGTACCCATCAGTGCTGCCTATCAGTGCCCATCAGCAGGGCTCTGAGCTTAGAGTGTCTCTCATATGGCTCATAGCCTGCACTGATAGTCACCCCCCCCCCCCCCCCCCCCCGCATGGATAGGAGAGGAGAGAGCTGATGATCTGCTCCTTCTCCTCCTGTGTGTACCGCAGGATCTGTGAAGCTAAACAGCTGGGTATGATCATTCACAGTTCCCGACACTCTCAGCTCAGAGCCCTGCAGCAAGCAACCCCACTGGGGCCCCCCACAGTGGTGGAACGCTGGTGCCTTATCCTTCCTTCACTGCTTTTACCCACTCGCTGACCAGTCCCAGATTCTGGCAACAGGGATGTCTTACTCCGAAATTAGACGTTCAGACAGAGCAGAGTGTTGCCTGGCGTGATGTCAAGGTGTGCAGAAGCTTGCTCAATGTGGAGCTGGAAGAGAGGGGCCCGGGGGCAGCTGGACAGAAGGGGCGGTAACATACAGAGGAATCGATCTCTGCCTCGTGTAGCTGCTGAATGCCTGCCGGAAAAAAAAGAAGCGAGCAATCAACAGCTGCAGAAGGACGGGATCGGTTACGCTATATGCCGCCTCTCCTGCTGAGCTGTACAGGGGGGCCTCACAGGCCCCCTGGAGCATGGGGCTGGGTCACAAGTGCAACCCTTGTGACTCCTGTAGCAACGCCCCTGCAGACCATTCATGCAACACGGGCAAAAAAAAAAACTAAATCTGTCATCTGTGACAGCATGGAAAATGTGAAAAAGCAGACTTGGTAAAGAAAAATTATTGTCAGATTGTAGATACAACCTTGATACACAATGCAATGAGTTTTAATTTAATCTGGACAAGATAAATGAGTACAGAAGCAAGTCATCTCCTTTTTATGCCACTACCTGTGTCACACCGACACTGCACTGACTGTACTCCCAGGAGGTATGGAAAATGTTTTGGAATATTTATTTTCACCATATAAAAAAAACAAAAACATATGAGTCCATATACGTTTACCTGTTATCTGATTGGCAACTTCAAAACAGTTGCTTTTTGCTTCAGTGAAAATCCTCTCTAGATCTAGATATATTCAGTACACTAACAAATTATAAAATATATTATTAGTATGTTCAGCATCATGCAGCATTTCGATATGTCGTGATGCCCTTGATATTCTAAAATGACTAAAGAATGATGGAACATATCTGTCCCCCACTAAAATATCCAAGCTGCCTTTTATTTTGAAATGTTTCATAAGAGTGTAGAAACTAGAGGACGCTTGCGTACAGCTCACTGAGCAGACATGGCTGCTTAGAGCTCCGCTTCTCTCGGGACATTACGGCCTCAGATTACCGATTCACAAGCGAATACCGCAATTCTATGGAATATATCAGTTCCTTATACTATTGGGCACATATTGATAAGATGTATACTGGGAGAAAAACAAAACTTAAGCCCACAAAGAGTCAGGAAGCGCAAGTGAAAGCCGCATCTAAAATGACGGCGGCACAATCATCCCATCTACATTACCTCACACACAGAAACAGGCACGAAATGCTACTCCTTCCTCACAGTATCTTGAGCCTGATTTTGAATTTGGAATGACTCCTATTTTCTCTTCAGAATATTCCTCAAGGCTCTGACCTTACTAGTCAGTTCACACGGGTTCTTCAAAAAGCATTACAAAATACCTCAGATGCTATAACTGAGAAATTAACCCGGGAAATCTGTGAAGTGGGACACCGTACATCCATATTGGAACACAGAATGGATGAGATAAATGACATCACTACTACCCACAATGATAAGATAGAATCACTCAGAGAGGAAAATTTCTCCCTCTCCTCACGCCTTGAAGATTTTGAAAACAGGGCCAGAAGTTCCTGCAACTTTAATAGATCTACATTCAACAATCACAGCTCTCTTTCAGGAACTAGCCTCATCTATCCCTATTGAAAGACTAGAGATGGATAGAATTCATAGAACCCTGGCCCCCAGAAAAGAAGATGCCCCCCCAGAGATATTGTCTTGAAATTACAAAACTTTGGCACCAAGATGCAACTAATGGAAGCTGCTCGAGAAAAAGACATTCTGTCTTTCCAAGGACACCGTTATCAAATTTTTCAAGACCTCTCGCAACATACTCTCATCAAAAGGAGAAAGATTAATCCTAATCTACAGATTCTCCAGCATCATCGCATTTCGTATTGTTGGAGTTTTCCTTTTGCCGTTCGCTTCTCTCATAAAGGTACCTCATATACCTGTAAAACAGTAGATGACCTATCAACAGTAATCGAGATCTTCGCCTGTCAACTCTGGAAAACTATGCTGAAGGCTCTAAACGTCGAGCATTATCAAGTTCTCCTACAAATCGACAAGATGATACTGATCAACAAACCCACCCAAGCACTTATAAGAGGAGTCGCTTTGCATCTACACAACCAGATCCTGAAGATCAAAGGGACTGACATTTTCTTCTTGGTGATCTTATAAGTATAGGTTTAAATTTATACTTATTGTCATTACATCCAGGATGACATATTATATGTAATCCTTGACAGGGAATATATCACTATTCCCGAATTGTTTCTTATTTTTAGGCTACAAAAAAACTTATTTAATTCTATTACTCAGGACAAAAGATTTTGATATTTCTTTAGATATCATGAGTCTTACTTTACCTTCCTTACTCATCATATCTGAAGAGATTAAAATCTTCTGTAAGGCATTCGGTTCTATTAAATTTTCTGCAAAACTGACTACTACCTGCACATGCGCTGATTTATATCTTCTTTAATAAAGATAGGGGTCCATACCTTCTATAACTACTATCTCCTCACATCTTTCAGATACCATTAGCGCATTTGCAGGTCATTTAATTTATTTTATATTATTTATTTATTTTTTTTATCTTATTCATGTGAGATTATCACACTGCCTGTACGCTGTTTAGGTACTTGTTTATGACTATATCTAATTGATAAGGTTTTATTTTCTTCTCTTTATATAGTGAATCATTAATTTTCTAATTGATTGATTGTTTTTTAAAGAGGCTGTCTTAGTCCCGGAGACAGTTCACTGCTCCTCCTACTTAGTCCCCGAATAGCTGATCTTATTGATCGGACACATTGTATCCTTGGATTGGTGATTCTTCATCACTCCTGGGATACTAGCTCCACTTAGGAGCCATATTTCTATCTACCCCAATAAAACTTCTCTTTTTCAGTCCCACTACCCGATAATATTCATTTACTATTTACATATACCTTTCTCTTCAAATCCCGGCTCCCTGTTTTCCTTCTCCTCCTCCCCTTAAGATTTCTAGTTTATTACTAGGCAAGCAAATTTAAGATCCTATATTCCCATACACATTAACTGATGATGCCATTGAATGTGATCACCCACAATGTCCAAGGTCTCAGTTCCACTCCCAAAAGAACAAAAGCTTTCCATTCATACTCTACGCTCTCAGCTCATATAGTATGCCTGCAGGAAACACATTTTTGCTTACAGTCCTCCCCTAAATTCTTCAGTCGTCAATATCCTCAGGTCTATATGGCTTCAGCCTCTACAAAACAAAGAGGTGTCTTGATTGCATTTCATCACACTACTCCCTTTACCCTACACAAACAGATCAAGGATCCCAAAGGGCGTTATATATTACTCACAGGACTGCTGTTAGATATTGAAATAACCATTATCTCATACTATGCCCCCAATAGAAATCCTATTTCATTTCTCTCACATCTATTCTCAGTTATGGAATCTTATAAACAGGGTACCCTCATAATATGTGGAGACTCGAATCAAGTAATTTACCCAATTCTAGACAAATCCCCAACTCCATTACAGTCTCAACGTCCTACATACCGACAGCTCCTTGACCAATACTCCCTCCTTGATACATGGCTGGAGCAAAATCCTAGAAGGAAACAATTTAGGCACTACTCTCATCCCCACAAGCAGTTTTCCCGTATAGACCACCAATTTGTGCATGTAAATACTTTCCCTTGTATACTAAACTCATTATTAATCCCAAGTGGGGGGCGTGGCCTGGAGCGGCATGGAACAGGATGCTGATCGACAGAGCTCCGCCAGCCACTGATCCTTTCAGAGTATCCTGAGACTGCAAAAAAGCAATCATAAACCCGCAAATCAACACCGCTGAACTGGGAACCTACCAGGAATATGTCGCCGCCGAAGAAAGCAACCTCAGCGGCTGTAAAACTGGGACCGCCGAAAAGACACAGACTCCCCGAGCCAAGATGGCGCCGCCGTGCAGGGAGAGGAGCCTTCTGTCGGGACGGACACAGCGAGGGTGCTGGAGGCAATCACTTCATGCCAAGAAGCCATCACAGCCTGCCAGACCACACTTACAGCGCAGATCGAGGAGGTTAAGGTGGACATTTCACTAGTCAGGCAAGATTTCCAGAGACTCAAGGGAAGGGTCACTGAGGCTGAGACCAGGCTGAGTAATGTGGAGGACTCCCTCCCCCCATTGCAGAACTCCACGATGGAACTGCAGCACCAAGTAAGTCAGCTATTACAGAAGCAAGATGACATTGAGAACCGGCTTAGACGCTGCAACCTTAGATTTGCTGGACTCCCTGAGGGGGTAGAAGGAAAAGACCCCCCACGTTTCTGGAAACTTTACTCTGTGACACTTATGGGTGAGAATCGTTATCGCCAACGTTCGTGGTTGAACGTGCACATCGCCTGTCGGGCAGGCTACCACCACCAGGAGCGCCCCCGTGCACGTTTATAGCAAAATTTTTAAACTACAGAGATAGAGATGCCATACTCCGTCTCAGTAGAGTGAAGGGTAATATTCCCCTAGGAAACAAAATGCTTGCCGTCGTCCGGATTTTTCAGCGGAAGTGCAGCGTAGAAGGCGCACATTCATGGAAGTTAAGAGGCGCCTCCGCATTAAGAATATTAAGTACGCAATGCTTTTCCCAGCTCGGCTCCGCATGGAGGGAGAGGACAGGGCCCATTTCTTTGAGGATCCTGAAGCTGCTATCGCATGGCTGGAACAAAGAGAAGCCCACAGATAAGTAGCTATAATACTTCTTTTTGGCACTGAGCCACCCCGTGGCCCCTCGGGATCTCCCTCATGACTATACCCCGGACAGTCCCATAGAAGTATTTCAAGATGGAAACTATAAATAAGCCTATGGACTGTGCGGACAGCCTTGTGTAACTCAAGACTCTGAGGGGTCGAGCGATTGATTTGCACTGGCCTGGACTGATTCTAACTGTTACCTCTGCGCAGACATGCTCTGATGGACAGTATAGTCGCACAACCCCATATGAGGCTCTGGCAGGATGAGGTTCAAGAGACTTCCATACAAGTATTACTAACATAATTTTGCATGACAGCCTTCTTCTCGACCTCTGTCTTGGTGGAACATTTTATAGATCTATGCCCCTAATTCAGAAATATGTGGTCCCCATTTCTAGCTGGCGGAGTGAGTATCTAACTTGGTGCACTCACCATGTGACGTGAGTCGAGTCCTGTAATGTGCAACGGTACACAGCGTATCTTCGACCCACTTATCAAAGTTTACCACCTGACCTGGAACAAACAGATTATGGCTATGCTGTATATACCATCTAAGGTTCCTGAACTTATTATTACTTTGGTTACAGTGACGGCCTCAAAAATATTGGTATGGTATAACCTTTTCTCCACAGGTTGGACATTGTTTATGCCATGTTGGCAGTTCGGGATAAATGCTCGCACCAGTTCCGGAAGGTGCAGGGCGGGGTGGGGGGTTGGGGGTTTAAGAATCTTACAAGATATACTGTCTTGCCCTATGTTAATTGCATGTTTCTATTATTATATTAGTCCTATGGTGTTATTGGTAACGGTTTCTCGCTGCAAAATTTGTGCTAGGGTGCTGATAACTATGGGGTGTCTGAGTCCTGGAGTTTATTACTATCTTCACATCCCCAGATGTCCAACCTGAAATTTATTACGTGGAATATCCGCGGCATTAGAGACCCCATAAAGAGATCAGCTGTGTTTTCACTGCTTAAGAAACAGAGAGCGGATGTAGTGGCTCTAGTGGAAACACACGCTGAGGGTCTTGCACACAAAGTGCTTAAGCGGCCGTGGATTGGGTGGGCATTTCATTTAACGCACACCACGCTCTCAAGGGGGGTATCGATCTTAATCGCCAAAAACACTCATTTCGAGCTCCAGGATTCGGTGATTGACCCCCAGGGTAAATATATTTTCTTAAAGGCTAAGCTGCATGGGGATTTGATTCTCCTTATGGCATTTTATGTCCCGCCTCCATTTAACTCTGCTGTTGTTGCTGCTGGGTTTGATTTTATGACTCTACATCCTAATACTCCAGCTATATGGCTAGGTGATTTTAATAACGTTTTTAGATCCTGCCTTAGATAGATTCAGCAGCTCAACAGCCGAACCAGTGTCATCACATCCTACAAGATTCGCTAGACTCTTAACAGATTTCAACCTGGTAGATACTTGGAGAGCTAGGAATCCCACAATTAGGCAATACTCCTGCTTTTCCACATCGCATCACTCCATGTCCCCTATTGATTTTATTTTAGTCTCCAAGACACTTCTCCCCAGATTGACAGATGTAGGTTTTTCTCGGATCACTGTCCCTATTGGGCCACACTTACTGTTCCACACAACCGCCCGCCGGCTGCGTGGCGGCTGAACCCCTTCTGGTTGACTTTGTTACCATAAGCTGATGACCTCTCGACGGAATGGGAAAATTACTTTCTAATTAATGAGGGTTCTGCCCCGGTGCGGCTGGTATGGGAAGCATATAAAAAGCATGCCCGTATGATTTTGACCAACAGAATTAAAAAAGTATCAGAGACAGCAATAGCCAGGGCGGAGGCTAACTTCCGTGATTCAGAAAAGGCATTTCTGGAAGTCCCCACTGCTGATAGAGCTGATAGCCTCAAACTTTGCTCAAGGGTATTAACACAGCTGCAGTATGAAAAATCTAAACGCAAACTCTTTTTCCATAGACAGCGGTTATTCGAGCATGGGGAGAGGGCTGGGAGACTGTTGGCCTACTTAGTGCACAGTGAGGACAGGCCCCCTGTGGTGATCTCACTGCGTTCTCCTGACGGAGCCATAGTAACAGAACCAAATAGAGTATCAGACCTCTTCAAGGAATTATTTAATAAGCTTTACACATCCACAGCCCCGCAAGAGACCTCCCCAATAGAATCCTTCCTGGAGGAGCTAGCAATTCCCCAGTTATCTGATGAACAAGTCGAGGAATTGGAGGCTCCATTGACATCTGAGATCTCTAGGGCCCTAGCGGAATTCCCTGGGTCTAAATCCCCAGGTTCGGATGGCTTACTGGTGGAGTTCTACTCCACCTATTCGGAAGTATTGATCCCTAGATTACTCCAGTTGTACGAGGCCATATTTGAAGACTCAGAACTGCCAGCGTCCATGAGAGAGGCCATCATAGTGCTAATTCCCAAGCCTGGGAAAGGCCCATACATCCCCGAGTCATATCGTCCCATATCTCTACTTCAGGTAGACATTAAAATTTTCGAAAAAATACTGGCCATCCGTCTCAATAAAGTTGTCTTGTCTCTAATACATTGTGACCAGGTGGGATTTATGCCAGGCAGAAATACGTCTTTTAATCTCAGACGGCTATTCATAAATCAGCAAGCCACTCACGAAAACGTAGGGTCAAGAGTGATTGTTGCTCTAGACACAGCCAAAGCGTTTGACTCGGTGGAATGGGGATATTTATGGATGTGCTTGGGTAGGTTTGGCTTTGGCCCCAAATTTATAAAATGGGTGCAACTTCTATATCAATCCCCGATAGCAGGGGTGCTAGTGAATGGGTGGCCATCTGGACAATTTTCTTTGTCCAGGGGCACGAGACAGGGGTGCCCTCTGTCGCCTCTGCTATATGCGCTGGCGGCAGAGCCACTTGCAATAGCCATCCGTGCGCACCCGGAGATAAAGGGACTTCGTAGGGGGGAAGTGATAGAAAAGATCAGTACATATGCTGACGATACTCCACTATACCTTGACGATTCAGACAACTCCCTGCCTCTTGCCCTAGCCTTAATAGAACGGTTTGGCGCATTTTCTGGCCTCAGGATAAACTGGGACAAATCTCAAATACTATCCCTTGACAATTTCCCGCAGCCCAAAGACAGAGCCATGATGCCCCTGCAGAGAGTAGACACTATTAAATATTTAGGTGTACGGACTACAAGGGACCCAGCCAACTATGAGGCACTCAACATAACTCCATTGTTTGCAATGCTTAAACACAAAACTCAGGTGTGGGCTCGCCTCCCGTTGGGGGTGATGGGACGTATAAACCTGGTAAAAATGGTTCTCCTGCCTAAAATATTATACACTTGGCACTCCCCAATATACTTGGTGTTCAGGCATTTTAAACTAATGGAAGTGATTATGAAGCCATTTATCTGGGGTAACAACAGACATAAAATCTCTTGGCATAAACTGAAAAACCCCACAGACCTAGCGGGAACGGCTCTACCTGACTTCAACACATATTATATCGCAGCTCGGTTGTCCCAAATCTTTCACGTAGACAAGATAGACAGAGAGAGATTTTTATGTTTTCTATGTCCTAGATGGTCTCAGATGTCACAAGACCCGATGGTTGCAATAACGGGGCGAACTACTGGGGAAGACAAAATTGTTAACCGTAAATCACTATTGTACCATTATGCTAGGATCTGGAACCTGGCCCCTGATAGACTTCGCTTGCCAGTAATAAACGAATTCACCCCCTTGTGGCACAATATGAATCTCCCAGAATTTAATTCAATCCCTGACAGTGAGGTATGGAGCTCAAAGGGGATTTTCTATATGTCGCACATCACCTACAATGGCAGGCTAAAAACTTTTGACAGATTAAAACTGGAGTTCGCACTACCAAATCAGATGTTTTTCAGGTATATACAGCTGTGTCACGCTTTTCATTCACAGTTCCCGTTGGGTGAACTTAATTTAGTCAATAACCCTTTGATGGAGGCATTAAAATCCCCTGACCCGAAAAAACGAATTTCTCAATTTTATATGCTGCTGCTTCCACAGGCAACTACGTCAGCTTCTGCTCTGAAATCAAGATGGGAGGGAGAGGTGGGCACATTGGCAGATGACGAATGGAGTGACGCCCTCGATACATGCAAACTAGTATCTCCTAAATTGTCCGACCGATTAACTCAAATTTTTATGATCCATAGAACATACCTCACACCACTTAGAATATCTAGGTACAAGAGAAATCAGTCCACAATGTGCCCAATGTGCAACCAAGCTGTAGGTACTTTTTTTCATCTATTGTGGAAATGCCCTCAGATTCAGGCATTCTGGACACAAGTGGTACGCTTCCTTCATGACACTATGGGCTCACCTGTAACACTTCAACCCAAACTTTGTCTCCTGGGAATCTTATCAGACCCAGAGATAAATAAATTTCAAAAGATATTTATACACGAAACACTTTTCTCTGCACGAAAGGTAATAGCCAGAGTCTGGATGAGGCCCAATCCTCCGGAGATCACACACTGGATAGCGGAAGTCAACAACACTTTGCCTTATAAGAAACATATTTATTCACACAGAGGATGCCCCTCCAAATATGACAAAATATGGGACAAATGGGCTAAGTCACCAGAAACCTGCATATGAGTAAAATATTAAAACAGGACGCCTCAGAAGCCAGCACACCTGCATACCACACACACGGAGCGAGTTCTAGCAGTGATTTGGCCGGCTTAGACAGTACAATCTGTAATACCCTGTAATGTACATGACACTTTGGGACACAATTTGTTATAGTATGCATAATATGGGGAAAATGTGGTACGATATAGGGTACAATTCTGTACGTGATCCTTCATGTATATCTTGGAAACTGTATTGATGTTTATCTTGTATACAATACTATTGTTTGATCAATAAAAGTTTATGTTCAAGTAAAAAAAAAAAATAATCCCAAGTGCATGGTCAAGCCACAATGCGGTCATGACTACCTTCTCCTCTCTAAACCCAAAATCTAATCACAGATCCTGGTGCATAAATTACAATTTATTGGCTAACCCAACTTATAGAAAAACTATAGAATCCACCATAAAGATTATATTTCCAACAATTCACCTACAGATACTAATCCCTTAACATTATGGGAAGCTCTAAAACCAACCATTTGAGGTCACTGTATAAGTCAAGCATCATATCTTCGTAAAATAAAACAGCAACTTCATAAACTGGAAGATGCCTTCTATAAAGCCTCTGAACATTTCCAAAATAAAACTTCCACATCGACTAAACTTGCGTATGATAAGGCTAGATTAGAACTAGATCTCTTTTTTACAGACTCTGCAGTGCAGGTCCTTAGGAAATCAAAACATAGTCTTTATATGAAGGCAAACAAACCAAACACATTCTTAGCCATACAACTACGCAGAGCTGAACACATTTCAAAACCAATACGACTTAAAATAAATGCAAATACTTACACCAGTAAGCCACAAAAAATACTAAATGAATTTTGTAGGAAACTCATAACATTATATAAAAATACACATACATTTGATCAAAAACAGTTTGATACACTATTATCTTCTATTCAAATTCCTTCCCTCTCCACTGCCCAGCTAGAAAAACTGGACAAACATATAACTGAATTGGAAATCCAAATAGCAATAAAAACGCTAAAATTACACAAACGCCCAGGCTCCGATGGCTTCTCAGCCACCTACTATAAGCGCTTTACTACCCTGCTCTCCCCATTAATGATTGCCACCTTCAATTCTCTTCTAGACGGCAATTCTTTATGTACATTATCATTATATGCATCAATAGCTATGATTCCTAAACCACACATGGATGATTCATCCTGGTCCAATTATAGACCAATCTCAATACTAAACTTAGATGTCAAATTCTAGCTAAGATTCTTTCTAACCGTCTGAATCTAATCATAGGAACCCTTATACATAAGGATCAAACTGGATTTATTCCCTCAAGACACACAGGGGACAACATTCGTTGTGCTACCCTACTAACTCATATAGCCCGAAAACGCCACATCCCTGCCTGCTTCCTCTCCATCGACATGCAGAAGGCGTTTGATTCTCTGTCATGGCCTTATCTTGATGCTATTCTTCACAAATGGGGTTTTGGAGCACAGTTCCTGACATGAATATCCTTTCTTTATCAGAACCCGAAAGCATATATATCCTACTCGGGATTTCGCTCTGACCCCTTCAATATTGAAAGAGGGACTAGGCAGAGATGCCCCTTATCCCCTCTTCTATTTGCCCTGGCAATAGAACCCCTTGCCCAACTCATAAGATCCAATACAAATATAAAAGGCCTTGAATTAGGTGGACACCATCATAAATTATGCCTATTTGCCGACAATATTCTGATATTCCTAACATCTCCCCTGATTTCAGCACCAAATCTCATTGATACATTTAATAAATTTGGATCAATATCCGGCCTAAGAATAAATCCACATAAATCTAAAGCACTAAATATTTCACTTACACTTGAATTACAGACACAGTTACAAAACTTCCTCCCATTTACATGGACAACGACACATATAACCTATTTAGGAGTCTCATTCACAGCCAACCCTTACAACTTATACTCAGCAAACTATCCACCCATGCTAGCCCATCTTTCCTCCTTACTGAAAAAATGGTCATCTTTACCGCTACCTTAGATGGGTAGAATCTCGGTGGTTAAAATGTCAATATTACCTAAGAACCTGTACCTATTATGGCTCGGTTCACACTGGGGCGACTTGGGATCCGACTTGTACGCCCTCAAGTCGCCCCAAGTCGCCCCAGAAATAGTTTTGATGGGAGTTAACGCTAGTGTCTTAATAGACACTACTGAAGTCGCTCCGACTTCAGAGCGTACTCCCTGTATTACTTTGATCCGACTTGGTAGGCGACCTGTACCATAGAAATCAATGGAAGTCGCCTCCAAGTCGGATCTCTCTGTAAAGTCAAGCGACTTTGCAGGGAAAACCCCTCCCTCCCCCCCTCCCTCCCAGAGAGCTGATTGGCCACAGGCGAAGTCGCCTGTCATGGAGGCGACTTCAAGTCGCCTCGTAATTTGCCGAAGTCGCGTCGGAGTTGCGTCGAAGTCGCGTCGAGGTCGCGTCGAAGCCGCCGTGCAAAGTCGCGCTAAAGTCGTGTTGCCCATGTGTGAACCGACCCTTAGGGTGCTCCCCATCCAGGTCCCTGCACATTTTTTACAAATCCTCCAACGCAAAACTGCTCAGTTTATTTGGGGTAAACTTAAACCTTGTTTACCACAACCTACTCTGTACATGCCACGGATTAAGTGTTTCTGAATTTTTCAAAATACTACTATGCCTCACAATTAGCTCAATTACCCAAATATGATGCTACTAAAGAAATTCCTCTTTGGGGAGCAATAGAATCAGTTGATTGTGATCCACTTTCCATATCAAATTTACTATGGCTTTCACCAACTCAACGTCACACAATCACGAATCCCGTTACTAGACATAGCCTCTCAATTTGGGATAGACTCAAAACACGTTTTGGTCTCCAATCTCTCCATAACCCACTTCTTTCCTTCATGAATAATCCCTCCTTTTACCCACTTGGACCTTTCCTTCCTCTTTCTCCGCCTGGTTTAAACGTTGATCTTACACATGTCCATCACTTTTATAAAACAGACCAAATCACACCCTTTCCTACACTTTGTAATACCCATAATGAAACTTTCAGGTATTTACAAATTTCAGAATTTCTAATCACAACATGCTCCCTCAAATTTGACATCTCCAGATACTGTTTTTGAAAGGTCGTGTACAACAGACCCCCATAAAAGAGGTATTATCTTGGATTGGTATGCTCAACTGCTCTCACACACAACATCCTCCCCCCCATCCTACACTTCTAAATGGAAGAGTGATTTAGATCTCCAACCTGACACCTTGGGTTGGGCTCAAATTGGACTAACTACAAAATCAGCTACCCCAAATTTAGTAGCCCTTGAAACACACTACAAAGTTCTTACTAGATGGTACTAGTTCCTGCAAAAATATCTACATTTATTCCCCAATATCCCTCCCAATGCTTCCGAGGCTGTTTTGACCCTGGTACCCATATTCATATTTGGTGGACCTGCCCCATTGCTCAAACCTTTTGGTCAAAAAATTTTAACATACTCTCTACTACATTTGCAATAAACATACTACCTGACCCATCGGTGACAATCAATAGCAATCAATAGCAAAGGCATGGAAATCAAACACACTTTGCGTTATGTCAGTTAAAAAACGTGTAACACAAGCAATGATTCATGCCAAAATGGAGGCAACAATCCTTGATAATATTACTAAATTTGAAAAAATATGGTTACCCTGGATTGAGAATCACCTACCACCAGGACTTGATAATTCACTTCTTTTACCTTAATGAAGCTTGCTAACTTTTCCCCATTAATATTACATGATCTATAATATAATTATACCATTAACCCCCCTGGGAATCCCCCCCTACCCTTTTTATTTTACTTTAAAATCTTCTATCTAACTTATATCATACTACTGTATAGTAGATTGTATATTTATTGTTATAAGTAAACTTGCACAAGAATCACCTGAGATGACTGGGATCGTTGTCCATCTACTCGGGATAAACCAAGCCAATTAGCTGAAACCTGGCCCTGATTGGATGGACTCCTTTCCTGACTGTCCCAATATTAACCAATTTACTATAAATTGATAACATCTTATCTAATCGTTCTATACTATTATTCCTCTTGTTTATTTATTTATTTTATTTATTTCAGGTACTTATATAGCGCCATCAATTTACGCAGCGCTTTACATATACATTGTACATTCCCTACCCTCAAGGAGCTTACAATCTAAGGTCCATAACTCACATTCATACATACTAGGGACAATTTAGACACGATCCAATTAACCTACCAGCATGTTTTTGGAGTGTGGGAGGAAACCGGAGTACCCGGAGGAAACCCACACAGGCACAGGGAGAACATGCAAACTCCAGGCAGGTAGTGTCATGGTTGGGATTCGAACCAGTGACCCTTCTTACTGCTAGGCAAAAAGTGCTATCCCCTACACCACTGTGCCACCGCTGTGTTTAAACTCAACCTTACTGACTATCGGTAATTATAATAATTATAGTTTGCAAATCGTAGAAGGGTTTACATACCTCCACACAACATACCTCTAAGATATGAATTTATGAATTTATTGTTTCTTGAATATTTAACTGAGAAGTTTCGTTATTTATATTTGTATATATCGTTATTATTTCAAAATATGTACTAATCGCATGTACTGTATAATCTTCAATAAAATATTTAAACGAGAAGAGTGTAGGAACTCTACATTAAAGCAATGTTACTATTATTCTTGTGTTTTAGGATAGCCATTTTTGTCATGTCTGAATAGATTTCGAGGTTTCCCATTTCATCCAGTTCTGTTACTAAAAGATCAAAGAAAGTGTACTTATAGTTTTCATACAGGACACATCATGAGATCATTCTGTACCATATACAGTCATAATAGCACCATATATTCTGTCTTACATCTGTGGTCTCTAGCACTGCTTTTGCACCTCTCGTGGTCCCTCCTGCACTGCTCATACTTCTTTCTGATCCCTCCTACACTGCTTGTGCTTCTTTCTGATCCCTCCTGCACTGCTTATGCTTCTTTCTGATCCCTCATGCACTGCTTATGCTTCTTTCTGATCCCTCCTGCACTGCTTATGCTTCTCTAGGATCCCTCGTGCACTGCTCATGCATCTCTCTGGTCCCTCTTACACTGCTCATACATCACTCTGGTCTCTTCTGTACTGCTAGTGCTATTCTCCTCTTGCACTGCTTGTGTTTCTTTCTGATCCCTCCTGCACTGCTTGTGCTTCTTTCTGATCCCTCCTGCACTGCTTGTGCTTCTTTCTGATCCCGCCTGCACTGCTTGTGCTTCTTTCTGATCCCTCCTACACTGCTTATGCTTCTTTCTGATCCCTCCTACACTGCTTATGCTTTTTTCTGATCCCTCCTGCACTGCTTGTGCTTTTTTCTGATCCCTCCTGCACTGCTTGTGCTTCTTTCTCATCCCTCCTGCACTGCTTATGCTTCTTTCTGATCCCTCCTGCACTGCTTGTGCTTCTCTATGATCCCTTGTGCACTGCTCATGCATCTCTCTGGTCTCTCTTACACTGCTCATACGTCACTCTGGTCTCTTCTGTAATGCTAGTGCTATTCTCCTCTTGCTTCTACACTGTCCCTTTGAGGACCATATCACAGTTTTCTTTAACTCTCAAAACTATTTTTATGCTGCACTTTGGTCCACACCACACTTTACCTTCTTGCCCCACAACCCTGCTTGTCCACTCTAGATCTAAATATATTCAGTATACTAAATTAAACAGTTAGGTTAAAATAAAAGGAGAAGTGCAGGATATAAAAAAAAACAAACACACATACTCATCTATATGGCCGCAGCATCGGTCTGACTCTGCAGCTGTCCCCCGTTGGCTCTAAGACCAAGAACTGAGCGATCAGCAGTCACTGAGCAGAGAACAGTGACTGTCAGTAACCAGCTCTCTGCTCTGTCCCCCCAGGCTCACTGGAGTGCTGGGCTGTGGAGGGGGCGGGAGCAGCTGACTCAAGCTCTCAACAGCATGCTGAAAGGCTGTCGGTTAGGCATCTGGGTGGATCCCAACATTATTATCAGGATCCCTGCAGAGCCAGGACCGGCTCTGTGACATCAGCCGACAATTAACAGTGCAGTCTTGAGTCAGCCTGTTAGTTTGGAGAAAAGGGTGTAGGGAGAGGGAGGGGCTGGGGAGTGCCATCTCAGACTATGAGGCTGTGTGCTTTTATTGATATTCACAGCTTAGTGAGACACAATCCTAGTCCCCGAATGTAAGAGCGGCTCCATAGACCCCTGCAAGTGCGCAGACAGTCGGGGCTGTAAGAGAGGAGAGATGAGGCACACAGAGCAGCTATGCTTGCCCTACTCTCTGCTGCTTATTCAGAGAAGCCTTTGTATTTTGTAAATGAGTTTACAAAGGCTTCTGTGATTGGGCAGGAGGGGAGGGGCAGGCATAGCAACAGCTCGAATGTTAAGTATGCTTAGACCTGAAGCATCAGCATTGGGCTTTTGGAAAAAAGCTATAGTCATTTTCCAGGAGTGCAATAAATCTGTCAGATATAAATAATAGACAAAAGCCCAGGAGATGTCATGCACCTCCTTGGACTTAACCCACTGGAGTTGATTTACTAAAGGCAAATAGTCTGTGCACTTTGAAAGTGCAGTTGCACTAGAGCTTAGTAAATGAGGCAAAGCTTCACTTTGTAAAAAATACCCAATCACATGCAAGACAAATAAAAAAAAAAAAATTTTTGCTTGCACGTAATTGGATGATGGAAGTCAGCACAGCTTCATCCTATTTACTAAACACTGGAGCAACTTTGTAGAGTGCAACTGCACTTGTAAAGTGCACAGTCTGTTTTCCTTTAGTAAATCAACCCCATGGTGTGCCTTCACTTTTCACAAAGGAGCTGAATTCCTGGAAACCAGCTTTAACATTGTAACTCCTTTAAATAATGTAACAATTCACAATAGCCTATTCCTTCACATGTAATCTATCTCAGAGCAATTTCACTAGACTGCTTGCAGATGACTCAACAGTTTATTTTAACTATTTTGTTTTAAACAGTCAAAGCTGTCCCTTTTCAAAAATATTATAATAAGAAATAGTGTGCATGTATACAAGATCATAAATATGTATTGTTTTTTTGTTTTGTTTTTTGAATGCCTGGAAATACTGAGTCACTAACCTAGAACAAGCATGAACAACTAAAGTCAGAATCCTTATCTGCACACTTGTTCCAGGTTCCAGTGATTAAGAAAGTTCCATAGACATTAAAAAAAACATTGCTCTCATAGTAGAGGTTAATCAAGGCATTTGTATCCCTAGCACAGATTTAATTTGAGGGCACCTTCACACCAGAAGCCACAATGGTGATTCTGGCGCATTGTACTGTTTACCTTTTTCTAAAAACGTTATTGAAATGGCTGTTTATTTCTGTTGTGTTGCAATGCGGTGGTATGCGTTGCAACATGGTCTACTGAGAAAAGTACTGCACATAGTATTTTTTTTTTCAGTACACACCACCACAACCAGAGGCGGCTCTAGGCTTTGTGAGGCCTTATGCCGCGTACACAGCGGACTTTTCGACGGACTGAACTCCGAAGGACTTTTCAACGGAGTTCCAGAGAAACGGACTTGCCTACATACGATCACACTAAAGTCCGACTGATTCGAACGTGATGATGTACGACCGGACTAGAATAAGGAAGTTCATAGCCAGTAGCCAATAGCTGCCCTTGCGTCGTTTTTGGTCCGTCGGACTAGCATACACACGAAAGGATTTTTCGATAGGACTCGAGTCCGTCGGAAAGATTTGAAACATGTTCTATTTCTAAAGTCCGTCAGATCCGGTCCGATGAAGCCCACACACGATCAAATTGTCTGACGGATTTGTTCCGTCGGACCTTTGCTGTCGAAAAGTCCAGTCGTGTGTACACGGCATTAGGCAAAACTTAGACATAAGGCCCCACTCACGCCCATAATATGAAAAAGAATTCAAGAGTTCAAAATGAACTGGGGTATGGGTAAGGCAACCATTGGGGGTTCAGGAGTGGGGCTAACAATTTAGGTGTGCTGTAACCCATAGTGTTTAGATCTACAGCTCACAGAACATCGGTGTGATCAGCGAGCCGTGATATAAAAACAATTATTTTAAGAATAGGCATTAAATAATAGAAACAAATATTAGAACTTACCTAGTTTATGTGAAACTTGTGTAGTTCTGGGTTTAACTTGAGATAAGCAGCGTACAGGGGACAGCAGGGCAAAGCACAGGAGGTCAGGACACAATACAGGGTGGGGGCAGCAGGGCACATCAGGGCACATTACAGGGGGGTACAGCAGAGCACATTATGGGGCACAATAGAGCACATTACATGGGGAACAGCGGGCACATTATGGGGCACACAGCAGAACACTGGCCACATTATGGGGCGCACAGCAGAACATGGGGCACACAGCAGAACCTTGGGCACATCATGGGGCGCACAGCAGAACATGGGGCACATCACTGGACACACAGCAGAACATGGGTCACATCATGGGGCACACAGCAGAACATGGGGCACATCGTGGGGCTCACAGCAGGGCATAGGACACACAGCAGGGCATGGGGTACATCACAGGGCACACACCAAAATATGAGGTACATCATGGGGCTCACAGCAGAACATGGGGCACATCAAGGGGCTCATGACAGGGCATGGGGCACACCATGGGGCAAGCAGCATAACATGGGGTACACAGCAGGGCTTATCACAAGGCACACAGCAGGGCATGGGGCACACAGCAGGGCACACAGCAGGGTACAGAGCACAGCAGGGTTTAGGACAAACAGCGTTGTACAGGGCACACAGCAGGGTACAGGGAACAGCAGAGCACGCAGCAAGGTACAGTGCACACAGCAGGGCATGGGGAACAACAGGGTACAGGGCACAGCAGGGTACAGGGCACATCAGGGTACAGGGTACGGGGCACAGCAGGGCACCACAGTGTACATGGCACAGTAGGGTAGATGGTGCAGCAGGGTACAGGGCACCACAGCGTACAGGGCACATCAGGGTACAGGGTACAGCAGGGTACGGGGTACATAAGGGTACAGGGCACAGCAGGGCACAGGGTACGGGGCACATCAGGGCACGGGGCACAGAAGAGTACCAGCACATCAGGGAAACAGGCACATCAGGGCACAGGGTATGGGGCATATCAGGGTACAGGTACCAGGCACAGTAGGGGACAGGGTATGGGGCACATAAGGGTATGGGGCACATCAGGGTACGGGCACAGCAGGGCACAGGGTATGGGGCACATCAGGGTATGGGTACATTAGGGTTTGGGCACAGCAGGGCACAGGGTACGGGGCACAGCAGGGTATGGGCACAGCAGAGCACTGGGCACAGCAGTGCAAAGGGTATGGGGCACAGCATGGCAGACTTTGTTTTTCTATCAGTTTCCTTCAAATGCAGAGTAGTGCGGGAAGCAGCTGTAGTTCTCTCTCATGTCACGCTACTCCCCGCCGGCCCCTCCTCTCCTCTCCTCTCCTCTAGTCCATCCCAGGTGATGTCACAAGCATACGACGAGAGGAGAGGAGTGGCCGCCGGGGAGTAGCGCAACATGTGAAAGAACAACAGCAGCTACCTGCGCTAGTCTGCATGTTGGCTGATACTCGATCTACCCATCAGGCGTCTGTGATTGACGGGTAGATCGTCGCCGACCACCTGGTGACTGTGCGGCAGAACATCTGGGAAACCACAGTTAGGAAACACTGCAATAGGCAAATTAGGTGGCTGCAAAGCCCCTGTGAGTGCGAGGCCTTAGGCGACCGCCTAATTTGCCTAGTTATAGGCTGCCTCTGACCACAACACAATAGTGTGAACTGACTTCATAGCAAACAAGGCAAACTGCCTTGTCTTTGTGTTGGGACTGTGCTGGGCAGGGCTACCCATTGCAGGTCAATGCAAATGGTGTGAACAAGACCTAAAGTAGTTGCTAAAAAGTGTATGTAGATTTAAAATCTATTCATTATGTTTGTCATCATGCTTCACTGTATACACATTTTTTAACCAAATCATTTTCTGTAAATCTATTGCAAAGAATCTACCTTTTAGATTCTTCCATAACTACAGTAAACCAGTTAATTGCAATAAGCAGCAGCATTGTCAGCCAACCATGTGAGCTCCTTCAGTTGCCCATCATCTATGAGGTCTATAATATAGACAGCCCAATGCCAAATGAAGAAGCTCAAATGCGGACAAAACTGGACATACACAGACTAGTGGCAACATCAAAGACTGTAGATCACCCACAACACCATTGCCACTTTGAATAGAAGATTGGCAGGATCACCAGACTATTACAACCACACACCACATTTTAAGGAAAAATTATTACAACATTTCATCCATAGGGTTTAATGTCACTTTAAGTGATCTAGTAAGATGGTATGCTCCAAATATGGCAGAAAGATCAATAAGAATAGAGATAGAGCATTCTCCTTTGTCCCTAGCCATAAATAGGTAATTTGATAGGCAGACTAGTCCTGTTCTTGTACTGTATTATTTTTCTAAAAACCAGATTGGAATATGTCAAAGATTTTGCTATTTGACAGTCACCTTTTCTAAAAGGGGAGGTTTCACAATGGTCTGTAGTTGGGCAAGATTCCAGGATCCAAGGAAGGCCCCTTTAAACAATGGCCTGATAATGGCTTCTTTAGGTTGGTGTGGGAAGATCCATGTATCACGGTAGCAATGTACAATTTTTTTGACCAATGGACTAATGTGACTATTGCATGTCAATTATGGGCCTGTACAACCTTGATCAAGGTCACATGATGTAGTTGGAAGGATCTCCTTGGTTGACTGACATACGTTCCTCATGCTATGTTGTCCAAATGCTTGTTGATGTGGAGTCTGTACTACTGTGCTCTCGGGGGACTCCTTTTCAGACTTAAGCCTAATACACATGGGCTGAATGTCGGCCAGCATCAACTTGTTCAATAGAAACCAGCCGGCATCCGGCCAGTGTGTATGGCAGCCGGACCGACAGAAGCCAGCTGTTCGGCCGGCTTTTGTCGAAGGATCCTGACCGAAAAAGGTCTGCCGACTGCCTCCTGATCATCATCTAACCACAATGTTCTGGCGGAGAGGCCGTCCCCCTGTCAGAACAAAATAGCTCAGCAGGGGAGATTGCTGCACTAACATTGGATTGTTAGTACAGGGGTTCCAACCTGAGCTGTCAAGTTTTTTTTCGTTCAACATATTGGGTTGAATGAAAAAAAAAATAGTGGTGTGTATGAGGCTTTACGTCCGTGTCCAATTGAGGAGACATTGTTGGCAAAGTAATGGACACACGCCTCACAGCTTTCTTGCAAGAGATTTGGACTCTGACTTACATGTTTTTTTGCGGGTGCGAAATATAGCCTATATATATATATATATATATATATATATATATATATATATATATATATGTAATTTTTTTCGCTACAGTCACTTAAATATAAAAAGCTCATCACAAACAGACCTTCCCCGGCAGGCTATGGACCACCCCATGATAGGGGAGACTAAGAGGATAAGCCGGAAGGCTTTCCAAGACTTCTCGGTGGCGCCCCTATCATCGCCACTCTTACCCATAGTAGGGAATCTAGTTTTTACCCCTGGACTCCAAGACCCCAGATTTCTGGATTTGAAAACAACAGAGCGGTCACAGGCTCGAAATTTCATGTCAGGCAGACATTGGATGACGAGACAACAAATTATGGTCGGGGTTGTCTTTCTGGCAGAAAATTCAACTATCTCACTTTCTTAGATCTCTGCCACCCCCGGTGTTGTTTCAGAGGTCTCTCACGATCTTTGAACAGCTTAGCCTGGAGCAATCTACACTCTCCCATGCGGTCTCTCTAACCTATCAACTGTTGACATCACCGCTAGCAGAATACAAACCCCCATACATCACAGGGTGGGAGCGGGAGTAGGGGTTAGAACTGATTGAGAAGCAGGTAGACAGACTCTACCTATTCTCCTACAAGACTTTGATCTGCGCTAAACACCAAGAGGCGGGTTTCAAGGTCCTAACCCGGTGGTACCACACCCCGGTAAAAATCCATAAAATGCCCCCAATGCTCTGATTTATGCTGGAGATGTGGAGAGGAGACTGGTCTTGCCGTCTCTTGCAACCCTATTGGACAGAAGTTCATCGAATTGTACCGACAGAGACATTCCAAGGGCCTTCTTTCTCTTGCATCACCACAATATCCCCAGTAAAGTATATAGAAAGTCTATTCTGCCCCTCTTGGTCACGGCTGCCAAGGGATGCATCCCACGGTACCGGAAAACAGACGCAGCCCCCGTCGATTGCCACCTGGTTGAAAAAGGTGGCAGATATAAGTGTGATGAAAGACTTGGCAGCTACTGAAAAAGGTCTGCACGAGAAATATACCAAGAAATGGTTCTACTGGCACAAATTCGTGTACTCTGAGGAGTATGCAGGATTGGCTCTAAATCCCCCATGAAGAGTGGACACATCCGGAGGGCTCTTTTACCTGGATGATGGGTTAGACGGCTAGACACCTACCCCCCCTCCCTTTTTTTTTTTCCTCTTCTCTTCCCACCTTTACCACCTCCTCCTTCCTTCCCTCTCATTTCTGGACCCCCTTGGGCCATCTCTGAATCTGAACATGGTATAACGTGGATTCTTCCGCTGAAAAAACAGCACACGGGGTATGGAGACTCCTTGATCTAGATGCTGAGTGTTTACACCTCTGGGAAAAGTTAAGATTTTAAGTATATTAATTCAGATGTAATATTACCCTCTTTTGTATTGTTGTGTAAGTATGTTGATCCCAATTTCCGGGGTCTCTCTCTGTACCTTACCGTGTGTCTTTCTCCTTTTGCAAAAATAAAGTATTGGGAAAAAAAATAAATAAAAAGCTCACCAAGATTGACCCAAAGATGACATTTTGGCTAAACTGACACTTTCAGACCATAAACTTTTCTAAGGAGTTTGATCTACCTTTGGCCGCCTTGTTATATTTATATACTGAAAATTATCATTTTTCAATACCTGTTTTCTGTCTGCACACATTCGCTTCTCACTTTTCAATCCTGTATTTAATGTACAGTTCCTCAAGGCTGAACAGGTGTCAGTGTTTCCTGTTGAAGACATCCATACCACAAACATGCCACCTCTGTAAATGAACTGCCAGTTCATACAATATCATATGATTAAACATTAGTGTGTTCAAGCTACATCTATCCACAATGAAGGCCAATCTTCTCCTGCATTCCTTGCTATGTCCCTGAGGACAGTGATAATATTACCACACCATATCAATGATGGGAAGCGGTCATGGGCAAACAGTACATTTTGTATCAAACTGCTTATCTCACTAGCACAGCCCTTGTCAGTTATAAAATTGTATTTTTAATGAGCACCAACCACTATAGATAACAACCTAGAAGCCTTTTTAACAAAACTGTTATCACTTTTACCCTTACATTATCCAAACAGTAACTGCTTCATGTTAATGGATAAGAATATAAGTTGTATTTTAATAACATGAAAAAGTTAACTATTGCTACCTTTCTTAAACAGTGGACATACAGTAGGTTAAGACCCCTTTCACACTGGGGCGGTTTGCAGGCGTTATTGCGCTAAAAATACCGCCTGCAAACCGCCCCAAAACAGCCTCCGCTGTTTGTTCAGTGTGAAAGCCCGAGGGCTTTCACACTGAAGCGGTGCGCTGGCAGGAGAAGAAAAAATCTCCTGCCAGCCGCATCTTTGGAGCGGTGAAGGAGTGGTGTATTCACCGCTCCTAAACCGCTCCTGCCCATTGAAATCAATGGGACAGCGCGGCTATACCGCGGCAATACCGCGGCTATAGCCGCGCTATACGAGTGGTTTTAACCCTTTTTCGGCCGCCAGCGGGGGGTTAAAACCGCACCCCTAGCGGCCGAATACCGCGGTAAAATAGCGCTGTTTTACCGCCGACGCCCCCTACCGCCCCAGTGTGAAAGCAGCCTAAGTGTCACAATAGTGCCTGGCTTCTGTTCCCCCTCTTCACAGGGGCTTTAATAAATGGATAAGAATTGATACTACAAGCCAGTAACTAACTGTAATTACCAACTGTTTAAAGTGGAAGTAAACCCTCCTATCGTTTTCAGCCAAGGAAGTCACCATATTGGCCTCTGTTTGATCTTCAACTGCCATGATGCTGTACATGTGACCAGTTATGACACCAGCCATTGGATGGTTTGACAGTTTGGTTGAGAGTACATCCAATGTAACAGTTACATTCCCGGGAGGTGCCAGAAGTGTACCTTTTTTTTAAACTGTTAAATCTGTGGGCTTACTTCATCTTTAAAGTGGAGTTCCACCCACTTTTACAACTCTTCAGCATCCCTCACTAAACTGTGTACTGTAAACGAATTGGATTTTTTAATTTTTTTTTTCTCAGCGCCTACTGTATATCTGCTGTATTCATTTTTCACTTCCTCCTCCCTGGCCGTGGCCCATCGCATCATTTCCTGTTTGCAATGCCTTCTGGGAAGGGGCGGCAACTTCCTCTGACACTGCCGTTGCTATGGAAACCTGACCTGAAACCTATTACACTGCTTGTGCTGCACTGAGCATGTGTGAGATCTACAAGGATGAGATGCAGGAAGAAATACAGTCTGGCTTCAGATTCCCACACTTAAGATAGCCACGGCCTGCTGTAAGTTTATAAAATAACAAACTATTGCTATAAACTAACAAAACAGACCTTAGTTTACAGACTAACTTTACTAGAATACATTAAGCTTGTGTATTATAGGGGTATTTTTATTGAAAAAGTATCATTTCGGCTGGAACACCACTTTAAGTGTACCGGTCTTCCATTCTGAATATCTGAAAAAAAAATTCCTGGCTAGTGAGACCATGACTTGCTCAAGTTTAGGCCTGAGGCTCTTAATAGCCTGTAAAGCATTCTCATTGGATAGGCAGGCAGAAAGTGGGCAGGGAATAAATTAAAAAGGGGTCATGTTAAAGGAGAATTGTGGGATTCTAAAAAATTTAAGAGGTTGTAAACCTCCATTTTCAAGTTGTACCTACAGGTAAGCATATAAACAGGCTTACCTATAGGTACAGTAAATATTTCTAAACGTTCGCCGTTCAAGAGATAATTACTTTGTACTGCGCCGATGATGTCATCGGCGCATGCGCTGTGAATAAAAGCCATTGTTGAAAGAAAGCCATAAGAAGTCACGTTTGTTAGAAGCCCTGTTGGAGACACAGCAAACATGTGGAAGAAGATGCTCTGGTCAGATGAGCAATGCATTAGGCTCCGCCCCGGCATACTGCTGCAGACAGTGCTGCTGAATGTCACTGTGCAGCACTGTGCAGGCAGGGCCGGTGCTAGACTATTTTGGGCCATAGGCGAGACCAGCCACTTGCACCCCCCCCAAAAAACATAAAGGCTCCAAATGCAGCCTGTACAGGGATGCTTTCTCACCTCCTTGTCAATGTTAGCTCCATGTGCAGACTGACTGAGAAGCTGGGAGGAAGTGATGCAGCACGGCTTGTGCGGCACCTTATTGGCTGGATACCTCTTCTTTATGGATTGGCTGAAGTTTGCAGGTGATGGTTTCATCTCCAGCTAACATCATCCAATCCTGCAGTGGTATGTGGAACGTCAGTGTAGTGTGTGGGGAACAGAGCAGCCATCAGAAATTTTGGGGCCCCTTACACAGCTTTAGGCCTGGACCCCCCTCGGGCCTGACCCCCTTCCATCAGAGTTTACCCCTTTCATTAGGGTCCACAAAGTTTCTCCCCCTTCCATCAGGGTCCCAAGAGTCCCCTTTCCTTAAATCAGGGTCCCCAGAGACCCCCCCCTTACATCAGGGTTCCCCCTGACAACAGAGACCCCAATTTCATTGGGATCCCCAAAGTCTTCCCTTACGTTAGAATCCCAACTTCCCCCCTTACATTAGGGTTCCCAGAGTCCCCCTGGCCATGGCTGCACCCTAGGCAGCAGTGCGCCCTAGGCAGCTGCCTAGTTCGCCTAGTGGTAGCAACGGCCCTGTGTGCAGGCTTCACCTGTGTACGAATTGGAGCGCGACCTGGATTGGTTGATGTTTGCCGGGTCGGACTCACTCCGCCAATCCGGATCGCGAATAGCCAAAGGCTGCCAGCAATTGCAGGAGTCCAGGACAAGTGCCTGCCAGGCAGCGCTTTCAGCTAATGAGGAGCTGCGCGTGCCACGCCTTACGTCATTTCCTTCTCCCACCCACACAACAGAGCAGGCCACAGTCAGTCCCTGTCCCTCTGTACACAGAGCTGAGAACAAGGTAAGACTAAGGACGGAAGAAGAGAGAAGAGATGGGGTCGGGGACGCACCAGTGTGATCCCCAATATATCAGCAGCAGACTAGTAATATTATATATATATATATATATATATATATATATATATATATATATATATATACACAAAAGCAGCAGCAGTCTTTTAATACAATATATAAAAGCAGCAGTCTTTTGATTTTTAACCTGATTTGCTCTTGAAAGCAGGCACATCCTTCACATTAAATTTAAAATAAAATATATATGTAAAAATAAATACGTTCACCAC
Organism: Aquarana catesbeiana; assembly: GCF_042186555.1. Lineage (NCBI taxonomy): Eukaryota > Metazoa > Chordata > Amphibia > Anura > Ranidae > Aquarana > Aquarana catesbeiana. Next base: position 216,661,042 of record NC_133330.1, read on the forward strand.
AAAAATTATTAAATCTTTTTAGGCGTGCTGTGAAAATTTTTTAATTGTTTTGGTGTACCGCAAGACAAAAAAGTTTCAGAAATATTGGTCTATCACATAAAATCCCAATAAAATACATTTAAAGTGGTTGTTAAGTCACTCTAACCTCTATACACGATCAGCACTGCCTCCTATTGTAGTATCCCCCTCCGTGTGTGTTTTATAAAAACAAATGCTGCGAATACCTAATTTCACTGCCGAGATTGCAATCACATGACTGGCCAGCTTTCTCCTTTCCTTCTCTGAGAGATGTAGCGGGCGGGGCTAAGATTCCTCTGCTGATGTCAGTCTGGAGGGGAGGAGGAGAGGAGGAGAGAACTGGCTGGTCATGTGATCACAATCGCGGCTCTTAAATTGGGTATTTACAGGATTTATATTTATAAATCCTTCACAGAGGGGGACACTGCAATAGGAGGCAGTGCTGATGGTGTATACAGGTAAGTGTTATGAGAGCAGCAGGAAGGGGGAGGGGCGGCTCACACACAAACAGAGCGGGGAGGAGGACACAGGAACAGAGAGGAGAGCAGATAGCAGGCTGCTGATGACAGAGGCAGGTAAACTGACCACAGTGTCTGGTCTCAGCAGCCATGATACACTGTGGTCAGTTTACAGAGGGGTGGGGAGAAACTGGCAGGATCAGCCAGGTTTTTTAGGGGCTAAATGACACAGGACGGGCACTGAGTCATATAACATGCTTTAATTTATTTTTATTTATAAAGGAGCAGGATCCATTTTTTTGGGGAGGGGGGTTAACAAACGCAATGCAAGAAGTCTTAGTGGACGAAACGTTGGGATGTATTGTGCTGGCTCCCTGTTATTACACTTCCTACTATCCTCATTTGTGATCACATATATACAGTGCCTGTATCCATCCAAATTGATGTAAGTGCATTACTTATTCAATAAATTCACTTAGTAAGGATTTTATGCTATGTTGGCGTTTTTCCTTCTCCATTTATATATGCCTGGTTGAGCCTTGGATTATTTTGGACGCTGAGTTGGAGTAATCACATTCCTTCTGAGTTGGTACCGTGTGTGGTGGTTCCGTGTATGCCGGTTCCTGTGGAATCCAATTGGTCCTGGTCTCTCTGCGCATTTGGCTGCTCATTAGTAGCCCATTTGATCTGGTAAGAGTACCTGATTACTGTGTTTGGTGGTGGCTAAACTTCTGATGTTCAATTTCCACTTTCGGTGGTCTTCTTCACAAAAGAACATCTAACTTCTTTCAAGAAGCAGAAGTTTGAATGTACATCGAACTGTCTTTTTTCACTTCAGTCACTCACCTTTTTTCACATGGACATTATGATTTATGAATATGTTGTTATCAGTATCATGTTCGTATGTACACCTTTGATTGATTTTATTCAATTCATTTCACTTTCTTGCATTTTCATTTTTGTTTGCACATCTTAGCAATGCACTTTATATCACACTTACTAATGGAATCAGTTCTATTGCAGTGCCAGCAGCTGTATTTTATTGATATGTTTTGAGTGCTGGCACAGTATTACCTTTTTTGTTATTTACTATTATGTTTTTACAAATGTTTGGCTTTTATAAAGAATGAAGAGTGAAGTGGCATTTTCAATCCATTTAGATGTGTATGCTTTTAAACACTTGCTGAATAGCTTGGTTGTCAGTGGTCACCCAAGAGAAGCTCAGCTAAATTATTTTTAATTACAATTTTTTTTTCTTTATTTCACTTCTGTACGCAAGTTTTCTGACATTGGACTGAAAGTATGTTCTATGAATAAAGCAACATGTATGTATGGCTCCTGCAACCCAATCAATGGGCTAAAAGCAGCAATATTACATTGATATTTATTAAAAAAGGTACACGTATCCATCTGCTCCTTTCCTAGGTTGCGTAGTCAGACGTGCCAGTTAGCTCTTAGCAAGCCATATGCCTTCTTAACAGATGTGTTATTCCCCCTGCTGGTACATCTACTTTTTATGCAAGCAAGAACTACTATAGCATACATATGGTGCCAGGTTTTTTTCTGTCATGGAAAAAACTGTGGAGAAAATGACCAAAATCAATTAATCTCTCACCTCTGTCATACAAATCCTCCAGAGCTTTCCATGTCTCTGCTCGGGCCTCCCGGGCACTCTTACTAAGAAGATTAGCATCAGGCCAGTGCATCAGATACAGGTCTAGAGAGGCAGAAAACATATGGTTACCATTTATTGTAAGTTGTAACCAATTAGCATCCATACAAATTCACATTCATGAAGTCATAAACAATTCACAAGCATAAGAACTAGGTGATGGTCATCCAATATCGCAAACATCAGCAAAATCACACGAAGAATACCTCAGATCTCACTATACAAACTTGGCAGAAAATATTTCAGCTGGGCTCAATTTATTATCCAATAGCTGGTTATACAGTGAGGACGGAAAGTATTCAGACCCCCTTAAATTTTTCACTCTTTGTTATATTGCAGCCATTTGCTAAAATCATTTAAGTTCATTTTTTTCCTCATTAATGTACACACAGCACCCCATATTGACAGAAAAACACAGAATTGTTGACATTTTTTATTAAAAAAGAAAAACTGTAATATCACATGGTCTTAAGTATTCAGACCCTTTGCTCAGTATTTAGTAGAAGCACCCTTTTGATCTAATACAGCCATGAGTCTTTTTGGGAAAGATGCAACAAGTTTTTCACACCTGGAATTGGGGATCCTCTGCCATTCCTCCTTGCAGATCTTCTCCAATTCTGTCAGGTTGGATGGTAAACGTTGGTGGACAGCCATTTTTAGGTCTCTCCAGAGATGCTCAGTTGGGTTTAAGTCAGGGCTCTGGCTGGGCAATTCAAGAACAGTCACGGAGTTGTGAAGCCACTCCTTTGTTAGCTGTGTGCTTAGGGTCATTGTCTTGTTGGAAGGTAAACCTTTGGCCCAGTCTGAGGTCCTGAGCACTTGGCCGAATTTTCGAAATCAATGGTGGCACCATCGGATCACAAAACGCACAAATTTTCTGATTTTCAAAAGAAAATTCTTTTGGAATTCGACCATGTATGGGCAGCCTTAGTTGCTTCACTAGAGGAAAATTAATCAAAGAATGGGATTGACATGATTGATTTTGATATATACTTGGAATAAGGGGATCAACAGGGGGATGAGGAATTCCCCTTGAATAAAATAATTTAAACAAAGATCAAAAAAAGATTTTCACCTTCATACAAGTGAGCAGAGAAACTGCTCATTGAGAGCAAGGATATATATGGTCTTACTAAGAAGCAGTTCCAAGCATTGAACCAGTTAACCACTTCAGCCCCGAAAGAATTTACCCCCATCCTGACCAGAGCATTGGGACCATTGTCATTTATAAAGCGATCAGTGCTATAAAAATGCACTGATTACTTTGTAAATGACACTGGCAGGGAAGGGGTTAAACACTAGGGAGCGATCAAGGGGTTAAGTGTGTCCCAGGGAGGTGTTCTAAATGTGGGGGGATGGGCTACCACTGACATGACAGCGATCACTGCTCCCTGCCATGTCACTAGGCAGAACGGGAAAATGCCTTGTTTACAAAGGCATCTCCCTGTTCTGCCGCCTTGTGACACGATCGCGGGACACCGGCGAACATCGAGTCTGTGGGACCCGCAGGCACGGTCACGGAGTACACAGCGCGCGCCGACAATGCTGCGATTTAAAGGGGATGTACCTGTATGCCCATTTGCCCAGCTGTGCCATTGTGTCGTCGTGCGCTGGTCGGCATGTAGTTAAATACTACCTATGGAATCACAAACTTTTGGAGGTTTAATAATGAGGGAAAATTGTTGTCATGAACAACCGACATATCGACATATATACTATTAATGTTGATGGTAGCGACATATATGCCAGTCTCTTTGATGCAGGATTTAAAAAAAAAAAATAAAAAAAATATTAATAACAATAATAACTATATATCTATATATATCTATATATATCTATATATATAGATATATATAGATATATATAGATATATAGATGTATATATCTATATATATCTATATATATATATATATATATATCTATCTTCACCGTAGTTGGGGAAAGCAGCACCTGGTTCGTAGTCAGTGCAATGCAATCTGGTTCTCCCACTGACCATATATACAAGAAAAATCCAGAGGATTGCTGCACTTAAAATTTTATTGAACCAATCTGTTCAAACAAAATATTACATGCTATAGCATTCGATGATTTCCATTTCGGGCCTACAAGCTTACGCCCCTCATCAGATCAGAACACAGATATCTAATCAAATGCTATAGCATGTAATACTTTGTTTGAACAGATTGGTTCAATAAAATGTTTTGAAAAAAGTGCAAAGTGCAACAATCCTCTGGATTTTTCTATATATATATATATATATATATATATATATATATATATATATATATATATATATATATATATATATATACATATACACACACACATACACACACACACACATATGAATATATACACTTATACACACACTCACCGGTCACTTTATTAGGTACATCCATTCAATTGCTTGGTAACACAAATTGCTAATCAGCCAATCACATGGCAGCAACTCAATGCATTTAGGCATCTAGACGTAGAGAAGACAGCTTGATGAAGTTCAAACCGAGCATCAGAATGGGAAAAAAAGGGTCAACGCTCAAAGTGACTTTGAGCGTGGCATGGTTGTTAGTGCCAAACGGACTGGTCTGAGAACTGCTGATCTACTGGGATTTTAACGCACAACCATCTCTAAGGTTTACAGAGAATGTACGAAAAAGAGAAAATATCCAGTGAGTGGCAGTTGTGCGGACAAAAATGCCTTGTTGATGTCAGAGGAGAATGGAAAGACTGGTCCGAGATGATAGAAAGGCAACAGTAACTCAAATAACCACTCGTTACAACCAAGGTATGCAGAATAACATCTCTCAATGCACAACATATTGAACCTTAAAGCAGATGGGCTAAAGCAGCAGAAGATCATACCGGGTGGCACTCCTGTAAGCTAAGAACAGGAAACTGAGGCTACAATTCACACAGGCTCACCAAAATTGGGAAAACATTGCCTGGTCTGATGAGTTTCAGCTGTGACATTCAGATAATAAGGTCAGAATTTGACCTAAACAACATGAAAGCATGGATCCATCCTGCCGTGTATCAACAGTTCAGGCTGGTGGTGGTGGTGGTGTAATAGTGTGAGGGATATTTTCTTGGCACACTTTGGGCCCCTTACCAATTAAGTATCGTTTGAACGTCACGGCCTATCTGAGCATTATTGCTGACCATGTCCATCCTTTTATGACTACAGAGTACCCATCTTCTGGTGGCTACTTTCAGCAGGATAATGTACCATGTCACAAAGCTCAAATCATCTCAAACTGGTTTCTTGAACATGACAATGAGTTCACTGTACTCCGATGGCCTCCACCTTCACCTCAATCCAATAAAGCACCTTTGGGATGTGGTGGAATGGGAGATTTGCAGTAACTTTGTGATGCTATCATGTCAATAAGGACCAAAATCTCTGAGGAATGTTTCCAACACCTTATGCCTTAATTCAGTTCCGAAGGCAAAAGGGGGTGCAACCCAGTACTAGCAAGGTGTACCTAAAAAAGGGGTGGGTGGGTGTATGTATATAATATATATATATATATATATATATATATATATATATAGATAGATAGATAGATAGATAGATAGATAGATATAGATATAGATAGATATAGATATATATATAAATAAAAGTAAGAGATAGTGGACAGAGAATATAGCCTAAATATAATTTCAAAACAAACAGACATGGAAATTTATTCAGGTGTAGTATCCTAGATCCCTACCTTCTATGTGCTCCCTAAAAGCCATAAAACCTTCAGTGCCAACCAAGTAGGCCTAGTGTCAGTGTAAGGAAAAATTACAGAAAATGTGAGCAGGATGGTCAACATCTTGAGAAAGATGGATTGAGCTTCATCGAAATGTTGACAATAAAAATGCTGCTTTTTGATCTATCTCCTCTGCAAGACTCACGAGTGCCTCTATACTAGATTTGGATTTAAAAAAACAAGTCTTTTATAGGGCCATGTGAAAATCTTGGGAAGCCTTGCAAAAAATATACAGCCAAAGACAATTAAAGTCATCGCACACCTTTCTAGACAACATACAGTGGCTAAATCAGACAGATAATACAAGCTATTGGTATTTGTTGGTGACAGATCTCAAGGTTAGTCCATGTAAAGCTGACTATCCTGCAATTATGTATAGAACGACCCCCTAAGAGTCAAGCTTGTACAAAAGTAATTTAAGAGCAACTGGAGGGGTGACCCATAAGGTGAAGGGAAATAAAAACAGAACTGTGATGAAGAATTTACAACCACTTCTTCCATTAAAAACTGTCAACCTAAGTTTGCCAATAGGACAACACAAGGCCTTATAGCATAGTTATAGTCCTCCGGTATCAAGTTTGTTGCCTTATGCCACGTACACACGATCGGGATTTTGGTCGGAAAAAGGTATGATAGCTTTTCCGACGGGATTCCGCTCAAGCTTTTCTTGCATACACATGGTCACACCAAATTCCGACCGTCAAGAACGCGGTGACGTACAACATGTACGACGGCACTAGAAAAGGGAAATTCAATAGCCAGTGTGCCACCCTTTGGGCTCCTTCTAATCTCGTGTTTATCTCGTGTTAGTAGACGTTTGGTGAGAGACGATTCGCGCCTTTCAGCTTTCATGCTTTTCAGTCTGTTACTGCTCTTCAGTTTGTGCTTGTGGGTTCGTATCTGTTTTTCAGTGCGTGCAGTCAGTTCGTATCTGTTTCTGATTTTCAGCTCGCTCTTCACAGGCCTTGCTGTTCTTCAGTGCATTCTGTTAAATTCGTTCTGACCAGCCGACCGTTTTGAAGCCATGTTGCGGTTACGTACACCTCGTAGAGTTCGTGCTGTGTGGTGGCTTGGTGTTGTGGTTCTTACTTTGACCCAAGCCCAGTCCATGAACAGGGTGGAGAGGAGTTCATGGACCAAGAATTGGTTGCTCCAGCGTGACCAATTCTCTCATATGCCTTTGTTGCGTGAGATCCAGGAGAATAACCCTGATGATTTCAGGAATTATCTCCAGATGACAGACCCCATTTTTCACCGTCTGTTGGCTTTGCTGACCCCTTATATTAGGAAGCAGGACACCTGCATGCTACAAGCCATCACTCCAGAGCAGAGGCTAGTCGCCACCTTGCGGTACTTGGCGACAGGGAGAAGTCTGCAGGACCTCAAGTTCTCGACAGGCATCTCCCCCCCAGGCTCTGGGGATCATTATTCCAGAGACCTGTCCTGCCTTTTCTCCTTTAACATCACATTCTATGTATTTAATGTTTGCTAATGTATTGTATTTATTTCATCATTCCATAATTGCCATGATTGTAATATGCTGTGAATGTCCCCTTTGTCCTCATGCATGCTGGATTTTTTTAATGCTCCTTTTTTGTCCTTCATGCATATTTGTCTTCACTAACCTCCCCAGCATGCTATCCTGGGCCCATATACACCTAGCCTGGTCACTTAACAATGTATTTTGTCAGCTCCATAGCAGTGCTTTACCCTATACACCCCCTAAAATGTGTCAAAATGTTATTGTTGTCCTTAAATTCAGGCAGAGTGCCAGAGGCTTTTTTTCCCAAAATCATTTGTAACCCTCCCTCCCCCCAACCGCTAAGTCAACCGATACCAATCCTCTATCTGCTGACTTTGCCAAACCCATACACACAATACCTACCTCTTTTGTGGTCAGATTTATGGATGGATTCACCAAAGCATGTAGTGAAAGGGCCTGCCTGAATACTTTCAAATGGTACTGTTTAAAGCTTTGTTCTCCTATTATTATCTAGATAGGTAATTGCAGAATGTAAAAATGTGCTTCAATTTGTACAGTGTGTATTTCTATTTTAGTATTATGACACTTCTTACCTGTCCAGTGGGCTTTCAATAGTGTAAGTAAGGAGGGGCTGGCCAAAGTAACACACATTATTTATGCATTCAGCTCTCAATGAAGTAGAGAGGGTTACCTTTCCAAAACATCCCCCCCCCAAAACTTTTACAATGGGCCATCAGAGGGGGGGAGGGGGGCGGACGAATCTGATAAGTGGACCTTATACTTTTGTCTTAAAATACTACTTAAAATAAAAGTTATACTGATTTTGGCCAAGAATGTTTATGTCTAATCTGCTTGCAATGTTATGTGCAAAATTACTAATTTAATTTTTTCTGTTTTGACTCCACAGTTTCCTTCAATGTCACAGGAATGGCAGACTGTGGCATCCCACTTTGTCGACCGTTGGAACTTTGCCAACTGTGGAGGGGCAATTGATGGGAAACACGTCCACATAGTCCCACCACCCCATTTGGGGTCATACTATTTTAACAATAAAGGGTTTCATAGTATCGTGTTGATGGCGGTGGTGTCGGCGACATATGAGTTCCTCTATGTGGATGTGGGGAAGAATGGCTGGATGTCGGATGGTGGAGTCGTTGCCCAGACAGAGTTCTACGGACGTCTCCAGAGTAGTGGCTTGGGATTGCCACCTGCGGAAGAGAACGTTGAAGGACTCCCATTTGTTTTTATTGCTGATGATGCATTTGGTCTGGGCGATCACCTGATGAGGCCATTTCCCCAGAGGACCCTCACCCCGGAGAAGAGGGTTTTCAACTACCGACTGGCCATAGCCTGAAGAGTCGTGGAGAATGCCTTTGGGATAAGGGCCAGCCAGTTCCGCCTATTTCTAATGGCTATAAATATGGCGAAGTACAAACTGAACCACATAGTATTATCCTGCGGCATACTGCACAACCTTTTAAAAAGAAATGCTCCAAATTATGTTGCCTCAGTTGGGCCTGAGGCCGGACTTCAAGAAACAACAACAATGACGGCCCTGGAAGCTGGCCGTCCTGCCTTGCCCCCCCAAAGCGCCCGTGAAGTGCGGGAAAAATATGTTGAATATTTTATGGGGCCATTGCTATGCCAGAAAATTTGTAAATATTTTCTAAATATATTAAAAAAAAAAAGTACAAAGTGGTTTTTACATTATTAACTAACCCCCATTGTCACTGTAAACACCAAGTTAATAAAAAAAGTGGTATTGAGTATTGAAAGAAGAAGCCACACATTGTTGAATATAAAACCTTTTATTCCGTGCACATTCACATGTGTGTTATCAAACATTTTGTGTTAAAAAAAACACATCTTGTTTTTTAAAGTTTTACCTTGAAAATTTTAGAAAAGTACATAAACAGGCATGTTTGCAAACATAACGTACACAACTCTGCAACTTACAAAGTTCAACATTGAAAAACTGAAGGCAATATCAGACATTATAGTGTCAAAAATGTCTTGATCTTGCCTTCATCAGATGGGGTGATGTCACCCCTGTAAAAGCCAAATTTAGAAGATGCACACAATTTGGCATTAAAACTGGGGATTTCCATTCTGATCCCATACCTAATGTCAACATGTGATATCTCCCATCATGGGGGATCAATGGACGTGTTTTGGGGGTGCAACCCCTTCCTCTCACCTACTTGAGTTACGAGGAAGGGGTTGCACCCACAAAACGCGTACATTTATATCCCCTGATGGCAGATAGCACATGTTGACATACTGTGTGCATCTTCCAAATTTCGCTTTTAAAATGCATCAAAAAATTTTAAAACTTGGTCCCCAAAAATATAAACTGGTGTCATTTGGTAGTTCTTTAGATTCTTCCTAGTACATTAATCATGTTCCTCAATTTTTGTTCAACCTTATTTGTCTTTTGCTTGATGATGTCTAAATCCTGACTACAATACATGATGTCCTGGATTAGTTTTTGTGCACTGTCAGTGGTGAAAAGAGTAGATTGTTCTTCCACAACATGCACATCATCTAAAAAATAAAATACACACCATGCATTATAAATATCCAGGCATACATCTATTATCTGAATCTGTGGTGTCAGACACTCACCTGTTGTGGTGATAATTTCCATCACCTCTCCTTCCTCCACATCCTCTGGTTGTGTCCTCTGTTCTCCTTCTTCAGGATATGGGGGGGCTCTCTGTTGTCCTCCGATGTCCGGAGTCTTGTCTCCCCTATGAGAATGAAAAAAAAGGTATACTTAGCACACAGATATCTGTGGCCAGAAATAGGAATGTGAAATATTGCTTGGAAGTGGAGTACAATTGTCTGTTTGGGCAGAGTTCCAAGTTGGAGACATTATTTATTCCCTTAACAAACTGCAATACTTACCTTTTTTGGACAAGTTTCACATATGGAGACATCCCAAGTATCCACTGGAGTACCTGTGTGGGACACCCTAAAAAGTTTGTTCTTGTGTACCACACTAGTGCTCCTGAGTCCAGATGTGTAAACAGCTGCTGAGTATCCTCTCCTTACATTACACTGAATCAAGTTGCAATTCATTCTAGTTACAAACACATCTAGACAACAATGTCCTAAACTTCTTTTAATACAAATTAGCATGACCAAATGTAATTAACTATGTATCTGCCAAAAACAAATCATATTTAGTTGCCTACAACCGATTACTGTGCCCACGAACATGAAAATTGCCATTTAAAACTGTACAACAGTAAAAAAAAGCACATGGCGCAGCATGCAAGTAATAATCATATTAGGAACACACGGCAACTACTTACTTTTTAGAAGCACTTTCTTGATCCTTCTGTACTGATCGTGCTCCCTCAATTTCAGGTCTTACCAGCGTTTCCTCAATTGCTCCTTGGATCGTCGTACCCCAAAATTCCTGTGCAGACACTTCACAACTTTAGATATGATCTTGGCCTTTCTCACATTTGGGTTTAGGTAAGGTCCATACTTCCCGTCATAGTCGTTCCTCTTCAAGATGTCCACCATCTCCACCATCTCTCCAAAGGCCATATTTGAGGCCTTAAATCTTCTCCTCAGGGATCGGGATGTTTCGGGCTCCGGGCTTTCCTCCTCCTTACTGCTATTAAGCACCTGCTGTGTCCCTGCATGTTCATCTCTCACTGTGCCGAAAGAGAAGGGGCGGGGAATATTCTAGAAAGAACGTCAGGGGTGGGCGACGCGGGCGGAGTTTCATGCATGCGCAGTGTATATAAAGTTAACACGCGTGTGTCGTACGTACGTTCTGTGTGTGGAGAAAGGGCCGGAAGCAACAAACATCATAACAAAGGTAACATTTTAACTTGGGACATCAGTGGCCTATACTGATTATAGATTGAGGCCTATATTGGGATAAGATTAGGAGAGTTTAGCCTGATATTTCGTGTTTTTGTCTTGTGTTTGGTCAGCAAAGATGAAACAATTCAAAGACCCGGATTTCATGGGCCAGTTCATTGACAAATACAGGGATATGAGAAATTTGTGGGAGGTTAAAATCCCCTTATATCGCAATAAACCAGCAAGGAAGGCATCGCTGGAGGAACTGCTGCAATTTGTGAAGATGCAGGTCCCCGACGCAGACATCGATTTTGTGGAGAGGAAAATTGGTAGCTTGAGAAGTACATATAGGAAGGAGCTTAAAAAGATCCAGGCTTCCATGAGGTCAGGAGCAGCAGCAAAGGATGTGTATGTACCCAGTCTGTGGTACTACACCAGGACGTGGTTTCTGAAAGACCAGATGGATGTCAGGGAATCACTTTCCACACTTCCATCCACCCTTCCCTCCTTCCTTCCCTCAACCCCAGCTGAGGCTTCCGAGGACCAACCTGGGCCTTCCATCCTGGAAGAAGTGGAGGAGCCCAGCTGGAGCCAAGTATAGTATTTTTTTACTTATTTATTGTCCGAAAATTATTGTTAACTAGATATTATTGATAACAAATTAATGATTGAACAAAAAGTGTTTTACATAAGACAGTTGGAACCAAAAATGATTGTGACAAGAATAAAAAATGCTGGGCTCAGAATGATAGTCTTTTGTATTTATTAACATTCAATTTGCAACAGTCATGAGCTGAAAATTGTGTGTGATTGATGAACTAAAAACTAAAACTTTTTCATACACAGGAAGACCTCAGCCAGGACAAGGCTCTGGAATGTGGCACACAGGAGGAGGCGGGGATAAGTGTCAACCAGGAGGAGGCGGGGGTAAGTGTCAGCCAGGAGGTGGCCGGGCCCAGTAGGAGCCTCACCCAATCCCAGGTGCATCCCCTCTGCCTTCCAACAAAAAGGGCCAAGAAGGGGAGTAACGTGGAGAAGGCAGCACTGGGCCTCATTAAGGAGGCTAATGCAGCCCTGAAAACCCACCCCCGATACTGAAGAGGCCTATGGCTACTATATGGCTTCCAAATTACTGCAAATGGAGGAGGGCCAACGCCACAACTGTAAAAAAATGACCGATGACGTACACTTATGTGCGCTCACCCATCCCCCTCCTCTTGCCACAAGTCCAACTCCAGAGCCACAGCCTCCAAGGAAGGCTGCAGGGAAGCATGGAGGGAAGGCTGCAAGAAAGACAAGAAAGTGATGGCCTGGGTTCAGTCTGGTCTCACAGAAGACGCAGCCTGTTGTAGTACCACAGCCTGGGGACATACATGTCATCTGCTGCTGTTCGTGATCTCTGGGAGTCCTGGACCAGATTGTGCTCCCTTAAATATGGACTTCTCAGGCTACCAATTTTTATTTACAGAGTTGATGTCTGCCCTGGGGGCCAAAGGCTTCACAAATTTCAGCAGTTTCTCCAGCGTTGCCTTCCTCTTTATTTTGTTATTATGAGCCAGAATAAATGGAGATTTTTTTCTGAAAATACTTGCTTATGTGTTTTTATTCAAATAGGACAGTGTGTTTGTGAGTAGGCAGGTACATTTCCAAAATACAATGTCTAACAAGGGGCACCAACACAAACCAACCTCCTTGAGCTTTAAAAATACAAGATAATAATGTTGTTGTGGAAACTTGACACACCAAAAAAAAAAAAAAAAAATTATGGAGATCACTAGAAAATAATTTAAAAATAATCCAAAAAAGGAGTTCTTGATTAAAAAAATAAATAAAAAAAAGAGGACCATAAAAAATAATTCTAAACATTATTATGGAGAGCTGGCTTCAAAAACAAAAAATATTATTCAGGAGATCAAGAGAAATAATAAAGAAATAAGTTTGTGAGAACTCTGTGTGAATATCAGCAGCAAAACAACTTATTTCTTCTAGCATTATAAAGAACAAAAGAATGTGCTGCATTAAAAGATCCAAAAATTTACAGTGTGACGAATGTGCTAGCTCGAACGCTATTACGAACGCTATTTTTACCAGACCGATCGCTCCCGTCTCGTACTTGATTCTAAGCATGCGTGATTTTTGGCGCGACGGAATTGCATACAGGTGATCGCATTTTCGGCTAGGAACTTTTTCTGACCGAAAAATTGAGAACCTGCTCTCAATCTTTTGCTGGCTGGAATTCCGCCAGCAAAAGACCGAGCATACACACGGTCGCATTTTCCGACCAAAAGCTCTCATCGGAGTTTTGCTGGCAGCATTTCCGATCGTGCGTACGCGGCATTAGAGTACATCCAAACCCCCATGGAGGGAACTAGGCTAAAAAGTTGTTACAATTTGAAAAACAATCGATCCATTTTTTGAGAGCTACTGATCTTCCCAGAAATAATGAATCCACTAGTTTTAAACCATTTCTGTAATGTGACACTTATTCAGGATGATGCACAAATCTTTTGTGCAATGTATGATATGTTTATTTATGAGAAGACTAATTGACCCTGGCATACTAAGATAGATGATTATGGCTGACAATTTGAATATATACTTTATTGTTTATATATGTGACTGATCTGCTTGTGTGGCTGATTGTCCACTAAGTGGTGCTATAGTAGTCTCTGGACCTGCCAGTAATCTCTCTTGGATATTAATTTATGGAGGAGGAAGAGGCTTGGCTAACATGCTGATAGGGTGGCTTGAGGGGCGGTCCTCTCTTGGTCAAAACAGAGGAGTTGGGTGCTGGGCCCACCCCCAGGATGAAGGGAACAACTGATCTTGTTGTTTTCACCCCTTGAGGTTACCACGGTGACACCATGGGCATGCTCACGTAATGTACATGCCGTTACAGCAGTAGGTGGGGCCTGGTGATGCGGTTGTTCTCTACCCCCTGCCCTGGTGCCTACCTGTAGACCTTTACCTTGTACCTGTGTGTAGGGGTGGTGAACCCCAAGCCAAATGTGGAGATCTAGCTGATACAACCCCCCCATGTGACAGGAGACAATATGTTGCTCACAAAATGGGGTTTGTACTATCCTTGCTTGATTCCTGTACATAATTGGTAATGCTTATATTTAATATTATTGATTTATAGGGCAGCCCTGATTTAAAATATCTAATCCATCAAGCTAATGTCCAATGAGTGGAAATATGGATATATGACTCATATTGGAAAAGCTCATTGCCTACTATTTTTAAGGTATGGGATTATATAGGAAATTGGACTTGCTGGTTAATAGATTTGTCAATAGATATTTGTGATTGGTCATTAATTCTAGTTAATAAGATACAGCCTGAGAGAAACTTCTGTGAACCATTTAGCACTACAAAAATTGGTAAAGCCTACCTTCCATTATATTATGTAGGAATCCAGTAGAACTTTTAAATACTCATGCCTCATTAGATTGTACCTTTGTATCTATAAATAACAGGCATTGCCCCACATTAAGGGATTTGGAATCAATAATACATTTTTCCTATGACGAATATGAATAGCTTTGTGGTAACATACCATCACAGTCAGATTTAAAATTGGGGTAGGTGTCACTATGATTATAATATTGTGTGGAAAAAAGTATGATTCTAATGTGATTGTATATAGTTGTAGGCCATTTATATATATATATAATGGATTTATATTCAAAGATCATTAGAAAGGGAGTGGAATCTCCAGTTTCCCCTGAGGCTGTTGTGCTCACCTCTGAATGGTTGGGTTCAAATATGACGGAGGGTACTACTAACGGTTTTAAAATTGGCTAATTGTTTTTTCTAATTGTTATGGATTTGTACATACAACGCTCATTTGACAACTGATGCTCATAATGTATATGCAACAAATATGATTGTAATTATGTACTTACATAATGTATAGAGTTATGTCCTTAAGGTTTTCTAAAGAAGTGGACCTTTATGCCCACAAAACACATTGAGATTCTACTTTGACCTCATCAATGTGCACCATGAAGGAAATTGGATTCATTTGAATTAGGTACTGTCATTAGGCTGTATGATGGGGTTGTAGACAGAGGCGTATCTAGGGTATGGTAGCCATGGCAAGTGCCATGGGCGCCATGGGGGGGGGGGGGGGCGGCAAAAAAGCACAAAAAATAAAGTCCCACCACCCGTCCTCTCGCGGCCGCCTCCCGCTATATTTTTGTCCCCGGCGCCACGACCGGTCTGCTGGAGCGCAGCGCCGGCACAGCAAATTAGCAAGTGAGGAGGCCAGGAGGGAAGCTAGTGACAGGCGCCCCCCCTGACGGCCGATGAGTTGGTCTGGCCAGAGTGACCGCCCCTGGGTCATCTACGTAGAGATAAAGTAACTGGCGGAGGCGGAGCCTAATGCTCCGCCTACCCTCCTCTGCGCAACTACTTCGGCTTCTCTTCTGGTGGGTCTCACGGGCCGGGTCGGGTCTTTGTGACGTGCTGACGCCCGGTGCTCTGACGTGGTCGGCAACGGACTCTATAGGGGAACATGGAGGCTGGCGACCAGGAGAAGAAAGAGACATCAGAGAGTAGAAAACCAATTGGAACCACCCCCAGGCAGCAGCAGCAGGTACTAGTACTGTACAGCACCTGTCACCATGATATCGATCATCTTGTGCATGTGTACCAGTAACCAGCACCAACTTCAAAGCATTTGTTACCGCATTTTTGGGTGCTGGTTAGGCCACATTTATGGGTGCTCATGTTACTGCTTTTTTTTAGTTGTTGGTAAGGCCGCATTTATGAGTGCTGATGTTACCACATTTATGGGTGCTGATGTTACTGCATTTATGGGTGCTGATGTTACTGCATTTTTGGGTGCTGGTTAGGCCGCATTTATGGGTGCTGATGTTACTGCATTTATGGGTGCTGGTAAGGCCGCATTTATGGGTGCTGGTAAGGCCGCATTTATGGGTGCTGATGTTACTGTATTTATGGGTGCTGATGTTACTGTATTTATGGGTGCTGATGTTACCGAATTTTGGGTGCTGGTGAGGCCGCATTTATGGGTGCTGATGTTACTGCATTTTTGGGTGCTGGTAAGGCTGCATTTATGGGTGCTGGTAAGGCTGCATTTATGGGTGCTGATGTTACTGTATATATGGGTGCTGATGTTACCGCATTTTTGGGTGCTGGTGAGACCGCATTTTTGGGTGCTGGTAAGGCCGCATTTATGGGTGCTGGTAAGGCCGCATTTATGGGTGCTGATATTACTGCATTTTTGGGTGCTGGTTAGGCCGCATTTATGGGTGTTGGTAAGGCCGCATTTATGGGTGCTGATGTTACTGTATTTATGGGTGCTGATGTTACCGCATTTTTGGGTGCTGGACAGGGGCGCAGTTTCAGTTCTTGCCATAGGCGCCATTTTCACTAGATACGCCTCTGGTTGTAGAGTGGACTTCGTAGCAACATGATGTGAATATAGGTGCCAACCTTTTACTTTAAAGCACGGTCATTTTAATGTATCATTAATAAACATATCGATTTTATGAGATCTTTGTTTATTAGTTTTTAAAGTACCTGTTAAAGTCCCATTGTTGTTCTTTTTGCTATATTACCCTATATGTTTACTTGTGATAAGAGTGGTACAGTGAGTAACCATCAATACACACAACAAGGAATTCAAGTTTCTTATCCTTTCATACATAAGAGGCACTACTACACCTCCAGGTCAACCAAATAACCCATCACAATTGAAACATGATGCTAAATGCAGATGAACTGTACATGACAGGCTAGGTGTGTTTTTTATGGAAATGATTTATAAAATTGCTAAGATTACTGAAATTGTTACTAAACCCAAAACATTGTGTAAAAAGGCTGTTTGATCTTGTCTTCTCTTAACCTCCCCTTTTTCCACTGTCCCCAATCTATCTGGTGATAGAACATGTGTATTTGTCAGGGCTGGGCTCAGCCCTTCCTTCTCTGAGCTGGCCGCTCAGCTGTCGGCTAATTGCCAGCTCCTATCTCTCCACAGTGACTCACCTGTTGATGATATCCTGCTCGTCAGTTCTGCCTACTTAAGCCGTCCAGCCCAGATGATCTCTGCCTTTGCCATAGTCATCTCTCTAGAGACGCTCTCCTGTGTTCCTGTTGAAGACTTACTTGGCTGACATTCCTTCTGGCTCCAGATCCTGCTTGCTGTACTTCGCTCATCTCTGGCTCCCTGACGTTTTGGCTTGTCTAACTATCCGTTCCAGTTCCTGAATTCTGGCTATGTTTTGACTACGTTTACTTTGTTTACCTTTTCTTATTGTTATTAAACAAGTGGGATTTAACTGTACTTATGTCTCAGTCTAATTTATGGTTTCTGACAGTATTGCTAGAGAGTTTGTTTTGTTTTCTTGGGAGAATGTGTATGATTAGCACAGGGCCAATCATTACTGTCCAGACACAGGGTCAGTGGTCCTGCAAACTCATAGGACAATCAGAGGAGAATACTGATAGAATAAACACTGATAGAAGTCACAAAACTGCTATATACTGCTGATGGGAAAAGGTATTTAGCAGTTTATATTTACTAAAATAATTGCATTTCCATGTTCTGTATACTGTGGGAGACCAGATATAGTGAATCCAGGCTCCTGGGTTTAGCAACACTTTAAGAAAAGCTACGGAAATTGTAAGCTATTGGAAATACAGTAAAGCCACTTATAGAAATGATTTGCCTGTCACCTACTACAGCCAACTCCAATAAGATAGGATCTATTCATAAGAGAATTTAAAACTGCTAGGGTAACAGCACACAACAGATGCTCAGTGACCTTTATACAATCTCTTTATAACATGCCATGTATGTTGTCCACACAGACAGCAATTATGTATGCACAGAGGTTACCGCAAGACAAATAGATCAGTTTTCTGATCAGATATAAGCTGTACACGTACCAGCATTTATTATTAGAAGCCAATATAAAAAATATTATCTTATAAAAACAGGATTATATAATGATAGTCTTAAATCTACATAAAGGATAATATATACAGAATTTTGATGTCAAAGGCTGATTATTTGAGTCAAGCAGCGCTCTAACGAAAATCCCCTCCCTTCTTTCTCCTCTTTCATGAAGGTCATTGAAATTCCACAAAGAACACATTCCTTACAAGCACTAGAAGAAGCTTGGGAAGTGCATGAACAGTTGGTGGGGTCAGACTGGAGTGGCTTCATTGTCTCTGATGACGCACTCCCCTCGCCCAGAACAGGGACAATTTTACTCTTGTTTCTTGATGAATATAAGTTTAAATCTTATTCAGTTTATTTTCATAAACTTTCCCATGCTGCACATCACTGCACATGTAAAGAAGATTGCCTTAAAGAAACAATACCTTTGCCAGGTGTGATTATAACATGGGATTAGCTGACACTTTCACACGTGAGTGGGCACAAACAACTAAAATGATTAATGGGGCAAATCTTTTGCAGAGTTAAAGAACCACTCCAGCCTAATTAATGCAGAACAAATTAAAAACGCGTACCTACACTTCCCTGAATGGGAGAGCAATCAATATGCAATTCTGTACCTGAAATCCTTGCAGACCTTTTATCTGTGCCCATTAACCATACCATGTGTTCTTAACCTATGCTATGTTCAGTTCAGGGGATGGATGGACTTCTGCTACCAGGTCCAACAATTCTTCTGCTTGCTAAATTAAATTCGGATTGTCTCATTTATTTTTTGTGAACTAGAATACTAGATATATCTATTGTTTAAAAAAGGACCTGATAGAGGTATTATTTAGAGGGTACTGGCAATATATATATGGAATTGTGTGTGTAGCTTATTTATACTGGCCTGTATTAGATGTACTAAGCAAACATCTGATGATATAAATAGTTTCAGACTATTAAAAAAAAAGGAAGAGCACTGTCCTATACTAAATTATGTTGAAGGATAGGGCAGTCAATGCAAAGTAGTTAACCACTTCAGCCCTGGAAGATTTGGCTGCTGAATGACCAGGCCATTTTTTGCAATTCAGCACTGCGTCATTTTAACTGACAATTGCGCGGTCGTGCAACATTGTACCCAAACAAAATTGATGTCCTTTTTTTCCCACAAATAGAGCTTTCTTTTGGTGGTATTTGATCATCTCTGCGGTTTTTATTTTTTGCGCTATAAACAAAAAAAGAGCGACAATATTGAAAAAAACACAATATTTTGTATTTTTTGCTATAATAAATATCCCCAATTTTTTTTTTAAAAAAGCAATTTTTTTCCTCAGTTTAGGCCAATATATATAATTCTACATATTTTTGGTAATAAAAAACGCAATAAGCGTATATTGATTAGTTTGCGCAAAAGTTATAGGGTCTACAAAATAGGGGATAGATTTATAGCATTTTTATTATTACTTTTTTTACCAGTAATGGTGGCGATCTGCGATTTTTATCATGACTGCAACATTATGGCGGACACATCTGACAATTTTACACATTTTTGGGACCATTGGCATTTATACAACGATCAGTGCTATAAAAATGTATTGATTACTGTAAAAATTCACTGGCAGTGAAGGGGTTAACACTAGGGGGCGATCAAGGGGTTAACTGTGTTCCCTGCTACGTGTTCTAATTGAAGGCGGGAGGGGACTTGCTAGGGGAAGAGATAGATAGGTGTTCATACTTTGTATGAACACACGATCAGTCTCTTCTCCCCTCCGAGAACCGGGATCTCTGTGTTCACACACAGAGATCCCGGTTCTAGCCGTGTCATGAGCGATCGCAGGAACCCTGCGGTCATCGCGACCGCTGGGCACTCGCATCGGCTCCAGGGGGCGAGCAGCGGGCGCGTGCCCCAAGTGGCCACAATTAGAAGTGACGTTACATGACGGTGATTCGCGCAGCCGAGCCATGTTGCCACAGTACAACTGCGGTGGCTGGTCGGCAAGCGGTTAAAGTGACACTAAAGGTAAATTTTTTTTTTTAAATAAAACATATCATACTTACCTCCACTGTGCAGCTCGTTTTGCACAGAGTGGCCCCAAACCTCATCTTCTGGGGTCCCTCGGCAGCTCTCTCGGCTCCTCCCTGCATCAGATAACCCCCTGGGAGAAGCGCTCTCCTGGGGGGTTACCTTACGGGCATGCTCCCGAGTCCAGAATTCGGCGTCCTATAGACGCTGAATGCAGGACTCGGCCCCGCCCCCGGCGGCCGCGTCATTGGATTTGATTGACAGCAGCGGAAGCAGAAAACCCCCTAGCAGAGAGACGGCGGCGTGTCCCCATGGGACAAGTTCGAGGGTTCAGGTAAGGAAAACAGGGGGGCTGGAGGAGCCGCCCCTGCCCATTGAAATGAATGGGCACAGCTACTGAAGCGCCTACAAAGTGCTTCGGCAGTGGCACTACATGGGTGCTATTAACCCTTTTTTCTGGTTCCAAGCAAGGTGTTAAAAGTGCCCCGCTAGTAGCCGAAAAGCGTCGCTAAAACAATGATACAGTGCCGCTGTCGCTATCGATAACGCAGCAGGCGGCTCAGTGTGAAAGGGCTCTTAATGCAGTTATGTTTTCATTATGAATCAACAAGTGCATTGTTAGATGCAATTCATGTAAGTACCAGAAGTTTACTTGGCATTGCCCCCTGTAATCTCTCGTACAGCTGAGCACACTGGGATAGGAAGGGGGGATCTGGTGTGCTGCAAACACTTGTGCTTACTAGAAGGAGAGAGCACAGTGAGCAGCATAATCAGGTAATCCGTGTGCTGCTGCTTCCTCATTGTCCAATCACAAGCTGAGGACAGGAAAGTGACTAAGCTGTATTGCAGGGGTGTCCAACCTTTTGACCTTCCTGGGCCACATTGGAAGAAGAGGAATTGTCTTGGGCCACACATAAAATACACTAACAATAAGGATAGCTGATGAGCAGAAAAAGTCAGGCAGATCACAAGGTAATGATCACTGATATAAAAAATGCACCCGTCTGAGTAATAAAACATCATTTTTTTGTAATATTTTTATTATAAAAGTAAAAGAGGGCAGAGAAAAACGAGTGCGATATTTGACAATGTTTTTGATAAATGAACGCATCAATATCTGCTTTGATGGATGTAGTAGCAATTCTCAATGAATTCCCAAGGTGCTCATCAGATATTTTGGTTCTAATTTTCCCCTTTGTGTGCGTCATTCTTTAAACTAGTTGCCCACAAATATAGGTGCTGCCGACAACTGATGACATGAATAAGGAATGATTGTGAAGAGAGGGATATTTTTCTTTGGGAACAAAAAAACTTATAAAAGGGACACTGTCAAATTTCTCTTCCGCATGCGTTTGCAAAGTGTAAATGCATTTTACAAAACATTCCCAAAAACCAAAATAAGTTTACGATCTTGTGTTGGCCGCATTCATAGCCATCTTGAGCCGCAGGTTGGACACACCAGCTGTATTGCATAACTGCAATACAAAAAAGTATGGTCACCAGACTGGCTGTGCTGTCTGGCAGGGCTCTGTAAATCTCAGGGCCGGATGTACAGAAAATATAAATCCTTTAGCAAGTAAAACAGCTTCCTTATATATGGGTGTAAAATGCATGTTTAGCTGTTTAGCATAAGAAGAAACAAAACCGTAAAATGTCAGAAAATGCACATCTGTCAGTTGAGCTGTTTGGTTCTAACATTTAAGCCTCATACACACGATCGGACTTTCCGACGGGAAATGTTCGATGACCGCCTGTTGGCGGTAAATCCGACCGTGTGTATGCTCTATCGGACAATTGTTGTCAGGCTTTCTGTGGACAAATGTTGGATAGCAGGTTTTCAAATTTTCCGCGGACAAATGTGTGTTGTCGGATTTTCCGAGCGTGTGTACACAAGTCCGTCGGACAAAAGTCCAAAGTACAAACACGCATGCTCGGAAGCAAGGACGAGCCAGAAGCAGTCGGTCTTGTAAACTAGCGTTCGTAATGGAGAATTAACATTCGTGACGCAGCAAATTATGGAATCTTGAAATGCAGCGCACATTTTCTTCTTCTAATGGGATAATAATGAAGCTGCTTTGCTGGTGATACCGATGGAGTTATCGCAAACTAATTTTGAAAGGCTTTTTTTTCTAGTGATATCAAGAATAATATTATTACGCTTTTTTTATTTTTATTTGGGCAAGTTACCACAATACCATTATCCTGTAGTTTTTAAGATCAAAGAGACAACGATGTTGGTGTCCCTTGTCAATTTTACATTGTATTTTTTTAAATGTAACTGCCTACTCCCAAACTATCATTTGAAGTAAAACACATAGCCAAGTATTATTCTACACAATCGATCGTGTGTACGAGGCTTAACTGCTTTATCTTTCACAAAAGTTGCCTTTCCAGTATAGCTAAAGCTGACAGATCCTGAAGTTTGATGTTTTAGCTGGAATCTCACAATGTAGGTAGGTATCTTGGCCTTTTAAATTATGTGATTTGATCAAACATTCAATAGCCTTTCACATCTCAATCACAAATGGCTCGCTTCCTCTATATGTTTTTGCAGAGCAGTCAATTTAACCATGTTAGTAGTCCTGTGGAATTCTGGCAAACTCAACTGATTATCCCTTGAGTAAAACACAACCAAATGTTTACTGACACCTATATTTAGTCATTAAAAAAATGTGACCAATGCTAAGAGCAAATATCCTGTCTTACAGAGAAAGATTAGGTATTTTATCATTCATTTTAGCACTAGTAGAGTATTACGTTAGCCATCAATAATGCAGAAGGTTAGGAGTTTAAATGATATCCAATTATCCATCTATGAAGGTTCCTGCTCGACTGTTGGGAAAACTTTTGTCAATCACCAGCTTATACAGTCAACTGGCTAGAACCACTGATCAGTGTATTCTGGCAGTGGAAGAGTCCCACTGTCAGAATACAATGGCACATTGGGGAGGATTCCATCCATCTTGCATGTGTAGATGGCGGAATCCTGTTGGCTGATCAAATAAAAGGTCTATGGCCAGACTTTAAGTGGAACTACACTGCATCTGAGACCGAAAACGCTATTTAATTCATTTTGAATATGCCAGGCAAACTCCCCCATCCATCCATTTCTCCATGCTTTATTTTACGGAGAAACCGCTTAGAAAAAAAAAAAAAAAACTAACATTCCTGGCTGTGGCCATCTTAAGTAGGGGCAGATGATTCATGAAACATTTACTCCCTGGAATCCATCTCTTAGCTGTGAATACCCCTCTTCCCCCCTGAAGACTCCTGGAATGTAAAATTTGCCTATATTTATAGTCATAGTTATATTTCAATGGATACTACACTGTAAAGTGTAATACTCCTGGTAGGGTACTCCATTAATGTTGGAGTTGGAAATAAAGGCAAAAATGCAGCTACTACTTTTTTACATTCAGCCAATAGATGCAAATCTGCTAGATTAGAATATAACTATTTTAGAAAAGTGATTTTTTTTTAACATTGCTTATATTTTTGAGACCTTTCTTGAGTAGACACTTTTGGAACAATGAGAAGGCATCTTAACTTTTTGATACCCCATTTTGCTTGACATCTAATAAGTGTCTAAGATGATGAAAGTTTGGAGTTAGGAGTGGAACTTCACTCTCTCAATCAACAGTGACGCAATCAACATTGAGCGGAAGTAACTGAATAAATGTAAAATAAGTTTAAAGTGATATTAAAGTGTTGTTTTTTTTGTTTTTGTTTTAAAGTAGCAAACATATTATACTTACCTGCTGTGTGCAATGGCTTTGCACAGAGAAGCCCAAATCCTCCTCTTATTGGGTCCCTCGCCGGCGCTCCTGGTCCTTCCCTCCTGCCGAATGCCCCCACAGCAGGCAGCTTGCTATGGGGCACCCGAGCCAAACCGCTGCTCTGTGTGTCTATTCAGACATGGAGCCGCGGCTCAGCTTCGCCCCTTTCTCTCCTCATTGGCTCACTGACTTTGATTGACAGAAGCGGAGCCAAAGGCACAGCAGAAACTCTCGTGCAACATCGATGGATCAATGTGGGCTCAAATATTAGGGGGACTGCTGCACACAGAAGTTTTTTTTATCTTCATGCACAGAATGCATAAAGGTAAAAAACCTTCTACCTTTAAAAACACTTTAAAACAAGTTAATAGGATATTCTTTCCTATATATTTACTAATGTTAGCAGCATAAGGTTTAAAAATAGTCAATGTTGATTGAGAGAGTGAAGTTCCACTCCTAACTCCAATCTTTCATCATCTTAGACACTCACTAGATGTCAAGCGAAATGGGGTATCAAAAATTTAAGATGTCTTCTCAGTGTTCCAAAAGTGTCTACTCAAGAAAGGTCTCTAAAATATAAGCAATGTTCAAAAAAATGCACTTTTCTAAAATAGTTATATTCTAGCAGATGTGCATCTATTGGCTGAATGTAAAAAAAAGTAGTAGCTACATTTTCACCTTCATTTCCAACATCAATGCGGTACCCTACCAGGAATATTACACTGCACAGTGTAGTATCCATAGAAATATAACTACTTACCAACTCTCTCAGCAGAGCCCTTGCAGATACAATTTTCTCTGTCTTCTGCATTGACTATTAATATTACTCTCTAAAGCTAGCCATATACAAAGATTTCCTATAGATTTCTAATAGATCAACGATTTCTATTAGATTTCTCCATCCACACTAAACAGTTTGAATGAAAGAACTGGTCAGAAGGGACCACTGAACTTTTTGGCCTAAAAGCAAAACACTATGTGTGGCAGAAAGCTAACACTGAACATCACCCTAAACACACCATGCCCACCGTAAAACATGGTGGTGGCAGTATCATGTTGTGGGGATGCTTTTCTTCAGCAGGGACAGGGAAGCTGGTCAGAGTTGATGGGAAGATGGATGGAGCCAAATACAGGGTAATCTTAGAAGAAAACCTGTTAGAGTCTGCAAAAGACTTGAGACTGGGATGGAGGTTCACCTTCCAGCAGGACAATAACCCTAAATATACAGCCAGAGCTACAATGGAATGCTTTAGATCAAAGCATATTCATGTGTTAGAATGGCCAGTCAAAGTCCAGACCTAAATCCAATTGTGAGTCTGTAGCAAGACTTGAAAAGTGTTGTTCATACACTCTCCATCCAATCTGACAGAGCTTGAGCTATTGTTCAAAGAAAAATGCGCAAAAATGTCACTCTCTAGATGTGCAAAGCTGGTAGACACATCCCCAAAAAGACTTGCAGCTGTAATTGCAGCGAAAGGTGGTTCTACAAAGTATTGACTCAGGGGGGGGGGCTGAATACAAATGTACCCCACACTTTTCACATATTTATTTGTAAACAATTTTGAAAACCATTTATCATTTTCCTTTCACTTCACAATTATGTGCCACTTTGTGTTGGTCTATCATATAAATCCTTATAAAATACATTTACATTTTTGGTTGTAACATGACAAAATGTGGACATTTCAAGGGGCATGAATACTTATTCAAGGTACTGTACATTGCATGTAACAGAACATTTGATTTGTGTTTTTTTTTTCTCTGTGGGTTGAACTGCATGGACTTGTGACTTTTCTTCAACAAGACTAACAAGATGTAACTCAAGGCAATTCATAAAGAGTATCTAACAGGGGCAGACTGACAACTCATGGGGCCCGGGGGCAATAAGGGATCATAGGGCCCCCCCTGTGTCCCTGCCACACTGCCCACATTACATACCTTGGTCTCTACCCCCTTTAGCTGCAAAGGCAGCAGCTGAGGATGTACACATGCTGTGACAGAAAATCTACCCCCTGTTGCTTTTGGTGGGTGATCGCGACCCAATCAAGTGAATAGGGCCACTCTGCAAACACTCAGCAACCATGTGTAATGCATGCAGTAGCACACAACTGTACAACTGTACTGCACAAGGTTGCACAAGCTTTGCAGAGCAGCCCCATGCCAAGTGTGACAGGGTGTATAATTTCTGCTGAGGCTGCAACATGTGTACACCCGTGAACCCCTAGGATGGGGGCAGAGAGGGGCCCCTGGGATGGGAGCAGAGAGGGGCCCCTGGGATGGGAGCAGAGAGGGGCCCCTGGGATGGGAGCAGAGAGGGATCGCTGGGATGGGAGCAGAGAGGGATCCCTGGGATGGGAGCAGAGAGGGACCCCAGGGATGGGAGCATAGAGGGACCCCTGGGATAGGAGCAGAGAGGGGCCCCTGGGATAGGAGCAGAGAGGGGCCCCTGGGATGGGAGCAGAGAGGGACCCCTGGGATGGGAGCAGAGAGGGACCCCTGGGATGGGAGCAGAGATGGGCCCCTGGGATGGGAGCAGAGAGGGGCCCCTGGGATGGGGCAGAGAGGGACCCCTGGGATGGGAGCATATAGGGATCCCTGGAATGGGGGCAAAGAGGGGAAAGTGGCAACTCTGCCCCCAACCCCCTCCCCTATCCACAAACTATACACAGACCTCAGAATCAGCGTGGCTCCTGCAGTGTAAGATCTCTTCTCCCCGGATCCTTCCCCACCTGTCTGAGTACTTCGTAGCCGAGGAGGAGGATCCTCAGTGAGCTGTGTTCAGGCTCAGGAGGGAGAGATGTCGGCTCAGCTGCCACAAAGGGGAATCACTGCGGGAGGGAGCCCGGGCACAGAAGATATCCTGACTCACTGCCCAACACTAGTGAGCCCCTGTCAGCCTAGTTACCAGAGCTCAGTGCAGGGACTTGTTCCGGCACTTGGCTCTGGGATAAGTGGAGATTGGGACAGACAGGGGGACTCTCATGGGGCCCCCTGCTGGTCCACTGGGCTCTCGGGCAGTGCCAGAGTGCCCTAATAGTCAGTCCACCCCTGGTATCTAAGACACTCTTTAGAATTCTGGCCTGCCTCCACATGACAAATGTCTTTGTGGGTGACAGATTTATGTACTCGTTGTAGACAGGTACATGAATCTGGGGCACGCACTGAGCATGGAAGTGCACTGAGACCAGAGTGTCCATATGGACACCCCACCCTCAGTACAACTCAACTCTCGTATAGCGCAGTGGTGGGAAGGTTTGTAATTGGGGGGCGGAGCCTGATCAGGTTTCACAGACACTAGCTCCCATCAGGTCCACTCCCCTTGTGACTGACAGCAGGTAGTGGGTGGATCCTACGCTAGAATCTGTCCACCGCCTGCTGTTAATTAGAAGGCAAATGTGGGCCTGATATGGAACTAATGTCTCAGCTTTCCAATCAGGCTCCACCAACTGCCGCTGTGAAGCCAACAGCATTCTTAGCAACCAGTAAAATTAGTTGGCTGAAAATGATATAGCTGATTATGATACAAATTGTAATAATTTTCAGAGTAACTTTGCTGCAAAGGTGGAGTATCTAAGCTCATCGAAGGACTGTGATAGCATGTGAAATGTCAATAATTTCACATTTTATTACAATCATTTGATGAACTTGGACATTTATTTTTTTTGTTTCACAAAGACATGTTTTACACATTAGACAATTTTTAGATGGAGCACCTTAAAGTGATACTAAACCCA
Source organism: Aquarana catesbeiana (assembly GCF_042186555.1). Lineage (NCBI taxonomy): Eukaryota > Metazoa > Chordata > Amphibia > Anura > Ranidae > Aquarana > Aquarana catesbeiana. The sequence goes on from NC_133330.1 coordinate 216,688,699, forward strand.
GGACCCTGCATTCACTATATCTGGTCTCCCAAAGTACACAGAACATGGAAAAGCAATTATTTTAGTAAATATAAACTGCTAACACCTTTTTTTCAACAGCAGTTTATATAGCAGTCTCGTGACTTCTATCAGTGTCCGGCTGAGCACTGGTTAAAGCTTGTAGCAGAAGTTTTTATTCTTCTATGACTGTCCAATGAGGCTGCATGACAGGATCAAACAGACTTTTTACACAATGCAGAGGATTAACCTCTTAGGTTCCACAGTGAGTGGATGCTTTACTGCAGGGATATGCAATTAGCGGATCACCAGCTGTTGCAAAACTACAAGTCCCATCATGCCTCTGCCTCTGGGTGTCATGCTTGTGGCTGTCAGAGTCTTGCTATGCCTCATGGAACTTGTAGTTCTGCAGCAGCTGGAGGTCTGCTAATTGCACATCCCTGCTTTACTGCATATGCAGACTGATTTTACGGTTGTGAGTTTAGTAACACTTTAATCAAAATTTCCATAAAATGGCCTGAAATGATGATAGCATATTACCAACTGAATTAAAAGAAGGGTTTAATGATGTGAACGGTACATACTGAAAACTGGAAACGTTTATAGGATCAAATATTACCAGGGAGAACAACATCAAACACAGGGGCTGACCGGTTATATTGCTCTGTTGGTAATTATACATGCAATATAAATTATAATAATATTGTCATAATAGAATACACATGAAGACATAGTAAAAACATACAATAAGCCTTATCACCATTCTGCATGCTTGTTTTTTTTTTGTTTTTTTTTGTTTTTTTTTTTTATATTCAGCTAAAGAAATTGTTATTTTCTCAAAATCCACTTACTGAAAAATTATTAATCCCACACATGCCATTTTTCTTTCTAATATAATCACTGAATATACACTATACAGTATGTCACCTGTTTTCTCCTGTCACAGTTCTTCACTCACAATACCTAATTACAGGGAATTGGCTCAGGATTTTTGGCAAGGCCCGCTGACCTTATTTATTATCCTTATTTCTTCAACTTCTACAGTCATTGGGTAAGAATTGTAGAATGGCAACAAAACCCCAGTATCTGCTACATTTTTTGCTCTTGTATAAACTACTTAAACACTTCCCTTTTTAAAATTATCCATGCAAAATATATATATATCATATATTGCATGTGCTGCATTCCACAAAAAGTGTCACGGATAACACAGATTTAGGTGCAACTATCCTATAAACTCCCGCCCTGCAGTATTTTCTAATCTTCTTAAAGTGTGACACTTCAAAGTATCAAATGCGCCTGGCAGGGGATTTTGTGAATGGAGTTCATAAGGCAATGATCAACAACAAAATGCTAATTACATGCTGTATAACCGCACATTGCTCTGGGATGATAAGGGTTGAAAGATAATTAAACTGCACTTTGTAGAAGGAGCTTAACTCTGGAAAGTCTTCAAATACTCATTTTTTCTTTTGAACAGCAATCACAAAACACAAAGTAACACAACAAAGCTTGTAGGAGCTTCAGGCACATCAGTCTAATATGTTGTGTTCAATTATTCATCTATGCAGAGTCCAGGCAGGACAGCAGCTTTAGGGATGGTTTACACCTGAATTGCACAGGAACGCGGTCCGCATTCCTGTTTGTTTCAATTGAAAGCAGGTCCACAAAATGTGCGATTTCTGTGTGATAGCGATTTTCAGCCCATTTGCGCTAAATCGCACATAAAGTAGCATATGCCAGCCCTCAAAATTTCCATTTGTCTGCTCCCATTTGGCGAGTGGAAATAAACTGAGGGCCAGGAAGAAAGATGGCGGTGGGCGCTTCGTGTCCCCTCTCCTCCTCCTATAAGTGTGGCAGCCCCGTCTTTCTGCATTCATTTACAACAGAAGAGTCGGCAGCTGCTGCTCTCTTAGTTTGCTCACATCGGGCTCTTTACTGCCACCGGTGGCTGCTGCCTGAATGTGCACTCCTCATGTGAGTGCTGCTTGTACTGTAAGCTGGATCATGATGGCTGCAGCTCCTCTATGAGTCTCGGGGACAGTGGCGGCCCATGCATTAAGGGTGCACGGGTGCCGTCCCCTCTCTCCAGCCACCCCCCTCTATGTATAATGGATAGATTCATGCATAGCATGAATCTATCCATGGCTGCCGCTGCCTACCCCTGTTCAGGCGTCCGGCCCCTTTTCGGACACCGGGCGCCTGAATTACAGCGGCGGGGGTGTTTTTTTGAAGCACCTGATTAGAGCCAAAGGCTTCCAATAGGCTTCAAAAAAGATGGACCTGGAATGCAAAGCACTGAGCTCGCAGTCCACCCAAATGTGTTAGAAAAGCAAATGAATATTTGCTTTTCTAACACTGAATCGCCTCTTCGCCAATCCGGAAGCCCAGTTATGTTATGCGGTTCCCGATCGGCTGAAAGCTTAGGTGATCCTATTGGATGCCTAGAGAAAGGGAGGAGAGGCACGGCGGAAGCCACCGCAATCTCAGAGGAAGACGCCATTCTGTTGCAGCCTGTCTCCCCCTGCCCGATGATCCCTGCCGATCGGGTAAGTGCCGGTGGATCGGCCAACAGCGAGGGGTGAGGTACCAGGGGGGGGGGGGGTGTGAGGTGCTGCGTTCGGGGGGGGGTTGCCTCCCCCCCCAAACAAAAAGACACCAGCCACCACTGCTCAGGGACATGTGTCAGCTTTGTGGAAACAAGCTGGGACTGAAAAGACCTCCTTTACAAGTAGGAGCTGTGTGTATAAGTGAGGGGAGGGGTTGTTTGTGTACAGGGGGGCCAGAGTTGTGAGTCTGTTATGTGTGTGTGTTATGTGTGTGTGGTGTGTGTGTGTTGTCTGTGTGTTATGTGTGTGGCAGAGGGGACTGAGTGTGTACAGATTTTAGGGGGGCAGAGTGTGTACAGGTGTGGGGGGCTGCCTGCAGGACTGTGGGTTGGCCATTGGGTGGATTTGGTGGGGGGTCCAGGCCTAAAGCTGTGTAAGGAGCACCAACATTTCTGATGGCTGTCCTGTCCGCCCTGCTCTCAGTATAATTTCTAATTATTACACTGAATAAGAAAAAATAAATAAAAGTAACCAATACGAGCAATCGGCAATCATATTTCATTCATCCGATTGTGATAAATAAAATAAGGATAAAATATGATACATTTACGAGCGTAGGGGTTGGGTAGGGCAACTGGTGGCGAGTAACTCTTTCAAGTTCTTAGTAGCTCAGGACTTGACATTTTGAGCCCTGGCGTATGCACTACTGTTCAAAAACGCACTATACAATCCGGTGCAGGCAAACGCACTGCATATGCGACCTGCGTTTGGGGTGTGGTTAAGACTTAACTGACACCTGCAGCAGATCGCATACCCAGTGCATTTTAAACATGGTGTGGGAAAGGTGCACGGAACATGTCTTTCCCTTGCCTCGTTCTGGTGTGAACCGGCCCTGAATGGGCTAAAATTCCATAAAAAGTAGTGCATGCGTTGTTTTTCAAAAATGTGTTTGCAATCTGCGTTTGAGTGTTGTTAAGATTATATTGACACCTGCAGCAGATCACTCAGAGCACTCAGGCTAGGTTCACACTATTACAGGCGGTTGCGGGAATCACAGCAATTTCTGCACCACAACCACTTGCATTCAAAATGCGCTATTCTTTAAAAGTGCACTGGGCTGGTCTGCTATTAATTTTTAATGGCACCCCCACGCATCTAAAAACGCAGCGTGAATGGGAAGGCACAGCAGCCCATTCAAATGAATGGGCTGCCGTCAGGGCCGTCTTTAATTTTGATTGGGCCCTGGGCAAACATTTTCTTGGGGCCCCCCCCTCCATTCTGAGACATACAAAAAATAGCAGGTAGACTCAAAATCAGTTTACTGCAGCGATTGCAATTGTTTGCCAGAGGTTACAGCCTATCATTACTGCTCAATGGCTGGTTTCTAGAGGTTACAACACATAATTTCTGCTTGCCGATTGGTTGCTAGAGGTTAATGTACATTATTAGCGCTCACTAATTGGTTGCTAGGGGTTACAGCACATCATTAGCACTTACTGATTGGTTGCTAGAGATTAAAGCAGATCACTACTGTTTGCTGATTGGTTGCTAGAGGTTCATGCACATCATTACCTCTCACTGAGCAGTGGAGCAATCCCAAATAATTGAGCAAGTAAAGGGGCACATTAATACACATACTACAGGAGAGGTTCAGAGACTGCGGACATACTGCAGGAGACAATCAGAGACTGCGGACATACTGCAGGAGATTACCAGAGACTGCGGACATACTGCAGGAGACAATCAGAGACTGCGGACATACTGCAGGAGACAATCAGAGACTGCGGACATACTGCAGGAGACAATCAGAGACTGCGGACATACTGCAGGAGATTACCAGAGACTGCGGACATACTGCAGGAGACAATCAGAGACTGCGGAAATACTGCAGGAGACACTCAGAGACTGCGGACATACTGCAGGAGACAATCAGAGACTGCGGACATACTGCAGGAGACAATCAGAGACTGCGGAAATACTGCAGGAGACAATCAGAGACTGCGGACATACTGCAGGAGACAATCAGAGGCTGCGGACATACTGCAGGAGATTACCAGAGACTGCGGACATACTGCAGGAGACAATCAGAGACTGCGGACATACTGCAGGAGATTACCAGAGACTGCGGACATACTGCAGGAGACAATCAGAGGCTGCGGACATACTGCAGGAGACAATCAGAGACTGCGGACATACTGCAGGAGACAATCAGAGACTGCGGACATACTGCAGGAGATTACCAGAGACTGCGGACATACTGCAGGAGACAATCAGAGACTGCGGACATACTGCAGGAGACAATCAGAGACTGCGGACATACTGCAGGAGATTACCAGAGACTGTGGACATACTGCAGGAGACAATCAGAGACTGCGGACATACTGCAGGAGACAATCAGAGACTGCGGACATACTGCAGGAGACAGAGACTGCAGACATTATACAGGTGATGGTCAGATAACTTTCAGCAATGCACAGCTTTACAGTTAAATAACACAACTCAGGGTTTAAACATTCAGGCATTCTATGGTTGTAAGGACATACCTGGCCAGCCAAACTTACTACATACATTCAGGACTGTGGGCGGGGCTTCCACTCTCTGCTCTCACTAAAGCAGCTGGGAGCTCCACTGATGCTTTGTTGGGTGGGCCCTGGGCCCATATCACCCGTAAATGGTCGCCCCGATGACAGCTTTGCAGAGCGCACAGAGGACACGGGAAAATGTATTCCGCGCTAGCCAGCTGAGAGGGGCGGGGCCGGGAGCTCCACTGACGCTCTGACCCCGCCCACATGCAGCCTGTGTACTGGGAATAGAGCGCCTGTAGTGAGAGCCAGTGATCGGAGTGGGAGTGTCATTGGAGCTCCCGGCCCCGCCCCCGGACCTCTGTATTCACCAGGCAGTATAGAGGGGGCGGGGCCGGAAGCTCCACTGACAGTCGCACTCCGATCACTGGCTCTCACTACAGAAGCTCTTTTCCGAGTACACAGGCTGCACGTGGGCGGGGTCAGAGCGTCAGTGGAGCTCCCGGCCCCGCCCCCTCTCAGCTGGCTAGCGAGGAATACATCCTCCCGTGTCCTCTGTGCGCTCTGCAAAGCTGTCATCAGGGCCCCAATTCATGGCTAGCGCGGGCCCCCCAACAAAGATTGGGCCCAGGGCAAGTGCCCCGTTTGCCCTGCGCTAAAGACGGCCCTGGCTGCCGTGCAACACAGCCCGCAAACCTGCAATAGTGCAAACCTAGGCTTAAGATTAATGGGATCTACAAGTTTTGAGAAATATATTATGATAAGAAATCAAGTATGTGTTAAACTCCATTATAATCCTATATAACATTTGAAGAGTAGACAGAATTACTATGTTCCTGGTGATGATATGACAATCCGTTAAAGGGTAATTATAATAGTTTTCAATCAATTTTGTTTTAGATGTTTTTGTAGGTTTTAAATGTTAATTTGTAACTATTGTTTTAATATCCGTATACAACTTTTGTATCCATATAAGCATTTAGCCAGGGCTGGTGCAAGGATTTTTGACACCCTAGGTGAAACCTCATTTTGCCGCTCCCCCCCTTGACTCCACCCCTGACTCCACCCCTTTGCCCTGCCCATGTATACCCCACCTTTTTAATGAAGCGTCTATCAAATGCAGCCTCATCAGCGCCCATCAAATGCAGCCTCACCAGCACCTATCAAATGCAGCCTCACCAGCGCCCATCAATGCAGCCTGCCAGCGCCCATCAATGAATGTTTGCTTGCTTCCATTCGTTCGGGAGACGGGACACAGACACAGTCCTCCGCTGCCGCTGCGCCTTTGACACTATGTGCCTGCTGATGCTGAGAATTAGTTGCTTGCTGCAGAAAGAAGAGAGTAGGAACACCAGTGGCCGGGTGCCCTAGGCAGCAGTGCACCCTAGGCGGCTGCCTAATTTGCCTAGTGGTAGCACCGGCACTGCATTTAGCACATGTCAAAAGATTCACTGAGCACTTATGATCAGCTAAAGGGAAAACACAGCTTGCTTCGTGACTCCATTTGTCTGACTGAAAACTCACAATAAGTTGCATGATAAGGAATGAATCAATTAGATGAGTCACTCCCTCTAACACAATAAATAAGCAAACTAAGCTAACTACTTGCTACCTGCTCACAGTAGTTTTACTGCAGGTGAGCGGCACAGGCAGGCCGGACAATGTCCCTGTACACCACCAGCTTGCTTTAGGGGTTAGGGTATGCATGCACGCTCCCCTTGCCAACCCATGCTGTGATTGGACACAGCATGTGTTTGGAAGCTGATTTCAACCAATCATTTTGACTTAAGTCAGCTGATCAGCTGTGTCCACTCACACATAGAGTCTGTGTACTTTGAACAGAGGGGGAGAAAAACATCCAGATAGTACAGTAAGGCTCTGTTTCCACTAGTGCGACTTATTTTGCGACTTGACACATGTCAAGTCGCATGACAAGTCAAAACCCATGTATTTCAATGGTCCCCGTTCTCATTGGTGCGACTCAATTTGCAGCGACTCGAAAAAAGGTTCTTGCACTACTTTGTTCCGTCTTCGGTGCGACTTGTTCTCCATAGAAAGGTATTAAGTCGCAATGAAGTCGTATGTACATGTCTGACACCGCGACTTTGTTGCGACTTCCACGGAAGTCTACGGAAGCACATGATCTCTGCTCCTCCCAAATACATCACTTCCTATATCGATGTATGTGAGTGTGGAAGACAGCAGGAAGCATGCCTAGGGCAAAAAAAAATAAGCGACAAGTGCATGACAATGAGGAAATTATTAGGCTTGTCAGACAACGTCCGGCAATATATGACCTCAGAGATCCAGGTTACAAAGATCATGCAAAGAAGGAGAGAGCATGGTTGGAGGTGGCTCGCATATATTATGAGACATGGGACTCTTTCTCAGCCACAGAACGTTCTACAAAAAGTAAGTGGTTGATATATGCTGCTTAACACTTTCTGTAACCAATGGTTGTGTGCACTGTTTTTTCTTGGTGGGGACCGCTTCTCCTGGCAGGAGATCACAATGGTTTGGCAGGAGGTAATCCCATGTCAACACTATCTGTGTTGATGGTGTCATTTATATAGTTACTTTCCTGTAACCTGTGGCTGCAGGTTAGTAAATCTGTGTGTGTGGGCCAGCAAATAATTTTTGTCCACGGTCCTAATAATATTAAATAATGTTAAAGATGGCCCTGTCAACATCCTCCAGCACATGTCAAATTATGTAGGTGTCATGGGTAATATATGTAGCGGTTGTTTTAACACCATCCATATCAATTATGCAGCCTAGCAAATGAATGACCTATAGGCAGTGACTAAATTTGTTTTAAAAAATGTATACTTTGCTTTATATTTTGTAGTGCACTCGTTACAAACTCGATGGAGAAGTCTCAAAGACTGCTACAACCGGTACTTACGCAAATTAAAAGAAGGAAGGAGTGGTTCCGGCTCTAAAAGATTAGCCCCATATGCCCATGCCGGAGATCTTGAATTTTTGAAACCAGTGTTGGAAATGCGAGAGTAAGTTATCAGCAGGCATATGTTACGAATTCTACATATCAAATAGTAATGCTTACTTTAAAAATATGTGATTTGTATTTCAGAACCCAAGCAAGCTGGGAAGACAGCACACAGGGTTTGGCAGCAGAAGATGAGGCAGAGGAAGCTGCGGAGGAGGAGGAGCAAGAACAATTCCAAGACAATGTTGACAAGGAACTGTTCGTAGATGAAGCAAGGTCAACATCAAACTCAATGAATGAGGAGGATGCAGAACCAGGACCTAGCAATGTCTCTAGGCCTTTGCGAAGGTCTTCAAGGGTCAGTGCCCGGCCTGGTAAACCCATGGATAAAATTTTAGAGGTAGTCAATCAGATGTCCACTAAAATGGCTGAAAACCAGTGTGAAGACACAGCATTTCTCACTGTAATTTTAGGCATATGTAAACAGGTACCCCCTGAGAAAAAATATGCACTCAGGATGGCTTTAATGTCAACTGCTCAATCATTTGTGGGTGAGGGGCCAACAACATCCTCAGCATATATGCAACCCCCCCTTCCCCAATATCCCCCTTATCAACAATACACTCACTTTCCAAGTACACAGTATGCTCCACCAATAAACCGTCCATACTGTGACCAGTATGGTAATATACTGAATCCCTCAAGGCCACGCATGTTGCATCCAATTCCTGACCCCACTACCTCTACCCTTGGCCCCCCAACCACTCACCAACTTAGGCAGCCTACACCCAGTCATGTTCCGCCTTTTCTGGCAAGGAAATATTACCCTGGTCCATCAGTGGATTTCCCTGGACCAACCAATAGTTCAGTTTCCGGGACCACTGAAAACAAAACATACGAGCAATTGTAATTTACAATTATTATTGAGGTGTGTTTAAGACTTGTTCTCTATTTTTTGTTTGGTTGAGGAGGCCAAAACAACAACTGTTGTAATTTTAAGTTCATGGAACGTATTTCTTTATTTTTGCCTTATTGCAAAAAGAGTTGTCTTGTAAAAAAGATTCAGATATTTTTTTATATTTTTGAAATAATTTTATTTACGTGTTTTTCTGAGAGAAATAGTTTATTATTTCACTATTTGTTGTGCTTGATAAAAAATAAACAAAATGGTGTAGTTCACCCAAACACATAACCCAAAAATTTTGTGTGCTTCCCTGCACAAAAAAAAATAAAATAAAAATAATTTTGTTTACATTGTGCATTTTCGGCTTATCCTTTTTTCTAATTTGAGGAAACTACCTGTTATTATGCTTTTGGATGCACTGAAACATAACATACATCAAAATAATATTCACAGAAAATGCATGACATACATTATGCTATGGCATCCTGCTGCCAGGGGACAGAACCAGCAGCAGACAGAAAATAAGATGAGAATCCCTCACGCACACTGGCACCATTGGTGGTGCCCCTACTGGCACTCCATTGTGCACCTTCCAGATCGTGCATGAGGGAATCTTCAAAAAGATAGCCATCACGAATTCTCACAAAATTGTGAAGAACACATGCTGCTTTTACTGCAGATATTGCATTCTCCATTTTTAAATTAATGGGGGTATGGAGCAAACGCCACTTGTTGGCTAAAATGCCAAAAGAACATTCTACCACTCGTCTTGCCCTCGTTAAGCGGTAATTGAAGATTCGCTTCTCTTCACTCAAACACCGATTTGAATAAGGCCTTAATAGATGCTCACTGAGAGCAAAGGCCTCATCCCCAACAAACACAAATGGCATTGGCGGCCCATTTGTTCCTGGCAACGGACAGTCCTGTGGCAGGTCCAGAGCATTTTCCCGCAACATTCTTCCAAAGGAAGATCTTTGGAAAATACTTGAGTCTGAGCTGCTGCCATATGATCCAATGTCTATATAGCTGAAACAATAATTGGCATCAGCCACTGCAAGTAAGACAAAAGAAAAATATTTTTTGTAATTATAGTATTTAGTTCCACTGCCAATGGGCATCACTACCCTCATATGTTTGCCGTCAATTGCCCCTAGACAATTTGGGAAATTGCAACGATCCCAGAAAAGTTCCGCTTTCTTGCACCAATCGTCGGAAGTGGGCTTCTTCAGAACCAAATCACTAAGGACATTCCATATGTCTCGGCAGGTCTCGTGGACAATAGTGCTGACTGTAGTTTTGCCAACCAAAAATTCAAAATGCAAACTGGAAAAGGAATGTCCAGTTGCCAGGTACCTAAAATGGAAAAGTACATACATTTTAGGATAATGATACATATTGACACTAAGCTACATCAATAAACCCAAAAAACAGAGCTAGGAAGGAGGTGCCTGAGGAAGTGAAGAAGGAAGAAGAGGAGCAGGAGAAAGACACAGGTGATGTAGAGGCAGAGTTAAGATTTTAAAACCAAGCTTACGCACAATTACATGCTAGTTATTTTTGGACTGCATGTAAAGATGATGAAAGAATGATGTGGATCTCCAAAAGCCACATAGAAGTTAAGAAGAAGAAACAGTAGGTATGAACATTTACCTCAATGTTATTATGAGTCTTTCAGCAGATGGAATACTCCTTCTGAAACTGGTGTTTTGGCGCTCTAGATGACTAGAGAGCAAAGCCAACAATTCATCAAAACTGTAAAGAGAAAAAATAGGGCTAGTATCTACACTGACCATGTAAAAATCAAACATTTACAAATGGAGTTACATTTTTCTAACAATTTGATTAGGTTCTAGTTAACACTTCGAGCTATTCAAATCTCAAAATACTAAAAAGAGTAATAATGACCAGGCATATACACATTTTGAGAAATATATCTGGCAGCATTTGCAAGTTGACATCAAAAAATGTTCTCACCTTCTAATTGACATCCTTGTATAGTTGAAAAATTTTTCATCATGAGCCCGGAGGTCATTGTAAAGGACCCCAAACTGGCCTCTCACTTCCCTTTGGGCAATGATGGGATGTATCCAAAAGCGATGCCTTCTCCTCCTCCGGTTATCCTCCTCTTCTTGATCTATAAATGCTGCTACAGAAGCCAAAATGACTGCTGACCCAACATACTGCATAGCCAACATGTTTGCTAACAAACATACAACACGAGACAACCAAACAGGAAGGGGCAATAAATAAGCAGGATAAGGAATTACATCACTAGGACTAAATCGCAGAACATCCAAGTCGCACAAAGTCGTAATTAAAGTCGCAACAAAACGCAACACAAATCGCAACGCACAATCGCAGTGTAAAGCGCGCGACTTTGGGGACGCAATAGTGGAAACATAGCCTAAAAGCAGCAAACATTACACACCTTACACATTGTTAGGCACACAGTTAACCTTTTGATTGCCCTTAGATGTTAACCCCTTCCCAGCCAGTGTAATTAGTACAGTGTCAGTGTACATTATTATCACTGATCACTGTATTAGTGTCCCTAGCAATGTTAGTGTTAGTTAGTGACCCTCCCAGATAGTGTCTGATAGTGCCAGATTGCCCGCCATTCTATCACAGTCATACCATAAGTCGCTGATCGCCGCCATTACAGTATAGCATCAACAGTTGCGTAAATTCCAGTGTATATACACCATACTTTGTAGACCCTAACTTTTCACAAAAAACAATCATTATACACTTATTAGGGTTTACTTCCTCTTTAAGATAAAAAACCTTCTGCCTTTACAACCCTTTTAACTTTTGCTCCTAGACTCTGATTGTTTTTCTAAATCAGTTGAACTTATAGAGAGATGGTAAATAATTGGCTGACCTGCACTGATTTTTGGGACCCTAAGCAGAGTAGAGGATCTTTTTTTTATTGTAATTGTCTGGGAACTAAGCCTGAGAAACTACAAGTAACATCCTTGCACATACCAAAAATGTTAGCACACATCTAAGCAATTTTCAGACTCCAAGTTCTCCCAGCCCCAAAGAAGAGGCACGGTATATACAACCCCCATAAACAGTACAGCAAGGTCAGTTAATGTTCTTTGGGCAATGTTAAAATATATATACCCCTTCAAGACTGTTCAGCACTGTGCTGCTTTATTTGGAAACTGCGCAGTCATGCAGCACTGTACACAAACAAAATTTATATCACAAAAAGAGCTTTCTTTTGTTTGAATATGACCACCACTGGGTTTTTTTTTCTTTTATATAAACGAAAAAAAGACCAACAATTTTGCAAAAAATATATTTTCTACTTTCTGTTATAAAACATATCCAATAAAAAATTTAAATTTGTTCATAAATTTAGGCCAGCATGGATTCTACATCTTTGGTTAAAAGAAAATCCTGATGGGTTTTACTTCCTCTTTTGCTGCTGCAAAGCCTGCAAATGAAAAGCATGATGGGCTAGTATGCATATCATACTAGTCCATTATGTGCCACTTACCTACAAAAGAATCCAGCGATGTCCCCTGTGTAGGCAGCGTCCATCTTCTGGCCCCTCTTCCTTCCGGGCCGCGGACTCTGGCTCTGTGATTTGCCGGAGCCGTGTGACAACACTCCCGCGCATGCGCACAGGACCCGCAATTAACGGCACAGGCTATCGAAGAAACGTCACTTTGTTTTGTTTCTTCCCCACACATGTGTCGTTGGAATTTTTGGCGGACTACAAGTGAAATATCTCCTAAATGGTGCACGTTTAGGAGATATTTCCACTACCTATAGGTAAGCCTTATTGTAGGCTTACCTATAGGTAGAAGTCCAAAAAGTGGGTTTACAACCACTTTAATGCCGCCATTATGCATTAAGATAAAAAGCCTTCTGTGTGCAGCGGCCTCCCCAGCACCCCCCCAATACTTACCTGAGGTCCCTCCCTGTCCAGCAATGTCCACAAATGTCTCAGCCGTCCGTGATTCTCCCTCCTGATTGGCTGAGACATAGCAGAAGCCATTGGCTCCCGCTGCTGTCAATCAAAGTCAGCTAGCCAATCAGCTAGCCAATTGCTCGGGTGCCCCTATAGCAAGCTGCTTGCTGTGGGGGCACTGAACAGGAGGGAGGGGCCAGGAGCAGCTAAGAGGGACCGGAGAAGAGGAGGATCTAGGCTGCCCTGTGCATACCCACTGCATAGAGGCGGTAAGTCAGTACACCCCTAAGTGAAAATCTCCAAATTGGGCCCAAAGTGTCAATATTTTGTGTGGCCACCATTATTTTCCAGCACTGCTTTAACCCTCTTGGGCATGGAGGTTCACCAGAGCTTCACAGGTTGCCACTGGAGTCCTCTTCCACTCCTCAATGATGACATCACGGATCTGGTGGATGTTAGAAACCTTGCACTCCTCCACCCTCCATTTGAGGATGCCCTACAGATGCTCTATAGGGTTTAGGTCTGGAGACATGCTTGTCCAGTCCATCACCTTTACCCTAAGCTTCTTTAGCAAGGCAGTAGTCGTCTTAGAGGTGTGTTTGGGGTTGTTATCATGTTGGAATACTGCCCTGCGGCCCAGTCTCTATAAGGAGGGGATCATGCTCTGCTTCAGTATGTCACAGTACATGTTGGTATTCATGGTTCCCTCAAGGAACTGTAACTCCCCAGTGCCGGCAGCACTCATGCAGCCCCAGTCCATGACACCCCCACCACCATGCTTGACTGTAGGCAAGACACACTTGTATTTGTACTCCTCACCTGGTTGCCGCCACTCATGCTTGAAACCATATGAACCAAATAAGTTTATCTTGGTCTCATCAGACCACAGGACATGGTTCCAGTAATCCATGTCCTTAGTCTGCTTGTCTTCAGCCAACTGTTTGTGGGCTTTCTTTTGCATCATCTTTAGAAGAGGCTTCCTTCTTGGATGACAGCCATGCAGACGATTTGATGCAAAGTGCGGCGTATGGTCTGAGCACTGACAGGCTGACTCCCCACCTCTTCAACCTCTGCAGCAATGCTGGCAGCACTCATAGGTCTATTTCCCAAAGACAACCTCTGGATATCGCGCTGAGCAATTGCACACAACTTCTTTGGTCGACCATGGCGAGGCCTGTTCTGAGTTAAACCGCTGTATGGTCTTTGCCACCATGCTGCAGCTCAGTTTCAGGATCTTGGCAATATTCTTATAGCCTCAGCCATCTTTATGTAGAGCAACAATTCTTTTTTTTCAGATCCTCATAGAGGTGCTATGAGGTGCCATGTTGAACTTCCAGTGACCAGTATGAGAGAGTGAGAGCAATAACACCAAATTTACCAGACCTGCTCCCCATTCACACCTGAGACCTTTTAACACTAATGAGTCACATGACATCAGGGAGGGAAAATGGCTGATTGGGCCCAATTTGGACTTTTTTCACTTAGGGGTGTACTCACTTTTGTTGCCAGTAGTTTAGACATTAATGGCTGTGTGTTGAGTTATTATCGTCAAATTTACTCTTATACAAGCTGTACACTCACTACTTTACATTGTAGCAAAGTGTCATTTCTTCAGTGTTGTCACATGAAAAGATATAATAAAATATTTACAAAAATGTGAGGGGTGTACTCACTTTTGTGAGATACTGTATATGTAATGAACACAGTGCTGCAATGATGTGTCTTTTTTATGCTTGGAGTTCAGCTTTAATAACAAACTCATACAATCCCAGTTATTTGTAAGTTCTGCCAAAGTCTGGAAAACCCTCCCGATTCTGTCACAATTAATTCTGTCTGGTCGCCTGATTGCCCATGTATGGAAAATAGGTTAGATCTTTAATTACTGAACTTGTCAGCCAAAATTATGTTCTGAACTATAGATCTATGTGTTGTAATTTAAGAACCAAACTAAGATTTATGAAGCAAGAGAGCCTAAGAATGTCTGCTGATGTCTAAATACCCTTTAACCTTACACAGTGTTGTAACTGGCGGCTAAGCTGGAAAACATCATATTTAAATATTTCATGAGAAACTGGGTAGGCATGGATTCCCCAAGACTGGAATTCCAGAAGGTTTCTGCAGTGCTGCTGACCAACTTTTGTACCAGTCTCCCTGGGAACTGTATGTTGCAGGGAAATAACAGAGGGCACATAGGGAGCAACTTCAAAAAATCGGGAGAAAAGAAAATGGGAATAAAACATTGTTGCTCATAGTAACCACTAATGCCTCGTACACACGATCGGACTTTCCGCTAACAAAACCATGGAATTTTGTCCGAAGGGCGTTGGCTTAAACTTGTCTCTCATACACACGCACAAATGTTGGCCAACAATTACGAACGTAGTCAAGTACTAGACGTACTACATGGTACCCTTTGGGCTCCTTCTGCTAACTTTGTGTTAGTAAAAGTTTGGTGAGTGTTGATTCGCACTTTTGATTTCGCACTTTTCAGTTCACGCTTTTCAGTTTGTTTCTGCCGTTCGTCAACCAGACATGTTGCGGAATCGGAGGAGATAACGTGTTAATTATTTTTGGCCTTGGAGTTATTGCTTCGACATTATTTTTTTGATTGAATAATGATTTGATTTGGTATATTTTCTATATTTTTGGATGCATAGAATGCACTTTTTGGTTAGGTTCTATTAGCAGATAGCATGTCTAATTTTATTTTTTTTTATTTTTTTAATGCACAATAAAAAAATATTGTGGAGAATAATACTTGGCTATGTGTTTTACTTCAAATGACAGTTGGGAGTAGGCAGTTACATTATAAAAAATACAATGTAAAACTGACAAGGGACACCAACATAGTTGTATCTTTGATCTTAAAAACTATGGGATAATGGTGTTGTGGTAACTTGCCCAAATAAAAAAAAAAAAAAAGCATAATAATATTATTCTTGATCACTAGAAAAAAAAAGCCTTTGAAAATTTGTTTGCAATAACGCCATCAGTATCAGATTTGTGCGCTGCATTTCGAGATTTCATAATTTGCCACGTCACGAATGTTAATTCTCCATTACGAACGCGCTAGTTTACAAGACCGACTGCTTCTGGCTCGTCCTTGCTTCCGAGCATGCGTGTTTGTACTTTGGACTTTTGTCCAACGGACTTGTGTACACACAATCAGAAAACCTGACAACACACATTTGTTGGCGGAAAATTTGAAAACCTGCTAGCCATTTGTTGATGAAAAGTCCGACAACAATTGTCCGATGGAGCATACACCCGGTCGGATTTTCCGCCAACAGCCTGACATCCAACATTTCCCGACGGAAAATCTGATTCTGTGTATGGGGCTTAAGATGCATTGTTTCAGGTTTTAGTTTGAAAAAGAATAAGTGATGGGATTTAATGGTCACTCTAATGACTTATTTGTTATTATATATTTTTAGATAAAACTCTTAGGAGCTATTTTGCAATAGCTGTGATAATAATGATGCTCCTTTCATTACATTACATTAATATGACATCATGCATCTTCATTTTCCACATGTACTAATAGATTGTTCAAATTCTTTAACATATGCCTGGAATCTGGAATTCTTTATAATCCCCTACATAAACATAAACCTCTACTGGGAGAAATAGAGAAAGTGCTATTGCAGACCTTCCTCTTAAAATGTCAGTTGCTTGACTGTCATACCAATCCAATGTTACATAGTTAGTAAGGTTGAAAAAAGACACAAGTCCATCTAGTTCAATTAATAGAAAAAAAATGAATAGAAAAACTCTATATTCACAATGGTATACCCAAGCTGATTCAGAGGAAGGAAAAAAAACAAAAACAAAGCACGGTCCAATTTGCTCCAGCAGGGGAATAAAAATCCTTCCTGAGGCAATCGAATATTCCCTGCATCATTTACTCCTGGTGTTTTTACCTATAAATGTTGGAATCCATTTATATTTTTTGAATGTCTTCAAAACTTTCTAAGCCACTGGCCCTGAACAAGCTTACAAATCAGAAAATTCAAAGTAAAGCCAGACTTTTTGAAAACCATGCCAGCCGGTCTTTTAGGATGCCAAAGTCAGCAATGGAAGCCTTCATACGTACTTCTTCAACACAGGTTGGCATTAAATGTACCTTATGCTTATGCCCATCTCGACTGTCTGTAGCATAAGTCATTTTGTGCAAATCAAAGAACAATACCTACAATAATACATATGCACTGATTTATGAATAAAGACTGCAACATTTTTGCAGTCTTCATTTACACAGGAGCATCTCATCAGTCCTGAAGCAAACAGCAGGACTTGTCTATCAAACTGCTCAGCAACACAATATCCATCTAGTTCAAAACAATGAAAGTGGTACTGCTTGAATGCCCCCCAAACCTATGTCAGTTGGATCTGCTTATGAATAGACTGGTACCAGACAGACAGGATTGACTTGTCAGGCTCTAGTAAACTTCAACAAAATGGTGACCCACTGCACACAGATACCAACTCCCTATTGCATAAATGTAAATGAGATGGGTAAAAGATGGCCTCTTGGTCTCCACCTGTAGAGAACTCCTCAGGTGCGTTTCGACCTTTTCAGGGCTTAATTGTAAAGACGGAGACAGGAGCTACAGGTGGAGAACAGAAGCTAAAACCATCTTTGGTCCATCTCATTCACATTTATGCAACAAGGAGGCAGTGTCTGTGTGCAGACGGTCACCATTTTGTTGAAGACAAGTAACTATTTGTTAACACTTGTTCTACATAATGTACAATGATACAAGGGGTTAAAATCAGATACTAAAGTAGGGAACATACTTAGGCGGTCCCAAAGTGCAAAAGAGTGAGATAGCGTAGGTGCTAACACAGGGGTCTATCCCTGGCAAGCGCCACAGTAAAAATCAATCGGGGTGGGGTGGAATAGCCTGCCGTTCCATGGACACCTAGTCAGAATGTTCGCAATGTAAGTAAACCACATGTGAAAATGAAATAAAAAGTAGCGCATAAATGGTGCCAAAAGTCTTCAATCAAGAAAACTGAGAAAAAAAAACAAAAAAAACAAATGTCCACAAATAATAAACATAACAGTGAAAAAACTTGTAAGTCTCTCAATATAGGTGAATAAAATCCTGTCGGTGAGTGGGAAACAAATGACATGGAATGTCCCACTGAAAACCATGCATGGATGCAGGGAGACAGAAGTTAAAACGCAGGTGAATCAACAAATCATCCCCAAGTTGTATCTCTCAACAACATGCGACTTGGTAAAGGTGGTGTGTAAGAAACTCTTACCAGATATGATGGACTCCCTTGTCAGCGACAGGGAGTCACTCGAGCGGGTTGCCTCTCAGGGCCAGTGAACGGGCATCACAGCTCTGCGAACCTTCTGGGTCAAACTCTGCGCGGGTCTCCCGGGGTCGCCAGGTGGGTCCTCCCAAAGGATGGCCAAGGTGCGGATCAGAGGGAATAATGCGTCACATACAAAGGCTGGAGTGAAGGCTGGTTGAATCTCTCAGTAAGTATGTGGAGAAAAAATAAACAAGCTCCACATAGTGTAGATGAGCAAAAATAGGATTTTTATTGCTAAAAACGCCAGGTAACAATAAAATGTGATCACAGAGTATAAAATCAAAAATGGGCAACAAGGAGGATGCTGGAAGCGCTTCCAGCATCCTCCTTGTTGCCCTTTTTTGATTTTATACTTTGTGATCACATTTTATTGTTACCTGGCGTTTTTAGCAATAAAAATCCTATTTTTGCTCATCTACACTATGTGGAGCTTGTTTATTTTTTCTCCACATACTTACTGAGAGATTCAACCAGCCTTCACTCCAGCCTTTGTATGTGACGCATTGTTCCCTCTGATCCGCACCTTGGCCATCCTTTGGGAGGACCCACCTGGCGACCCCGGGAGATCCGCGCAGAGTTTGACCCAGAAGGTTCACAGAGCTGTGATGCCCGTTCACTGGCCCTGAGAGGCAACCCGCTCGAGTGACTCCCTGTCGCTGACAAGGGAGTCCATCATATCTGGTAAGAGTTTCTTACACACCACCTTTACCAAGTCGCATGTTGTTGAGAGATACAACTTGGGGATGATTTGTTGATTCACCTGCGTTTTAACTTCTGTCTCCCTGCATCCATGCATGGTTTTCAGTGGGACATTCCATGTCATTTGTTTCCCACTCACCGACAGGATTTTATTCACCTATACTGAGAGACTTACAAGTTTTTTCACTGTTATGTTTATTATTTGTGGACATTTGTTTTTTGTTTTTTTTTGTTTTTTTTTCTCAGTTGTTTTCTTGATTGAAGACTTTTGGCACCATTTATGCGCTACTTTTTATTTCATTTTCACATGTTTCTTTGGTTGTTGTCACCTTGTAAGTAGCTGCTCCACACCATATATTCTTTCAATTTAGTGCAGTGTACACTTTTATTATAAGTAAACCACATGGCCCAGAAGTGATGGGAAATCTCCCCAAGCAGAAACAGACCTAAATACAAACATATTTGAAGTAGAGTGAAGAAGGGAGGGAACTACTGACATTGTTTTTATTGCTATGTGTGCCTTTCTGCCCGGTGAAGAATGAACCACCTATGAATTGTACAGGTGTCATAAGTAAAGTAAGTGATAATAAATCTCTCCAATGAGGTTGCAGACAGAAATTGAACTGGGTTTAGCCTTTCACTATTGATTCATTTCATCTTGCACTACAATGTTTAATATGAGAACCCCTATCTACAAAATAATTTGAAAGCAGGACATCATTTGTGTTGGATATGCAGTAGAATCTCAACAAAAAAAACACAATGCTGTACCCCAGCCAGTATCAGACAAGCCAACAAAGCCCTGGGGACACTGGAGAGTTCATAACGATCTGTTTGGAAGTATTACAGTTTCCGTTCATTGTTTTGTTACAGTGAAATCTGACGTACATTACACTATTGTATGGTACTATATTTGAAGAGCAGTCTATACTACCTCTTTAATAATTCTAACAATGTAGGCAGCTGACTGTGTTAAAATGTCAATAATTATTTATATCTTGGCTTACTATAGAAAACTAATGTATTTTATTTATTTATTTTGCAGCTATCATACTACTTTCTCCTATGTAAAATTTATATATGTGAGTTGGGAATGAGTGGCGCTGCCTATGAACTGAAAAGCGATCTAGTAAAATCACCCTTCACAGGTGAACGTGCACTGTGGTGAAATGTCACTAGTAATCTAGAACAGTGTTTGTTGTGTGCTCACAAGCTCCACCATTGGTAGTTAATGGAACTTATTGTATCCTTGGTGGGATACCGTTGTGCATTCATCAATTTCCCACTACGTGCATTACCAACAATTTACCAACATCTACTATAAACATTTGTATTCCTAATATGTCCTCTATTAGTTATAAATGCAATCAGATGAAGTCCACCTCATATAAGGGTTTATGACCACACTCAGAGTGATCAGATGAAGTCCACCTCATATAAGGGTTTATGACCACACTCAGAGTGATCAGATGAAGTCCACCTCATGTAAGGGTTTATGACCACACTCAGAGTGATCAGATGAAGTCCACCTCATATAAGGGTTTATGACCACACTCAGAGTGATCAGATGAAGTCCACCTCATGTAAGGGTTTATGACCACACTCAGAGTGATCAGATGAAGTCCACCTCATATAAGGGTTTATTACCACACTCAGAGTGATCAGATGAAGTCCACCTCATACAAAGGTTTGATAACTCAAAGTGATAAAGTGTCTTGCGTGCTTCACCAAGCACTGTGCAAAAACCAAAAGATAAAAAAATATGTAAAATATATATGTAAATAGGCAGTCCAGTATAAAAACACAATTTTTCTGGTGACTTGTGCAGTAATCAAAGTGACTTGTTTTTGCGCTTGATTCCAATCCTTATGCCAAAGTGATAAAGTGACTGTTGTGCTCCCCTTTTGGATCCCTACTCACCAGATCCTGGCACCCCTGCAGGGACAAATCGCATGTGGTGAGTGTGCGGCAGCTGCCGGACCAATCATTCCCCCCTGTAGCTCGTCCTGGGAAAGCCAGAGCCTCCAGGCCCTTTAGGGACAATCTCTGATATCCTGTTATCACGGGGTCAGATAGTAATGAGTTCCTTCTCTATGACCCCGAAAGTGTATCCTCGCATAGAAAGAGATGGGCTCCAATATTGTAATTCTGGATAATACTTTTATTAAAAAATCAATTCTTAACCACTTCAGCCCTGGAAGATTTTACCCCCTTCCTGTCCAGATCACTTTTTACAATTTGGCACTGCGTTGCTTTAACTGACAATTGCGCGGTCGTGCAACACTGTACCCAAACAAAATTTGCGTCCTTTTTTTCCCACAAATAGAGCTTTCTTTTGGTGGTATTTGATCACCTCTGCGGTTTTTATTTTTTGCGCTATAAACAAAAGAACAGCGACAATTTTGAAAAAAACACAATACCTTTTACTTTTTGCTAGAATAAATATCCCACTTTTTTTTCAAAAAAACATATTTTTTCCTCAGTTTAGGCCGATATGTATTCTTCTACGCATTTCTGGCAAAAAAAAAAAAATCGCAATAAGCATATATTAATTGGTTTGTGCAAAAGTTATAGCGTCTACAAATAGGGGATAGATTTATGGCATCCTTATTATTATTTATTTTTTTACTAGTAATGGCGGCGATCTGCAATTTTTATCGGGACTGTGATATTGCGGCGGACAAATTTGACACTTTTGACACATTTCTGGGACCATTGACAATTCTGCAGCAATCAGTGCTATAAAAATGCACTGATTACTGCAAAAATTTCACTGGCAGGGAAGGGGTTAACACTAGGGGGCGATCAAGGGGTTAACTGTGTTCCCTCTCTGTGTTCTAACTGTAGGGGGGATGGGACTTGCTAGGAGAAGAGAGAGATTGGTGTTCATACTTTGTATGAACACACGATCAGTCTGTTCTCCCCTCAGAGAACCGGGATCTGGTCCAGATCTTAGTAAATGAGGTAAAGCTTCAATTTGCAATGAGTACCCAATCACATGCAAGAAAAAAAAAAAAAAAGAATTTTTGCTTTTACACGATTGGATGATGGAAGTCAGCAGGGCTTCTGCTCATTTACTAAGCTCTGGAGCAACTGCTCCTGCAAAGTGCACAGTCTATTTTCCTTTAGTAAATCAACCCCTTAGTATCTGTGCAACCAATGAGACCTACACCCTAGTATGGACAATTCACTCCTCAGTATCTGTGCAACTAGTGAGACATACCTTCTAGTATACTCAGCTCACTACCAGGTATCCATGGAATTAGTGAGATCTACACTCTAACGCATACATATTACTCGCCTGTATTTTTTCATTAATAATATATTGGATGTATATAGTGCCAACAATTTACTCAGTGCTTTACAATAGGCTGCACGGCCAAAATGTATGTTAAGACCCCATACACACTATTAGATTTTCTGCAGATTTTGTCTTCAGATTTACCAAAACCATATACAGGGGATCCCCTAGTTACAAACATCCGACTTACAAACGACTCCTACTTACAAACGGAGGGAGACAACAGAAAGTGAGAGGAATTCTACCCCTAGGAAGGGAAATTCACTCCTGTAAGAGCTATTATGGGGAAAAGGTACCTCCACTTTATTACCAAGGCTTGTTTCCACAACCCCAAATTTTCAAAATCCATTGGGACAGAAAGTGAGGTGAAATCTTCTGAAGAGGTGCACAGACAGCAAAACAAATGTTACAGGGGTGTTAACCCTTCCCTATGCTATCCAAAAAGCTTAAAAATAGTTTTTTTGGCTGGAGCACTTAAAAAATGTACCTGTTCCAACTTACAAACAGATTCAACTTAAGAACAAACCTACAGTCCCTAACTTGTTTGTAACCCGGGGACCCCCTGTAATATGAGGTCAAGCCTTAGGCCCCTTTCACATGAGGCGTAATCCGCTTCCACGGAGTCCGCCTAGTCAGTGAGGGAGATCAGTCCGTTGATCTCCGCTGAGCCGTCGGATGATGGTCCCTCTCTGCTCACTGAGCGGGGAGGGGCTTGTCAGGCGCCGCTGCCGCCTATGGAGGGATCAGATGAAAACGGACAGCATGTCCGTTTTCATCAGATCTCACCCGATCCGATCCGCCAGCGGCGGACCTGGACGTAGGGCCATCCGTCTGCTTTTAGCGGATCGGACCGGGTTGGATCGGTCAGCGGACATGTCTCCGCTGACATCCGTCGCTCCATAGGCTAACATGGTGCGCCCGTTCAGGTCCGCCGTCAAAACTGACAGGCGGACCTGAACGGTCCGATCGTGTGAAAGGGGCCTTAAAGTGGAGGTCCACCCTAAAAAATTTTTTTACATTAGCAGTCTCCTTTAAATGTAATAAAAAACATGTTTAGAAAAAAAAAATTCTTACTTACCTGAAAGACCCTGTTGCTAGGCAGTCGTCCTAATCTGCCTACTTCCTAGTCCGTGGAGCTCCTAGTTCTCTTCCTCACCGCCTGGGCTCCTGGGAAATGATGTGTCATCATTTTCCAGGAGTCTGTTTAATCTAGATATATCTTTAAATAAAAAAAAAATTGGATGTTGCAAGATGCCAGGAACAACCCACCTTATCCAAGCGCTGCAAAAAAAGCTGCTTGGAAGGTTAGGGATTCCTTGTTTTACTATCTGCAGAGTTTTGTCATCTCTGACGCCGCCCGTTGTTATGGCAACTATACAAACAATCACGCCGTTTAACAGCGCATGCGCGAGATTTAGAGGTGCATGCTGGTTACTCAGCATGCACCTCTCTCAGGAAAACAAGGAACAGATATCAACTGGGCTTCACATGCCCATAATTAAGATGGAAACGGCCACAACATCAGCGAGAAGATATTAAGTATGTTTTTTAATTCATTAATAAATATATCGGGAACTATTGCTATCTGTAATTGTTTATGTTGTAGTAAGGTTAGGATTGTAAAAAAACAAAAATTATGGCCAGAACACCGCTTTAAGAGTTTCAACTTGTATGCAATCAGACAGGCCCTTGCACTACATATTTTTGGTAAATCTGAAGACAAAAAACTGCCGGAAATCTAATAGTGCATAGTTGCCAACAGTCCCGATTTTCCCAGGACAATCCCGATTTTGGGAACCTCGTCCCAATCGGAGGCTGTCCCGACTCAGGATTTTGCCTTTTGTCCATGGAAAAACGGAAATGTTTGGCTCTGCAGCAGTTCTGGCTCCTGGCTCCAACAAAATGGTCGCTGGCGCTGCCGCGAGAGCTTTCCCCTTGTGTTCAGCTACATCTCCTCTTGTTCCTCATGTTCGGTGGAGAGGGGAGGGGGCAATCCGTGCAGCCAATGAGTTGGCTTCTCTTTTCACATTCTCCAGCCAGGGTTAGCTGCACGGATCGGCCCCTCTCCTCTCCACTGAACACGAGGAACGAGAGAAGATGTAGCTAGACTGCAGCCAACACTCAGTCTGCAGCCAACACTCCGCTGGGGGCACTGATTTATGAGGCACGCCGCTGGGGGCACTGATTTAAGAGGCACTCCACTGGGGGCACTGATTTAAGAGGCTCTCCGCTGGGGACACCTGATGTAAAAGGCACTCCGCTGAGGACACTGACCGCTGGGGACACCTGATGTAAGAGGCACTCCACTGGGGACACCTGATGTAAGGACAGACTCTGCTGGGGGCACCTGATGCAAGGACGGACTCTGCTAGGGGCACCTGATGGCATCTGGTGGCAGGCGACGTGGCAGGTGACACGCTCAGGGGTCCCACTAATTCTGGATTATGGTGAGTTGAATGATTTCATTCTATATTACAATGTAATAATAGTAATAATGCACTTTAAGCATCCTGACACCACAACAACCATGGTGCTGGGATGATTGAAGCGCTAACACCAGGTGTTTGGCGTATCTTTATCTGCTGATTTGTTAAACTCTGAAATACACATTTCTATTGTGGTGTAGGATCTGGGCCTGCTGTCCCTCCATCCCTCTTTCCTTCCTTCTCTTTCCTTCCCTCCTTTTTTCTCTCTCCCTCCCTCTTTTCCCCTTTCTTTCTCCATCCCTCATTCATCTCAGACTCTAACCACACCCCCATTTGAACCACGCCCATATAAGCCACGCCCACTATCCCACATAAACCACGCTCCCGTCTTTGCTATGTCACGCCTACAAATGCATGACCCGCCCCCTAATTATAATAAGACTCCACCTACAGCCAAAAGAGAGTCCCTATAAATTTTTTTACAATGTTGGCAACTATGATAGTGTGTATGGGGCCTAAGAAGCTGCACACCCACCCTGAAACCCTGTAGAAAGCATACAAAATGAAATTGCATTGACTTAGCTTTAGTACAATTTCAGTGTCTTCTGGAGTTCATACTTGGAGTAAAAAAGATATCATAGTTATAATAGAATTGGTTTGCCCTATGATCAGGTGTGGTAAAATATTTTTCTATTTAAAGTCAACGTGTTTTGAGGGTTAAATAGATTCCCCTTCTTCGGGGCTATCATATAAAGAAACCGAAGAAGGGGAATATATGTAACCTCCAAAATGTGTTGCCTATTGACTTTTAATTAAAGAAAAACTGTTTTACCACACATGATTGTTCAACTGAACCATTCTTTTGACCCTCCAATAGGTTTTATACCCCAGGTGTTTACCCAAAATCTCTAATTAATTACAAAGAGTGTATGGTCTACGGAGCAGCCAGTTGACTACACTGACATCCCAAGGCTGGCATTCTATTTGGAGCTATGTCTAAAGCCAGAGCTTCTTTAGATCCTAAACCACTCTTAACCCTATTTGCAGATCGTAATAATTGTAATTTTTTTATAGAATTTCTGGAGAAGCATTGAACATCTAGGCCCAATTCAGCTATATGTTTAAAAAATAAAGGAGTTTAAATTGTGTAGACGATGCGCAAAAGATGTATAACTTTGTGTAAAATGCCGAAATGTAAGAACAATGTAAACACATTTTGAATGTAAATTTAACAAAATGTACAGAAACCTAGTAAAGAGCCCTAAAATTATCCTAAGCAAACTCTACAATTTACAGTTTTGTTTTCAGGGAATTAGTATACACAAAGTTTGATTGAAAAGACGACCACTGTTGAGCGCTTTCCACATTTAACTCTTTTGGACAGCAAGTTTATAGTTGGGACTTCCTCTCAAGAGAGTAAAGATGAAAGGTCCTCACATAATTACATAATGCCATGACTATTTTAGGACATGCAGGCATACAATGTAATTATCCAAGTTGCTTTGTAGAATTCCTGTTTGGAAGTAGAATTTTATTGGCTAGTAGTTTTTTTTTTCTTTGTGGGTAATCCTAGAAGAGTTTAAGGTGTTCCATTCAGGGGCCAGGTGCACAGCAATTATGTAAAAAAAATATTAATCTACCTCTATTGAATATAAATTGAATATGAATAACCTCAATTTTGTGCATTAAGCCCTGTCCTTTGTGTGCCTTTAACTCAATGAAATATACACACATCAGAAATTCATCAACTGCAATGATTTAAGCCATTTATCTGCTAATTGTACTAACAGTATAAAGAATTATTTAAATATCTATATACAGATATATATATATATAGGATATCTATAACTAAAATATAAATCGGTTGGTTTGTGTCCTCTGAATATACATGTTGGTACCCCATAGTTAGGCCAGAAGATATATAGGTCCATTGGTGATGCAAGACCAGCTTCGAGCATATCAGAAGCACCTTTGAAAGAACTCAGAAGGCTAAAGCACCAACTGAATGTGTCTGAAAGCGTACTGCATCTGCCTATCCAAACTGCTCATGCTGGTCCAGTCTTATTAGGCCTCTTGCACACTGCAGCTTGAAAAAGCTCAGTACAGTTTTTTTTTTACTGAGCTAAAATATTATTATTATATTAATTGTAATGTGCCTATGCACACAGGCACGTAAACAAGCGCCGTGCATTCTTCAGTAAAATAAGAATAGAAAAATCAGCTTTTTTGGTCAGTAATTTACACCTCATGCATGCAAATGCTCATTTACATACTGTGCAGAAAGAGAATATGAGGATAAGCACATATGTGAAGATGCACGTAAATACATACAAAAAAAAGTCAAAAAAAGTAGATGCCCAAACAGGAATATCATGTGCAAGAGGCCTTTTCCTTCTACTCTTCTTTTTCTTTGTCCATATTCCAAAGACAGAAAACATATTTAAAATGCAGCTTAACAGATGTTACCCTAGAACCTGAATCATAAACGTTAAGCAGCTTGCTTATCTCTGAGACTTGCAGCTCTGGGTTTTGCATTAATATACCACCAAGAACATTAGCTGAATGGACTTTCAACCTCTAACCTAGAAACACAATGCTAGGTTAAAGCAGACCTTGTATTGTAAATTTTGCCCCAATCTAATCCCTCCACCCCCCACTTTTAAAAAATAACTGACTTTTTTGTAATTTTTTTATTTCACTTGTTTGGTTGCCACCTGCCTCCATTCTCACCTTTCCCTTTCTCAATTTATTGTCCCCCCCCCCCCCGCTGCTTCCTGGGAGACCTATGTCACATATCTCAGGAGATACTGTTTTATAGAATGGGGAAGTAAACAGAGATGGTGCTATATCTCTCATAAGCATGGGCATGGTTGTAAACAGACACAGCTCTAGATCGCTGCCTGTCCTTATGAGAGATATGGCGCCATCTATGTTTTTCATCCCCATTCTATAAAGTAATGTCTCCTGGAATGTGCAACGTTGGTATCTCAGGAGGCATTACTATCCTCCATTCATAGAGCAATATGTAATTTGACACAGCTCTAGCTATTGTTCCATAAATGGAGGAAAGTAATGCCCCCTAGGATATGTGACATCGGTATCACAGAAGCCATTACTTTTCTTCCTTCATACAGCAATACGTCAACAGACAAAGTTCCAGATCCCTGGTGCTGGGTCATTGGGAAAGCAGGAAAAGACAGCCGGCTCCCTGTGACGTAAAAAGAAAAATGGTAGTGTGGGGCAGGACTTGGAGTAGGAGAGTGATGCCAGAAAAAAGAACAATGCTGGATCCACTGGGCTTGTAAGTATTTTAATCCAACATAACAAATCACCAATGGTAAGGAGTGGTAAAAGGCAGAAATGTGTCAAGTTACTCCTGAAGTCATATCTTACATATGTGTGTGCTGGTGTAGTGTATAATAATATTAAAATACTAGCTACCTCTCAGGGGTGGGAACTGGTGAAGTATATATTCTTTAAATATAGAAAATAAATCTCTTTCTCTGTTGACATAAAGCAAAATGTTTTGTTAACTTGTTTAATGAATGTCATCATTTAGCCGACTCAAGTGGCTTACACATGTACACATTCAATGCCTGATGCATGTCTTCTATTTTATTTAATACTAAGCGTTCATGCTCCATGATGCCTTATATTCTATAGATTGTACTTACCTAATGATCAATGTGCTGTATTTTGTTACACTTTTGCTTCTAATAAAACTTTTAATGTGAAACCAAAAAAGAAAAAAGAAATCTCTGCCAGTTACTCTTGGATTAACAGAGGAGACTATTTAGGCAAAAATATCTACTGCTTTTACAACGCAAAGTAGTCTGTTAATTGAACCCTACAATGCCCATTTTTGTTCTGATGAGATTTTAAAATAATTGTAGTCACATAAAAAGAGAGATTATTTTGTACTGAAACAAAATGGTTCCAGTGGAAAGAATGTAAGAACTGCTTACCGAGATCTACTCATGTGAACATAAGTTTAAAATTAATGCAAAAGAAGACTGATTGTACATATTACACATTTTCATTTCATTAGATTTCCTGATCTCTAGATATACAAAACATGTGTGCTTCATCATTCCCCCATTATTACTGGTATGTATTTCTATAAAAAAAATGTATAAATACATATTATTACTTACGCATATCTTCAAGCCTATCCCTAATCTTTTATTTCCAACCTACCAGTGTTGAATAAGGTGCTCTGTGAATAATTTCACTTCTATTGACTAGGAACACGAACATCAGAAGTATTTTGCAAGAGTTTGCCATCGGTACCTTTGTTGGGTAACAGAACCTGACAGCCTCACACACATCTCTGGTCTTTCAGTTATATTTCACTACATAAAGCCAATGTTTTCCATCAGACTAAGTTTTGATCCCAGGGTTATAGTCATGGTTTTAATAAATATCTTCAGTTTAACTTGGTGATATCACTGCCATTTCAATCTGGAACCAGCACAATCTATGGATTATTACGGGCACCTGACAATTTTTAAATGTGTGCGAGCCACATGTGTGAACAATTGTAAACAGACATGACTGAGACAGAGAAAAGGAGTAGTATTACAGTACTGCAAGTATTATTAGCAGATTTAATACAAAAAGGAGACTCAGTTTTCTAGAAAAATGAAGCAAACATGCAAACATGTTCATATACTACACAATTTAGAGCTGTAGGCTAATGTGGCTAATGTGAGGGAGCACAAAACAAAACTCTGATCTTTCCTATAGAAGAAAGCAAGAATTTGTATATAATTATAAGACACTCATCTGTCATTTCAGACATTTGTTAACAGATTATTTTTTTTATCAGTAGATAACTATAGGCAGATTATGTCTAAAACACTTCTATCTGCTAAGACAATTAGCCAGTATGTGTGTACTCTAAAGCCCCGTACACACGATTGGACTTTCCGATGGGAAATGTTGGATGTCAGGCTACTGGCGAAAAATCCGACCGTGTGTATGCTCCATTGGACAATTGTTGTCGGATTTTCCGCAGACAATTGTTGGCTAGCATGTTTTCAAATTTTCCACCAACAAATGTGTATTGTCGGATTTTCCGATCGTGTGTACACAAGTCCGTCGGACAAAAGTCCAAAGTACAAACACGCATTCTCGGAAGCAGAAGCGGTCGGTCTTGTAGACTAGCATTTGTAATGGAGAATTAATATTTGTGACGTGGCAAATTATGAAATCTCCAAATGTAGTGCACAATTCTCTTCTTCTTTAACCTCCCTGGCGGTATTCCCGAGTCTGGCTCGGAGTGGAATTTCAGAACCAAAAGCGGTAACCCCGAGCCAGACTCGGGATCGCATCGCAGGATCCAGGAAGAGCTTACTTACCTTGTCCCCTGGATCCTGCGATGTCTCCCCGCAGTGTGAGCGGCTCGTCCTCCGCTCGATTCATCACAGAGTCAATATCCGTTTCCTGCGAGCATTGCGACGCAAGGGGATGGAGAACGGCGCCAAATTCAAAAAGTGAAACACACACAATACATACAGTACACTGTAATCTTACAGACTACATTACTGTATGAAATTATTTCACCTCCCTTTTGTCCCTAGTGGTTTCTCCAGTGCCCTGCATGCAGTTTTATATTATAAAAACTGTTCTTTCTGCCTGGAAACTGGAGATTGACCGTCCCTTTACATCAAAAGTGGTTTTAGACCAGCTAGAAAACAGTGATGATAAATTAGAATCACTCGCAGAATTGAGCGATAGTGATTTGTGGGGAGATCCGTCATCAAACACTGAAAAGTAATGACAGAGACAATTCTGCAACTGAGCAAATTTCAGTGTTTTTGATTTGATTACATTATTGAATAATTTTTATTATTATATTATTATTTGGTATAATTATTTATAGTTATTTATTATAATATAATTCATGATTTCGTGTTTCAAACTTTCTCGTACCCGAGATGTCTACTAGACTCTTGTTTGGACAGATTTAAGTGTGTTATTCCTAAGAATTACAGGCCTACAATATAAAACGCCAAATTTCCATGCAAAATAATTGTACCGCTTTCAGCATCAAAAATATCGCCAGGGAGGTTAATGGGATAATAATGAAGCTGCTTTGCTGGTGATACTGATGGAGTTATCGCAAACTAATTTTCAAAGGCTTTTTTTTTTTTAGTGATATCAAGAATAATATTATTATGCTTCTTTTATTTTTATTTGGGCAAGTTACCACAACACCATTATCCCGTTGTTTTTAAGATCAAAGATACAACTATGTTGGTGTCCCTTGTTAATTTTACATTGTATTTTTTTTAAATGTAACTGCCTACTCCAAAACTGTCATTTGAAGTAAAACACATAGCCAAGTATTATTCTACATAACTTTTTTATTGTGCATTAAAAAAAGAAAACAAATAAAATTAGACATGCTATCTGCCAATAGAACTTAACCAAAAAGTGCATTCTATGCATCCAAAAATATAGAAAATATACCAAATCAAATCATTATTCAACCAAAAAATAATGTCAAAGCAATAACTCCAAGGCCAAAAATAAATAACATGTTATCTGCTCCGATTCCGCAACATGTCTGGTTGATGAACGGCCGTTCAGAAATGAACTGAAAAGCACGAAATGAATAGCGCAAACTGAAAAGCACTAAATGAAAAACGCAAAAAGAAAGGCGCGAATCAACACTCACCAAACTTCTACTAACATGAAATTAGCAGAAGGAGCCCAAAGGGTGGTGCTAAAGAGCTGAAAAACCACGTAGTACGTCTAGTACGTCTACTACGTTCGTAACTGTTGAGCAACATTTGTGTGACCGTGTGTATGCAAGACAAGTTTGAGCCAACACCCTTCCGACAAAATTCCACGTTTTTTGTTGGCCAACAATCGTGTGTACTAGGCATTATTCACATGGCAATACTGACTTGACTTACGGCTCGTTCACACTAGCGGAGTGTACACAAGTTGCAGCCAGGCTTCAGCAGGCTTTCAACAAGCTTCAAGAAGTTCTAAAGCGTATTAGCAGCTTATTTAAAGTGGAAAACAACACTCCCATTAGGATCTGTGTTCAACATTTACAAATTTTGAGCTGAATGGTACTTTAACCTCTTCACGCCGCCACCTCCCTGCCCTTTAAGAGGTTTATGACACAGAGAAGTGGGGTGGGGCTTAAGGGCACATGACCACTGTAATTGGCTGTCACGTTGGTCAGGTGATCTGAAACCTTTCGGTTAGGCGCTGGTAACGGTGTCGGGAGCATGCACTACATGTGCTCTTGGCACAGCTGTATGGACAGCAATTTGCGCAAATATGTGGCCCCTCTGCACCAAGGACCAGGGGTTAACAGCTTCAACAAAGCTTGCCAAAGGCTCTGCAAATGCTTTGTCAAAGTTTGCTGTTCACATTGCTCTTATAAAAGCTGAAGCCCGTGTGAAACAGGCCTTACTTTGTGAAAGTGGTGAAAATTAATTTTGCTAAAAAATCATGCAAGGTAAATAAAAATGATGGAATGGATGATAGATGGAAGTCAGCAGAGCTTCACCTCATTCACTGAACTTAAAGTGTAAGTTCACCTTTACATAAAATCTGTAAGCTGAACTTACACTGGACCCCCTCCCCATCGCACCTGGTCCCACAGTACCTTAGGCCGGCAATCTTCCGCACTGACACATCAGGTCGCCGCTTTACCAGTCTGGGGATTTGAAATCCCTGTGGCTTTCTCTCCTCTTCTCCAGCACTGACAGGGCGGGCTACGCGGGTTCTGATTGGTCAGTGCCCATGTGACGGCGCTGGCCAATCAGAATGCCTCCTATCCAAACCTTTATGAGGAATGTTTAGGAGATTAAGCCCCGGGAGATTTCTGATCCCCGTACCAGTATAACGGCTTTACGATGTGTCAGTGTGGGAGATCACCGGCTTCAGGTACAGCGGGACTGAGTGAGAGGATTTTTCTGTTAAGGTGTACTTACCCTTTAGGCTGCATTCACACCTGAGCGTTTCAAAGTCGCAAGTTTTTACAGCATTTTTACCGCGATTTTGTTCAGGTCACCAATGTAAAAGGCAGAAAAACGCCTGTAATCTGCCCCAAAGAAGCTCATGTTCTTTTTTGAGCTCAGGGTGTTTTTCAGACGTTTTGCTTTAGGTGACAAAACGCTCAGATGTGAACAGGAGCCATTGAAATCAATGGGATCTTGCTTGTTGGTCAATTTTCATTCGTTTTTTCGTAGGTTTTACGAGCGTTTTATGAGCTGAAAACGCTCAGGTGTGAATGCAGCCTTAAGGAAAATTTCCTTGAAAAGAGAACAGCATATTTGCTTTTAAATTAACCCCAATGAGTCTCTTACATGAGGTATAGTGATAGTAAAACTGCCTGCAACTTCCTTTTAGCCACCATTTAGTCCCTTTAGTGCATGCTTCTCAAGTATTTTAAAACATGAAAAGGAAAGCTGGTTGGATACTGGTGGGAAACACAGTTAGTCAGACAGTTTATACCTACGGCAAAGTCAGGAATATAGGCTGATATGTATACATAAAGCTGCGAATGGTGTTGGCTATTTTATAGTACAAATGTTATAGCAGAATTGGCAATATTCTAAGTATAACAGCACTAATGATTATGGTTAAGCTCATAATTAATAAATCCTTTTTTATAATAATTATTATTTTTTTGATTAATTGATATAGATTAATCTGGGGTCTCACCGAAAGCCCCAGGCCCCGTACCAACGTTCAGGACCCGGAACTCCCAATTCTGAGTCACGTGACCGATGTGGTAGCCTCTGATGGGCTACCACAGTGATCAATCACTGTGAAGCCCGCCCCCCCCCGTGTTTCTCTCTCTGTGAATGGAGAGGAAAGATACACTGAGGTGGGTTTACTAAAGGCAAATATACTTTGCACTGCCAGTCTATTTATTTTAGAACTGAGGGGAAGCTCTGAATTGAGGGAAAGCTCTGCTGATTTCTATCATTCAATCATGTGCAAGCAAAAATGCTGTTTTTTATTTTCCTTGCAAGTGATTGCGTATTCTTTGCAAACTGAAACTTTACCCCATTTAGGCCTCATGTACACTGCTGCTGGTAAACGAACGTTTAGGAACAGTTGGGCATTTTTTTCAGCTGCCCCTGAACTCTCCTCCATGTTATCTTATCTGTACATGTACACAGGGGCGTTTATACTCAGTTCTAGGCAGTTGAGGAAAGCAAAAAAAATGCATTCAGGACGGACGTTCAGAGGCATTTGAAATGCCAAATGCCTGTAACAGCTTGTAAACGAGGTTTAGCCACGTTTTTTTTAATAGGCGTTATAATGGAGATACATTTCTGACCATTTTCAATGCAAAAAACGCTTCTAAACGCAAACGCGGCACAACAGACGTTTTTTACCGTTGGTTATTAGTTGTCAAGTTCAGGAGAAGTTTTAAAACGTCCCGTGTACATGAAGCCTTACTAAGCTCTGGAGAATGTGCACTTGCAGTGCACAGTATATTTTCCTTTAGTAAATCAACCCCATTGTATTTTTCCCTCTCCTTGCAGAGAGAAAAAAAAGTGTGTGTAAATAAATAAATAAAAATAATAATAAAAAATAACAAAATAAAAAGGTCAGTGCCAGTGTTATTGTTTGGGTCAAGCAAGGGTCAAAGTTCAATACCAGGGCCAGTATATTTTAGGCAGGATTTACTTTTTTTTTTTTTTTTTTATTAGTGTCAGTGTGTTTTAGGTAGGACAAAAAAAGCAAAATTGTGCATTATTGTTTCTGGGCTGTACTACGGGTACAAAAACAAATAACATACACATATGTGGTATTTCTATGATCGTCAGGAGCAAGAGAATTTATTTTGGTTTGGTTTGGTGGTAGGTTATGGTAGTAACAAGAAATATAAAGCTCAATTTAAAAAAAGTAAAAAAATGTTTTTTTGGGGCCAGTTTTCCTTTGATAATAGAAAAAAAACAGGAGATATCCATTACCATTTACCACCAAATGAAAGCCCAATCTGTTCTGAAAAAACAAGGTATAATCCACTTGGATGTACAATGTAGTTGTGATGATATGTACAGTTTTACTAACACATGTCAAAGTTGCTAAATTGTGCTTGGGCATTAATATTTGTTTTACCCCTAGGCGTGAAGGGGTTAACATCATCATAACCAGAATTTGAACAGACAACAAAGATGTTTTCATGCTTACCAAGGTAATCCAATCCAAGCCTTTTACATGAATCCATGCATGCTTGTATGGCATTGTCATACCCATAATCCCCTGGCCATAACTTTGTGGTGACCCACAAGTCTTCTCTCTTCACTCCACTTTCAGTTATTGCTTTGCCAACTTGTTCTTCATTGCCGTATCTCTTAGCGGTGTCGATGTGTCGGATTCCACAATTTTTCAGCGCATAGAGCAGTGCACTGTGGGAATATCCTCCTTGATGTGACAGTCCTATGGAAGAGAATCATGTTTAATGTAACAGTTAATAAATGTATAAATATAGCCCCCACTGTTTAGATTTAACTGCACTAAATATATACAAGTTAGATGATGATAGAGAAAGGTAAACAAGATCACAACTGAATAGGGTTCCACTTATTACTTGAAAAAAAAATGATTTGTCTCTGCATAGTAGTAGGATTTTTCAGAATCAATGGTAGATAAGTAGGCATAATCTTCATTGTGTTCCTAAATTTGAATGAAATACATTTAGCCCCCTCTCTCCAGAACAAAATGAAGGCAGATGTACTGTAGGTCCTAAAACTGGGGGTTCTGGCCAAAAAAAATGTTTTGTACTAAAAAGAAGGGCACATTTCCCTGTTTGTGTTGGGTTGTGCCCAGTGCAGTAATGAAGATCTACGGTCACAGCATAAACATTAATTTTATAACATCAACATTGTAATACCAATACAAACAATTGTTATATTAGACAATCCAATATAAGCTTTTTTGAAAAATCTCCTTTCATGTTGTGAGTGTTGACTGTCTGCAGGCCATCTATTTCCACAACTCTCTGGATTCCCTGCATGCTTTGCAGCTTCCCCCCTTCTGTTTACTTTCAATTTCCAATGACTACATATCCCATGGTACCTCTCTGCCTGCCAGCAGTGATTCCTGTACTGACTCCGCCTCCTGAAACTCCTCCTCTCAGCACCTCTGTAGTTCAGAAGGCAGGCTCTGTGAAATGTGTAACACAGCAGTGCCTACTCACACGGCATAGTGCTTACTTGCCACAGAATTCAAGGAAGAAAATGTGTAGGGATCTTCATAAATTAGGTTTACAAATGTCAAGATCTTTCAGATAATTAGGAATAGGCTAGAAATAACTGAAATACAATGTGGACGTAATTAAATGATTTTATATTTTCACTATATATGCTTTCAAAAGAGATCTTTGGGGTATATAAAAAAAATATATATTACAATCATATTCTCCTCCATGCTGCAGCATTAGTCTGAGGCTACAGCTGTTCCCCACCAGCTCTAAGCCTGAGAACTGAGGAATCACATGACCGCTGATCGCTCAGTGCTCTGTCTTCCCTGTCAGTCAATATGGTTAGGGTCCTTACAGAGCCTGGAGCAGCTCTGAGACATCAGCTGACAGCAGGCTTTAGCCCACTGTCGGCTGATTCTGAATGACAGGAGAGCAAAAGTAAGTGCATCTTCATGACCCAGAAGAGAAGTATGGCAAAAAAGCTTTGAGCATACTTCTCTTCTAAAGTGGAATTCCAGTCAAATTCCAACTAAGCCTAAACTTACTCCCATCCCCATTCTAATACTATTCTAACCACCCTGTAAAAGAAAACATGGCTATACTTGCCTATTCTGAAGCTTCACTGGTCCGGTCACATGATTGGGTCCCAGTGCCTGCTTAAGTGTAGAAGAGGGACAGCCGACAACGCATGCCCCATAGTAAGTGTCGCCCAGGCTCTGCAGCCATTGTCGCTGTCTCTCCTATAAGCCAGCACTGGGGTCTGATCATGTGACTGGACCAGAGCGGCTTCAGCATAGTTAAAGGGGTTGTATGGGTTCGTTTTTTTTTTTTTTAAATAACAAACATGTTATTATTATACAGGATTTGTATAGTGCCAACAGTTTATGTAGCGCTTTGTATACTTACCTCCACTGTGCAGTTCGTTTTGCACAGAGTGGCCCTGATCCTCCTGTTCTGGGGTCCCTCGGCGGCTGTCTCGGCTCCTCCGCGCAATAGCTAACCCCCCTCTGGGAAGCTCTATCCTGAGGGGGTTAGCTTGCGGGCGCGCTCCCTGTCATACACGCTGTGTCCATAGTCCAGAGCGTATGACTCGGTTCCGCCCCCCGGCGGCCGCATCATTGGATGTGATTAACAGCAGCACGAGCCAATGGCTGCGCTGCTATCAATCTATCCTATCTATCCAATCAACTGCCAGACTCCGTGGAGAAGAGGACGCCGGGGGACGCGCACAGCAGGTGAACGGGCTCAGGTAAGTAAATGGGGTGGGCTGGGGGGCCGTCATTGCCAGGTGTTTTTTCACCTTAATGCATAGGATGCATTAAGGTGAAAAAACACGAACCTTTACAACCTCTTTAAAGTATAAAGCACCTTTTCTTTTACAGGGTAGATAGAATAGTCTTAGAATAGGAGTGGGAGTAGGTTTAGGCTTAGTTAGAATTTGACTGGAATTCCACTTACCAACTTTGCTTTCAAATGTTAAGCTGTGCTTCCCCTTTCAGATATGAAAGTGATTATTCGAAGTTGTTATTGAAAATGGAAACTATGGGGTTGATTCACTAAAACTGGAGAGTGCAAACTCTGGTGCAGCTTTGCATAGAAACCAATCAGCTTCCAGTTATTTTTTATTTTTTTTTGTCAAAGCTAAATTGAGCAAGCTGAAGTTAGAAGCTGATTGGCTACCAAGCACAGCTACACCAGATTTTCCACTCTCCAGTTTTAGTAAATCAACCCCAATGTGGATCAAGAAGTTGAACACTTTTGCACCCCATGGTTTTGATGTAGAATGGTGTTTTTTTTTTTTACTGCGCCTCAGTCTTTTTTTTAACTTGTTTTGCTTATGCAAAGAATACCCAAATACCATTATGGAAAAATAAAACTGTATTTTTGTTTACACATGATTAGATGATAGAAGTCAGCAGAGCTTTACCTTATTCACTAAGCTAAGGGAAAATTCTCCTGCAAAGAGAAAAGTCTATAGTAAATAAACCCCGTTGTCTCAAAGGAAAACTCAAGAACTGCTAGAAAAGAATACGGGGCCCCTGAGGCACAGTGGAGGCATCATGGACAGAACTCAACTGTGATTTCCAGGCAATGGTACCTTCACCTAACAATTGAAATGTAACGGTAAATTTTTTTTTTTTGGATACAGTAGAAAAAGGAATCTGTCAGGTTTTTGTTGCTGGCTGTGTGCCTACTGGTGAGATTCACCGCTCTATTTGTCCTGGTGACCATTGTCACTGAGACAGAAAGTGATGAGAAACCCTGTTAGAGCTGTCACCAGAGCTAAAAGAAAACTGAAAATCCTCCAATTGGAAACGCACCCATGACAGATGAATTCCGTTACCTTTTGGACCGGTTCACCCCATAAATCGCACATGATCATATATGAATCACACAGGAACGCACAGCACTTTCCTGTGCGATTCACATACAATCCAGGTGCGTTGCGATTTCAGCCCATTCATCTGAATGAGCTGAAACCGCACCGGACCGCACCAAACGTAGTGCATGCACTACTTTATTAAACGCACAGCAACAAGATTGCATAGATTTGTGTCCTGCATTTAGGGTGTCATTAAAGGGGTTGTAAAGGTTCGCGTTTTTTCACCTTAATGCATCCTATGCATTAAGGTGAAAAAACACCTGTCAGTGAGCGCTTCCCCAGGGGGTTACCCTCCACTGTGCAAAACAAGCTGCACAGTGGAGGGTAAGTATGACATGTTTGTTATTTAAAAAAAAAAAAAAAAAATGAACCTTTAGTATCACTAAGTTGACAGACTGCAGATCACAAGGGCAGTACGTTTTGAATGCGGTGGTTGGTTTCTTGCACCGCGTTCTACTGTGAACTGGCACTTAGAGAGATGACCTCTCATTTCCTTTTGTGTCTAAAGGACAGAAAGTAAAGGCAAGTCCCCCAATGGGACACAGTCAAGGAGAAAATTACACTTTTAGTTGGGGTTAATCTGTAGGTTTGGTATTATCTATTGTATACGCAAAATGCGTGTAAAGAACACCAGCAAATCAAATAATAATAGTTGGTAAAGTTACTGGTTGATGCGAGTTGCTGCACACTAATGCAACTCTTCCAGCCTGGTACACAAAACAAAGAAAACCAGGATGGGTCTCCTAACCATTACCATATCAAACACACTAAATAACCGTGCCTGTTGTTTTTGTTCTGAGAAGATTTCAGTCGTTCAAATGGGAATTATGTAACTCTCCAACTTAGATTCTCAGAGACAGGTTCTCAGTATGAAGACTGGGACTCGGATTGATAGGACAGAATAGCTGCTGCTTCTCAGAGACCAAACATATAATACCCGGAGTTGGATGAATGAACAGCATTCAGCGGCTCTGCCAATGGGCACAGACCCTTCTTGTTTGCTAATGATTCTGGCAGAACAATCAGGGCAGAAAACCCTCTCAATGCTAAGTTGTCAGAATATAGCAGTGAGGGATAGTGCCAAGATTCTACCCCTGGGATGACAGCATGGTAACCTGCTTCTAATACACCACACCAAAACATTAAAGATGTCTGGAGGTTCCAAAAATAATTCAAATTCTAACAAATAGATGAAGAAATTTTAACTGAAAACAATCTTTTCTGGCCGGATGATTCCTTTATTATCTTTTCGCCACTCCATCAAACACCACTAATTCACCCCAGCTGCTGCATTACAACATAGAGGCTGGTGTGTAGTGCGATCGAGCGGGATCATCGCAGTGTAGATGCGTCCACCTCGGTGCATCGCACTGTTAACTTTTGTTTATAAAACTGTCTGCGCTGGAAAAAAGTTCTGAATGCAATGCTTTTTTTCAGCGCACACTACCCACATATCTCCACAACAAAATGGTGTGAACAGGGCACACCAGAGATGAGGCATTTTGCATTGCCATGAGCTGGGACTGCGCTGAAATAGCCACTCAACGCAGCCCCACCACATCTGGTGTGAATATAGACATGACAAAATCATATACTCAGTCACCATTGTACCATATAGTCTTATATACATTAAAGTGATTGTAAAGTTTACATCTTTTTTGTTTTAAAATAACAAACATGTTATACTTACCTACTCTGTGCAATAAAATAAAAAAATGTTTACCCTGTAGAATCACTTTAAATTATCAAGCAGAATTAAATGTTTTGCAAATAGTATCTATTCTGGGGATGTATTCTGAATCCTGTGTTAAAAAAAAAAAAAGCCGCAAGACAAAAAAAAAAAAAAAGGGAGAAACATGGAACAGCAGTAGTAGGAGAAAAGGTATTATATGAATGAGCAGGATGTTATTATTGCTTGTAACAGTAAGAAACTATAGACTACCAGACCTATTCAATGCAAAGGTGTTAAGCAGTGATCAGACTGCATCCTTAATTTTCATTCTCTTTTAATATGAAGTAAC
This sequence comes from Aquarana catesbeiana, assembly GCF_042186555.1. Taxonomy (NCBI): domain Eukaryota; kingdom Metazoa; phylum Chordata; class Amphibia; order Anura; family Ranidae; genus Aquarana; species Aquarana catesbeiana. Next base: position 216,728,886 of record NC_133330.1, read on the forward strand.
AGCTCTGAAGAAGGGGGTGTGCCCCCGAAACTCGTCAGAGTGCTCCATGTGAGCTTTTAGAAAGCACTTGCACTTTCTACCTCATGTTATCCTTCCATTTACATTCTGTACACATTGGCACTTTTGTGAGTATGCATTTTATTTGCTTTCTTTTCACCACTTTCTTTGGAGCTGTAAGTACATGCTCCCCGACCGGAAGTTGTGAGAAACTTGCGCCTTCCCTTTTTTGTTTTTGTAGTTTCACACTGGATATCCCTATCCGAGGAGAGCTGCATTCACCGGGCATAGGACCGAGCATGCAGGTGTCACTGGTTTGGCCATCCCTCTGTCGAGGACCACTGAGCGCTGGACAAATTTGGTTGTTTTTTCATGAAGTAATACCTGCAACAGTATTTTGTAAGACATGGTCAGGTACACAGATGTAGCTTTCCATTTCTCAATACTTAAAATATTTTTAAACCTTGACATTTTATTAGCACTTCAAGCAGCTGACCTGGGTACTTCCCTTGTTTGCCTTTTTTTTTTTTTTTTTTAGAAGCTTTGCTTTTTTTTAATTCAGCAGGGCGCCTTCAGGCTTCCTTTTCTTAGTTGTCTTCAGGGGCTGGCAACTTTTGGCCCAGGGGGCAAGTACAATCCAGAGGCCCATGGTGCAGCAACTCGGCACCCATCCCGCTTTCCATCTTCCCTGCCTCCTCCCAACCCCATTCCAGGCTAAAGCTCCACTCCAGGTTCTCTCTGCTCACCGGGCGGGTTGGGCAGGACAGTACCTCCTGCACCGACTCTGGATTACAGAACTGGCTGGCAGGGAACAGCCAAGAGCTGCAATGGGGAGCTGGGATGGTTTGGATGGGGCTGGCAGTGGGAGGAAAGCCTCTGGTGGGGCATGGAGCCGGCCTTTGCTTGGAGACAATGTACACACCATCCATGCCGGGGAGGAGGGGGCAACCTTCACTCTGTCCTTGTCCTCATCCCACACTTGGTAGGACACTGTTGGGGACTTTTTTACTTCTCTTTACCAGGAAGCTATAGGTATGTCTGTGATGGAAGCCATATGGCATTTTTACGAGGCAGCAGAGCAGCCTGGGCGGCACCTGACCCCCCCCCCCAGCCCAGTCTGCCCCTGTGTGTCTCCCTTCTCTTGTGGGTTCCTATGGAGTCATGCTTGTGTGCATGCTTGCGTACTCCCAGGAAAGAGTCGACACGTACCTTAGCACGCTGCCTGCACCAACATGAACAAGGAGCCAGAGAGAACTAGATGTGGCACTTGACATTTTTGGACAAGTAGTTCCAAGGAGGGAAGTCAGGGCACATTCTTTGGAGCTGTGAGTACACGCTCCCCGACCGAAAATTGTGGGAAGTGGTGCACAGCACATCATTTGAATTTCGTTTTTTGCCATTTCCCAAAGAAAACATTTAGACCCTGTTCACAACTGAGCAATGCTGCCACGTAGCATTTTTTTGCAATTTATGCACGTTTTTGGAGAGGCATCATTCATTTTGAATGAGCATCCCTCTGCTCCCAAAATGCGCCAAAGAAGCACATATACCAAATTTTATCACTGAGCCAGGCGCATTGGGCATTGACGGTCTTGCAGAGATATTTATGCATTTTGCCGCACAACAATTGTGGCAAAGTTGCACTGCTTTGGGGTGCTATTAAGAAATAATGGCACCGCAAGCTCAAAATCACACGATTCTGCCCACGATTTTAAAATGCTCAAGTGTGAACAGGGCATTAGGGGTCGATTTACCAAAAGCAAATACACTGTGCACTTTACAAGTGCAGTTGCTCCAGGGTTTAGTAAATGAGCTCTGACGACTTTCATCATCCAAACATGTGCAATCAAAAATGCATTTTTTTTCCTTTCTCTTGCATGTGATTGGGTATTCTTTGCAAAATGAAGCTTCCCCTCATTTATTAACCTCTGAAGCAACAGCACTTGCAAAGTGCACAGTCGATTTGCCTTTAGTAAATCAACCCCTTAAGCTGGTGTAGTTGTTTTTTATTATTATTGAAAATGAAGATTTCGTACAACTTTATAGGATTTATGATGTCAATCTGCAACTGTAAAGTTTGGTTTAAAACAATCTATAGAAGAATTTGGCTATCAATATAGAGCATAAAAAAAAGCATTTCACAGGCTGCTATAGGTAACAAAAATTGTGCACCTACACTCCTTTTTATTTATAGCCTTCTATAACTATAGCCCTTTAATAGTATCTTTTGCCAAGACTGATGTATATAGCAATAAACATACAAGAGAGCAACATGCGGCTTTCATTTTATGAGATCACATTACTTGGACTGACAGAGTATATGGTCACATTTCTCGCATCACTGATTGTAATTGCCTTGCTGTCCTCTGTAAATTGGCATTCATCAGCATCCAAACCCCATTCCATCATTTATCTTCACATCGGAAGAGTAACAGAAAATATTCAGCATTCAGGCATGCCGCATCACACTACAAATTTCTTCGCTTTCTCAGCTTAGAGTCCTCTAAAGCCGGCCATAGACAGATCGAAAATCCTTCTGAATCCGCCAGATTTCGATCCATCTATGGGCAGGCTGATTGAACTGAAGTCTATCTATCGAGCTTGTCAGGTTTTTTTTGTACAAACATTGCCAGCTGCTATACGACCAGCAGTGATCACAGTAATAGCGAGCGAAAGAGATTCCCCAAATGTGGATGGGAGAATGAAGCAATCAACCCATGGTTGAAAGAAAGAAAAATGCAAAACTTATGGCTAGCCTAAGGGCTCCTTCACATGGACATATTGGAACATATAATGTAAAATATGGCCGTATATCAGCACCGGGGAGCCACTGGTGTTGTGTACAGCAACCTGTACAGGTGAATTACAGGATGTGGCTGCGCGCAGGTATATGTAGCTCCGAGTGTAAACATGCACAGACGTACGCCCATAGAAACATAAGCATGTTTATACTCGGAGCTGCCTGCAGCCGCATCCTGGAATTCATTTACAGGGCCTGTATGCAACACCTGAGGCTCCTTGGGTGCCAGAATACAGCCGTATTTTATGCTATTTGTTCCAATAAACCTGTGAGCACGTTTTGGCTTTGGCTATACTTTAACATATAGTATGCAAATTGCCCTTTACTTGTAACGCACCGTGCTGTAGCCCCTATCACCCAGTCAGAATGTACCCCTACCCCAGGGCTGGACTGGGACAAAAATTTGGCCCTAGACTTCATCTAGACCAGCCAACTTTAATTTTGCAAACACGCACAAAAACAGTATATAAACTATACACATTTGCGCAAAAAAAACACCTCCCCCTTACATCAGAGTCCCTAGAGAGCCCCCTTCCATCAGGGCCCCCGAAGAGCATCCCCCTTATATCAGGGTCCGCAGAGAGCCCCCCTTTTACATCCGGGTCCCCAGAGAGCCCCCCTTTACATCCGGGTCCCCAGAGAGCCCCCCCTTACATCAGGGTCCCCAGAGAGCCCCCCTTTACATCAGGGTCCCCAGAGAGCCCCCCTTTACATCAGGGTCCCCAGAGAGCCCCCACTTACATCAGGGTCCCCAGAGAGCCTCCCCCTTACATCAGGGTCCCCAGAGAGCCTCCCCCTTACATCAGAGTCCCCAGAGAGCCTCCCCCTTACATCAGAGTCTCCAGAGAGCCCCTGCCTTGCATCAGGGTCCCCAGCGAGCCCCCCACTTACATCAGGGTCCCCAGAGAGCCTCTCCCTTACATCAGGCTCCCCAGAGAGCCCCTCCTTACATCAGGGTCCCCAGAGAGCCCCCCCTTACATCAGAGTCCCCAGAGAGCCCCCCTTACATCAGAGTGCCCAGAGAGTCTCAGCCTTGCATCAGGGTCCCCAGAGAGCCTCCCCCTTACATCAGGGTCCCCAGAGAGTCCCCCTTACATTAGGGTGCCCAAAGAGCCTCCCCCTTACATCAGGGTCCCCAGAGAGCCCCCCTTACATCAGGGAGCCCCCCCCTTACACCAGGGTCTCCAGAGAACTCCCCCCCCTTACATCAGGGTCCCCAGAGACCCCCCCTTACATCAGGGTCCCCAGAGAGCCCCCCCCTTACATCAGGGTCACCAGAGAGAGGGCGGGCAGTGAGAGATGATGTAATCTCTCTGCTGCCCGTGGCTGCACAGTGAGGGTGGAACAGTGGTGATGCAGGGCAGGAGATGAGAGATTATGTCATCTCTCTGCTCTCTCACCTGCCCAGCTCTCCTGTGCTGCCCGCCGCATGATTGCAGAGAGGCCAGGGGCCCAGTAGTGGGCCACAGCCCTGTGGTTGGGGACCCCTGAGACTTGGGGCTCTGGGCCCCGGATTCACGGCTGTAGACCCAAAAGCCACCCCCTAGCGATGCCACTGATTGCCACTGAAACCGACCCACTGAGCCATTGGCCCACCAGGAAACTCCAGTGGCCAGTACATGCCTTGCTGTTAGGGCTCGTTTACACTTGCGGTCAGGGGGGCGGTAAAAATATGTGGTTAAGCTGCAATTTATCCGTCCCCTTGACCACCTCGCTTAAAGTAACTTTAAACACTTCCATACCGGGTCATTTCTGGCATTCCTCTCCCACATGTAAAAATCTGCTAGAAAATTACTCAGAACCCCCAAACATTATATATATTTTTTTAGCAAAGACACTATTGAATAAAATGATTTGTTATATCATACGGTATTTGCGCAGCAATTTTTCAAACGCAATTTTTTTGTGAAAAAAAAAAAACTTTCATTGATTAAAAAAAAACAAAACACAATGTTTACCCCAATTTATTGTATAATGTGAAAGATGGTGTTACGCCGAGTAAAATAGATAGTGTCACGCTTTAAAATTGCGCACACTTGTGGCATAGAGCCAAATTCGGTACTTAAAAATCTCCATAGGCTACGCTTTAAAACTTTTTACAGGTTACCAGTTTAGAGTTACAGAGGAGGTCTTGTGCTAGAATTATTTCTCTTGCTCTAATGTTCATGGCGATACCTGATATCTCCTCTACCCTGGAAAGCAGGAGATAAAATAAAAAAAAAAACACTGATCTCTGCTTTCCAGGGAAAAAACTGGCAGTGTTTACACCGGCCAGTGCTGGATGTCACGTCACGACGTCGCTTCCAGCCTCCCAAGATCATAGAGATGGCCGGGGACCATCCGATTCATGGCCAGCTTTAAGGTAATCCGGCGCCACCACTGGATCGTTAATCCCGCCCTCCCGAGCCCAGAAAGGCACCAGGGGGCGGAAGAAGGGGGGACGCCCCCTCCTGCTGCCTGTAAAAGCAATCCAGTGGCTAAATAGCCACTAGGGTGGCTTTTACATTAGAAGGAATCCCTGGCTGAAAACACAGATATCTGAATGATGCCTGGCATCATTCGGATATCACCACTTCAACACAAGGATGTCATATGGGTGGGATGTGATTAAATCTTAATTTTTTGTAAAAATGAAAACAACAAACATTGAACACTTACCTGCTGTGTGCAATAGTTTTTCACAGAGCAGCACCGATTATCCTCTTTTTGGGTCCCCCTTCGGCAGTCCAGGCCCCTCCCCTTCAGCGAGTACCCCCATGGAAAGCCGCTTTCTATGGGGGCTCCCATATTGGCTCGCTCCTGAGCTGCCATATATCTATTGACATAGACTGAACAGCTCGGCCCCGCCCCCCGCATTTGATTGACAAAAGCGGGAGTTACTGGCTCCTGCTGATATTAATCTGCCCAATGGGGAAAAAGACAGTGGCGAGAGCCGCTGCTCTCATGCATATAGCTGGATTGGCCTCAGGTAAGATTAGGGGGGACGGGGGGGTCCTGCAGTACAGAATGTTTTTTTACCTTAAAGCATAGAATGCAGTGGCAGCCAGACATGGTTGTACACAAAAATGATACCCTCCTGAAGTTTAAAACAGACCGTGGGTAGGCGAAATATCATCTTCTCACCGCCTGTCAAACGTGGATCACTTTTCAGAAGGGCAGCAAGTTCTGCTGCAAGTGTAAACTTTAGCCTAGTACCATATTTTTACATCCTCCCCCTTTTTAACTGCTTTTTTTTTCATTGATTCATTTTTTACTCTCTCCGGGACGTCAGCTGATTAAACATATTTTTTTCCTGTGAAAAGCTAAAAAAATGCTACAATCCAACCTAAACTGAGAGTATCTTGACATCCCTCAGTGAAGCATGTTCCTCAAACTTTCACACCTCATTTTTAACACAGCAAGCCATAAACTCGGTTATAAAGCTTTCCACAGGGAGAGTAAAGGGTGTCTCTTTTTTTCTCCATTCCCACCAATTTTCAGTCCGGTCCTCATCTCAGCCAAATTGTTCTCAGATGCTTGGCTGTCGGGGGTTGTCTTGGAAACTGGTGAAAAGGCAGCTTTCTTCCTTTGAAACCCAGGGCAACCTAAGAGCTGTGGGGGCCTCTGACACAGATCAATTCCGATTTCCAGGTTCATTGAACTCATTTTAAGGAGTATAATATCCCAGCCTGGGTGTGAAAGGGTGATATGTACTCACAAAGAGAGTACCAACTTCAAAGGCCCCCTTCCTCCTCCTTCTCCAGCCGCTGAACCCTACATCCTATTTCTACTTCAGTAACAGTTACCCTAGAAATATAGACTCCTTACAGAACCCTCATTGTCACACTCATCGATTACATGGACAACCACAGATTCAGAGATTCTATAGTTAGACCTGTGGACAGAATTCTGAAGTTACAATGCCGTATTTAGGCAACACAGAACAGCAATACCACAGAGAAAGACTTCATACACATTAGAACATTAATTGCCAAACTGGTCCTTATTGAGAATTTAAGCCTAATCTGTACAATGTTTAGTCAACTTACCTGCATGCCAAAAACTGTTAGTCACCTCAATCCCAACAGTGAACAATATGGTAGTGTCTGTCCCTTTTTAACTATGGAAGACTGCATAATGCCACAGTTGTGGACAATTAATCACAGCTATTCTCTGTTATGCTGTCATGTAGGTTGCACCATAGCATCCATCTATTTGACCCTAATTCATAGGCAGGGGATTCTGCAGTTAACTGCATTTTTTGGCAGCTTGGGTATTTCAAATGAGAATGGCCCATGTAATTTATCCCTAACGCTGACTGCAAACACATCAATTTTGAATCGATTGGTATAAAGCAGGGATCTCTAATCTTTTCAGTATGAGGGACACATTGGGGGAAATTTACTAAAACTGGTGCACACTGAATCTGGTGCAGCTGTGCATATTGACCAATTAGTTTCTAACTTCAGCTTGTTCAATTAAGCCTCGTACACACAATTGGATTTTCAAACGGGAAATGTGTGTTGACACAGGCTGTTGGCGGAAAATCTGTCCATGTGTATGCTCCATCAGACAATTGTTGTCAGATTTTCCGCAGGTTTTAAAAATTTCTGCGGACAAATGTCTGTTGTCGGATTTTCCTATCATGTGTACACGAGTCCGTCGAACAAAAGTCCAAAGTACAAACACGCATGTTCGGGAGCAAGGACGAGCCAGAAGCGGTCGGTCTTGTAAACTAGCGTTCGTAATGGAGATATCACATTCGTGACGCAGCAAATTATGAAATCTTGAAATGCAGCTCACATTCTCTTCTTCTTTAATGGGATAATAATGAAGCTGCTTTGCTGGTGATACTGATGGAGTTATTGCAAACGAATTTTCAAAGGCTTTTTTTTTTTTTCTAGTGATATCAAGAATAATATTATTATGCTTTTTTAAATTTTTTTTTGAGCAAGTTACCACAAGACCATTATCCCGTAGTTTTTAAGATCAAAGATACAACTATTTTGGTGTCCCTTGTCAATTTTACATTGTATTTTTTTTAAATGTAACTGCCTACTCCCAAACTGTCATTTGAAGTAAAACACATAGCCAAGTATTATTCTCCACAATTTTTTTATTGTGCATTAAAAAAAGAAAACAGGGGGCGTGACCAGAAGCCGACCTAGATGGGTGCCTGATCCACCAGCTCTCTCAGCCCGCAGCACAAATAGTACAATTTGGGAATGATCCACCACACCTACATAGTCAGATCGAGGACCACCCGCTCGTCTAAAGCCCGGGGCACATCGCAGCCTCTTCCGGGCTCCTCCACGGACCTCCAAACTAATTTCTGCCCGCCCGACCTGACACCAGGCGGGGCAGACAAGATGGCACCAGACACCAATGCAGCCCGCTCTAGGACTCCCACGCAGCTCTCCCCCTCGGATCACTCTGCACACCGGACCTAAACAGGTCCCCAGCCGGCAGCTACAGGCTCCATGGAATCTGCCTCATACACCGGAGCGGTGAGTCCCCCAAACCTCCCCACCTACCCAGAGGCCCTGCCACGAGGGCTCCAGACTGCCATGTCTGACCCCCCCCCCCCCCAGCACTACACGCAATGCTCGGAAGCGTTTCTGAGGCTGCTGAGGACAGCCTCAGATCCCTGCGTTCATGGGACAGACCCTGGATCCCCCACCTCCTCAGTTTTTTCGCTGGACTTTACTGCTCTACTGGGCCCTGCATATCCCACCAGCCAGACACCTCAAGAGCCTGTGGGGATACATGCGGCATCCTGGGCCTCAGCTGCCACCTCTCTGCTCCCTAAAGCACAGAGACTGTCCCGCTCAAGGGACCCAGGTACATTCAGAACCCAGCCATCCCAAAGGGTCACATATGCTCAAAAGGCCCGATCCTTCTACCAGGGGCACACAGTGTACGGCCCCCCAGCCAGCCCAGACAGCAAACTGGTCAGAACCAGGGGACCCACCAGCACTGAAACCACACATGGCCTCTGGAATGGCTACAATGAGCCCCCACCAACTCCCACCATCACCCCCCTCCCAATATCATGGGCCTACTCAAATGCCACCTCTACCCCCCCCCCAGTGGCACGCCTACCTGCAAGCCATGCCGACAAAAGAGGACTTTAGGCAACAAATAGAGGATGTGAAATCTACCTACTGCTCAGAAATCCAGGCCCTCCAATCAGGCCTCAAACACCTTGCAGACAGAGTAGAAATGACCGAAGAAGAAATTCAGGAAACAAAACTGGCAGTGCACAGGACCCAACTTCAGGGAGCAGACCATAGATCCCTGCTCAGAGACATGCAGCGACACGTAGAAGACCTCAAAAATAGAGGACACATAAACAACATCTGAGTAAGAGGTGTACCAGAACTAGAGGGCTCCGAAGACCAGCAATCAACGCTGCAGGCCATATTCAACAATCTCCTAGGCGAAACCTCCTGCAAAACATATAGAGATGGACAGAGCCCACTGAGCCTTGCACCCCAAGGGAGCCACCTCTAAGCCAAGAGATATCATCTGCAGGTTTAGCTCCTACCCTCTCAAGGAAGAAATTATGTGAAAAGCCCACCTGGCATGCAAAGTGACATTTGACGGTGCCCAAATTCAACTGTTCCCTGATCTTTCCTGGATCACTCTGCAAAAACGCAGGCTTCTCCAACCCTTACTGCGCACACTGCAAGTGTAATCCATTCCCTACATATAGGGATTTCCCATCAGCCTCACTGTAAAACACCAGGGAAAGTCCGCCGTGCTACGATACCCAGAGGATCTACTTGCTTTCTGCGATATCCTGGCAATACAAACCCCCCAACTACCTGACTGGGACTTAGTGTCTACACCACCTACGCCGCCCAAAGTCTGGCAGAAAGTCCCTCCCCCTAACCGTCCTCGGAACACAGACTCTCCCCGCAGATCTGCCATGCACAAAAGCAGTTGAACTTTACTTTCTGCAATGCCGGATCACTGCAACAACTTGTCATTTAGACACAGAGTTTGAACCAGCCCTGGACATTTCCCAGCTTATAGTTCCCCAATGTGCCTCAACGTTCACTCCCAGTTCACCACATTGGCAAGTCTCGGATGAGACCTGAGAGTGTGTTTTTTTTTTTTTTCTCGCACACCTATCACTCCCCCCGGTTTATAGCTTAGAGCTAGCTGAAGTTTCTTTTTTTTGTTCTCCTTAACCAGATTAGGGCTCCCCTGTGCCCCCCTGGCCCATCGTTCCGGACCAAGGCCAAGGGAGCACCCGGGAAACCGTATCAACCTAGGCCTGTTGGCCTCTCAAGGTGTTATGAAAATGTTCGCTCCTCCTTCCCCCTGTTTTCTTGCACTAACCTTCTCTTTGAGCCTCCCCTCCTCCTCGCTCTCCTCCGGTCATCGACAGGCTTGCCACGCAGAAAGCGAAGAATACCTGGATCAACTCCCGAAGAGTGCCGACTCCCAGACCTCAGCCTACGGCAACATCACAATCACATCAGGTAAGCAAACCCCCCCTGCCCATACCCAACACTATGGCTAAGATCTTATCTCTGAAGGTACACGGCCTAAACTCCAATAGAAAGAGGCATCTGGCACTGAGGGAGTTCAGACAGTCGGGAGCAGATGTCATATTAGTCCAAGAGACTCAATTTGACAAAGGGGGCTTCTTTGCATTCGCCTCCAGATATTATTCCCAAATTTTTCTCTCATCGGGTTCCCATAAAAAAGCTGGGGTTGCCATACTCAAACACGGATCCCCTTTTACATGCTCTGCACACTACTGTGACCCCCTAGGTCACTACATCATACTACAAGGACTATGACAAACACAAGAAGTTACTTTCTGTGCCCTCTATGCCCCAAAGACTAAACACAGTTTTCTTTCCAGACTACGTGCCCGCATTTTCCGGTCAAACCACGGGATCCTTGTGATGGGTAGGACTTCAACCTAATCCAATCAGCTAATGCGGATCGCCATGGCCCCAAAGCCCCAGGCCCAGACGGATTGCCCTACGAATATTATAAATCCTTTCTCCCTCTTTTACTCCCCCACTTATGCAAACTGTTGAATGCCTTCCTCCAGGACACCCCCATACTCCCAGACATGCAGCGCTCCTTTATCACCCTATTTCCAAAACCAGACAAGGACCCCTCTTTATGCGCTAACTACAGACCTATCGCCCTACTGAATTCAGACCTTAACATTTTCACAAAATTGCTCTCAAATCGCCTAAATATGATTTTTCCCTCCCTGATCCTTAAGGATCTTTAAGGATCAGGTGGGCTTCATCCCACTCAGACAAGTAGGCGACAACACCAGAAAAGTTATGGATCTGGTAGATGTGGAGAATAGAGAGAACTCGGCAGCCTTGCTACTTAGCCTGGATGCCGAAAAGGTCTTTGACCGCTTAGGGTGGCCCTTTCTGTTTGCCACACTACGCCATATAGGGTTTCGGGGCCCTTCTTGCGGGTGATTAGACACCTCTACACTAACCCATCCTCTCAGGTCAGGTCCCCCTTTGCCCTTTCCCCCTCTCTCTCAGTAGCTAATGGCACTAGGCAGGGGTGCCCACTGTCACCCCTGCTCTTTGCGTTGAACCCCTAGCTGCCTTAATTCCCATTCACATTCTCTTACAGCTGGAAAACGGCCACCCTGAAATACCTAGGGATCCATATCACACCAAAATTCAACACCCTATACCTAGAAAATCCCCCCCCCCCCCACTGTTCAATCAGATCTTTACTATGCCAATGGAAAAACACCACATCTCTCTCCTAGGGCGCATTGCCTCAGTTAAAATGACAATTCTCCTGAAGCTTTTATATCTATTCCAAAGACTACCCATACCCGTACCCTACAAACACTTGAAAAAACTTCAACCCAACCTATTGCAATACACCTGGAACTACAAAAGACATAGAATACCTAGGTCGGTTCTGATGGCAGCATGCAGTGACGAAAGCCTCGAATTTCCCAACCTCATTAAACACTATCGGGCAGCACAACTACGAGCAGTCGCCTCATGGTTCACTCAATGGTCCTACAACAAATGGACAGAAATTAAAAAAATATGGCTAGCCCCAAACCACCCAAATAGTTTAATCTGGAGTGCGAATGCAGAGGTAGCCCCCGAACGCCTGCTGGGCTGTATGGCCCAACTTAGGTGGCTGTGGCGCAAACTGTCACAGCCCAATGGGTTGTCGGCTGAGAGATCGCTTCTGACATCATTTGTCTGTAACCCCAAGGTGCCAGATAGCCTCACCCATCAGATGTCATACCCATGGACATCACGGGATCCGTTTCACTATGGGCACATAGTGGACCCCAGATCACGCAAGTTGCTACCCTTTGCCGATCTTCAGACTAAATTCGATCTACCACGACAGGTGTTTTATGGGTATCTGCAAATCAGACACTACACACTAATTCCCCTATACACACGGTCGGATTTTCCGACGGAAAATGTGTGATAGGACCTTGTTGTCGGAAATTCCGACCGTGTGTAGGTTCCATCACACATTTTCCATCGGATTTTCTGACACACAAAGTTTAAGAGCAGGCTATAAAAATTTCCGACAACAAAATCCGTTGTCGGAATTTCCGATCGTGTGTACACAAATCCGACGCACAAAGTGCCACGCATGCTCAGAATAAATAAAGAGATGAAAGCTATTGGCTACTGCCCTGTTCATAGTCCCGAGGTACGTGTTTTACGTCACCGCGTTCAGAACGATCGGATTTTCCGACAACTTTGTGTGACCATGTGTATGCAAGACAAGTTTGAGCAAACATCCGTCGGAAAAAATCCTAGGATTTTGTTGTCGGAATGTCCGATCAATGTCCGGCATTACTATTGCCCCAGACCTGCAATTCGCCCCCCCCCCATCCCCTTTTGAAAATCTAATCCTGGCAGGTCATGCTCAAAAGGGCCTAATATCAGATATCTATAAAATACTGAATGCCTGCCCCCCAGACAAAAAGGGGAAACACTCCTATGTGACTAGATGGGAGAAAGCCCTCAATGAGGAAATTCCCATAGAACAGTGGCGGGTGATATGGTCCCAAGCGGCAAAGAGTTCAATCTGTACACTATATAAAGAAAACATGTACAAAATCCTCTTATTCTGGTACATGACCCCAGATGTACTCCATGCCATTTATCCTACTAGCTCTGATAGGTGCTGGAGATGTCAGGGGGCGAAAGGCACTCTCCTCCATATTTATTGGAACTGCCCACTAATTACCCCTTTTTGGATCATGCTACAAAAACTATTAGTCCGCCTACTGGAACTACCAGTCCCAATGACCCCAAAATTCTTCTTACTAGGTTTGCCACCTCTAAAGATCCCCACACCCTATAAAAAACTAGTACGTCATGTCCGCAGCACGCTGTCTTATAGCCCTAAACTGGAAATGTTGCATCCCCCTTCCTTAGAGGCCCTTTTCTCCAGAATTGAGGATGTGGAATTGATGGAGAAAATGACGGCTAGGATTCAAGACAGACTGGAGGCTCATAATAAGGTATGGGAGCTGTGGAACCTTCGGGAGGACCCACCCTAAACAGGTAAAAAAAAAATAAAAGCTACTTCGATTACTTTTTTTCCCCCTTCTCTCTCTTTTCCCTTCCCTCCTTTCATATAGAGTATTCTTGTGACTCTTATGCCCTGTACACACGATCGGACATTGATCAGACATTCCGACAATAAAATCCTAGGATTTTTTCCGACGGATGTTGGCTCAAACTTGTCTTGCATACACACAGTCACACAAAGTTGTCGGAAAATCCGATCATTCTGAACGCGGTGATGTAAAACACGTACGTCGGGACTATAAACGGTGTATTAGCCAATAGCTTTCATCTCTTTATTTATACTGAGCATGCGTGGCACTTTGTGTGTCGGATTTGTGTACACATGATCGGAAATTCCGACAAAGGATTTTGTTGTCAGAAAATTTTATAGCCTGCTCTCAAACTTTGTGTGTCGGAAAATCCGATGGAAAATGTGTGATGGAGCCCACACACGGTCGTAATTTTCTGACAACAAGGTCCTATCACACATTTTCCGTCGGAAAATCCGACCGTGTGTATGGGGCATTACAGCTATATACAAGATGTTACAGTTTATTAAACGAAACTGCGATGCACGTTTGACAAAACGGTAATGCTAGATAAATACTTACAGCAAGCAGTCCTTAAGCCTAGCATTAGTACTTATGTGTGAATACTTGAAAGTATTGTTGCACAATACGATATGTACCTTTTGAACTTATGTACCTCTTTATTTTGTATCGCAACCACAAACTTTAATAAAAATGGAAAAAAAAGAAAACAAATAAAATTAGACATGCTATCTGCCAATAGAACTTAACCAAAAAGTGCATTCTATGTATCAAAAAATATAGAAAATATACCAAATCAAATCATTATTCAACCAAAAAAATAATGTCAAAGCAATAACTCCAAGACCAATAATAAATAACATGTTATCTCCTCTGATTCCACAACATGTCTGGTTGACGAACAGCCATTCAGAAACGAACTGAAAAGCACGAAATGAAAAGCGCAAAATGAAAAGCGCAAAATGAAAAGCGTGAAATGAAAAGCGCGAATCAACACTCACCAAACTTCCACTAACACAAAATTAGCAGAAGGAGCCCAAAGGGTGGCGCTAAAGAGCTGAAAAGCCACGTAGTACGTCAGTACATTCGTGTTTGTTAACCGACAATTCCTTGCCGTTTGTATGCAAGACAAGTTTGGGTCAACGCCCTTCTGACAAAAGTCCACGGTTTTGTTGGCCAACAATACGATCGTGTGTACGAGGCTTTAGGCTTTGACCGTAAGCCCACGTTCACATTGGGCCGAGTTGGCATGCGATTTGACAAGTCAAATTGCATGCTAAATCGGAGCCTATTGCCGGCAATGGCACCGCCCGAATCGGTGCGATGCCAACTATGCGGCGCCTCACCAATTTCTAAAAGTAATTTCTGTACTACGTTTGGATACTTTATGTCTGTCAAATCACCCCCGAAGTTGGACTGCATTGCCGGTTTGAAATCGAGTGAGTTCAGCTGAACTCACGCAATTTCAAACCCGCATCAGTGTGAACCTGGGCTATAGGCCGGTTCACACTGGTCCAACAAACGCTCCATCTTCAAGAGCACAAATTGCATGACATGTCAAAATTAATGGTTCCCTATGAGAGCTGTCTTAACTTTGGTCCGACTTGGGTACAATTTTAGCCCATTGATTTTAATGTACGTCGCATCCAAGTCAGATCATCATCTTAACTGATCTTGTGGCATGCGACTTGTACTTTGAGGATCTTAAAGGGGAACCCCACACCAAAATATATATTTTTTAAAAGGCAACAGCGGAGGGAGAAGACTGGAGAAAGAACACATCACCGGAGAGAGAAGACAACAGAGAAGACAACAGCGGAGGAACACATCGGTGGCAGAACCGGAGAAAGATGGCACGTTTGAAATACGACAGGGGACATTCTTCATTTTTAATAAAGGACTTGTCAAAAAATGTTTCTTGTTTTTATTTACACTACACTGCTTTTTTGGGAATTGAATGGGTAGGGGTACAACTTACCCCATACTCATTCACATAGGGGGGCTTCCAGATTCCTATAATCCCCCTGCCTGCAGACCCCCAAAACCACTTCCCAGGGTTGTTGGGAAGAGACCCTTATCCCCATCAACATGGGGACAAGGTGCTTTGGGGTGGGGGGCGCAGAGCCCCCCTGCCCCAAAGCACCCAACCCCCCCATGTTGAGGGCATGTGGCCTGGTATGGTCCAGGAGGGGGCGCTCGCTTGTCCCCCCCCCTTTCCTGACCTGCCAGGCTTGCATGCTCGGATAAGGGTCTGATATGAATTTTGGGTGGGAAGCCCACGCCGTTTTTTTTTTTTTTTCTAATTTTGGCGTGGGGTTTCCCCTCAAAATCCATACCAGACAGAAGGGTCTGGTGTGGTCTTGGACCCCACGCCGTTTTTTTAAATTTTGGTGTGGGGTTCCCCCTCAAGATACATATCAGACTCAAAGGGCCTGGTATGGTCGGAGCCCATTCATTGAAGTTGCATGGAACTCAGACATGAAGTCACAGGGCAAAATCAGATCGGAAGTCTGATTTCCATGTCGGAGCAGTGTGAACCTGGCCTAAGGGCTGCTTCACACCACATGCAGTCAAGTGCATTTTCTTTCTGCATCAAGATGCATGGATAGTAGGGTTTATGGTTTTCAATGGCATAATTCACACCAATGCAGTCCGTTTAAAAAAAAACAATAAATTATGCTGCATTTTTTCTGCACTGAATTGTACTAGAGTGCAGTAAAGTGAATCAAAAATGCACCATTGAATTTTTTATGCGTTTCTGGGTGCATTCCAGATGGTTTTTTTCTTCTTCTTTTTCACTGTACTGGGGTTTGGTGCATTTTTGATGCGTGTAGGCACATTCTGGTGCATTTTTTATGTTTTACCTTGTTCCAGTACAGTTCTGTCCTGGGAAAAGCATGTTCCACATTTTTCTAGAACTGGAATGCACTGGAACTGCAAGCACTGGTGTGAACTATGCCATCGAAAACCATGTAACCTACTTTCTATGCGTTTTGGATGCAGAAAATAAAAGCACTAACTAGCCCTTAAGGCAAAGAGAAAAAGAGGGGGAAAAATTAACCATAATGCATAAAAAAACCACATCTGGTGACATTCACCAAATAGAATTGACCAAATATGGCCATGTGGAAACCAGCTGTTTGCTTTAACATACATCAGTGTTCTCCTTTTTTTTTGCACATAAGTGGGGACTGTTTTGTGGTTAAAGGAGAAAATAGTTTAAAAAGAGTTTGAAAAGCAAAAATGGTAAAGGGCAATTTCAGTGTATGCCCATGTAGTCTACACACAGTATAAACCCAGCATTTTGCCACACAGATCAGCTCTCTGGGTTCCTGATTAATCACACAATATGAAAGGGAATTTTAAAATGTCTTATTTTCAAGGGTTTCTTTCAGGTCACTTGACGCTTTGCGCCCAAATACCAATTTCAAATCCCTGGGAAGGCAAAAGAGATTTAAATCAACGTGTTGCGCTGTCAAAATTAATTATTTACATAAAAGTGCATTTAGGTCCATCTATTACATGAAATGAAAAAAGGAAAACGGAAAAAAATAGTCCAAATATCCCAACTAAACATCCATAGCGTGAACTTGAAAGTGTGTTGATCCAGTATTCAGACGGTGAAGACACCCAGTGCTCCCCACAGGATAGATAGGGCAAATATATCAGCTTACCAGATATAAAGACCTCCCAAGGTCTATATGCGCATCAGTGAGTATTACTACAGGTATAACCACATCAGATGTTCAGCTTACTTGGTTGGATTCCACAGGTGTATCCCCCACAGCTATCACTCATCAAGGGAACTCCAGAGTCCAGTCACATAGTATGCATATGGAAGAGGAACATAAACTCATTGCGCAACATTCTGTAAAGCACACAGGAGTTTATTAAAAGTTCTACTTACAGCAAAAACGTTAAAATAGGCTCATTTGTTTGTCTGACGCTCTCCATGGGTGCTCAGATGTCACTGCTGCTCCGTGCCTAGCCTGGAAACATTTGTTTGCCTGGCGCTCTCCACCGGTGCTGAGAAATCACCGCTGCTCAGTGCCTAGCCTGGAAACGTTTGTCTGGCGCCCTCCACGGGTGATCAGGCGTCGCCGCTGCTCCGTGCCTAGCCTATTTTGGAAACATTTGTTTGTCTGGCACCCTCCTCCTGCTCTGTGCCTAGCCATTCTTTTAAAGAATGTTGTGCAATGAGTTTATCTGCCTCTTCAATATGCACACACTGTGTGACTGGACTCTGGTGTTCCCTTGGGTGATAGCTGTGGGGGATACACTTGAGGAATCCAACCAAGTAAGCTAAACGTCTGATGCAGTTATACCCGTAGTGAGGGTAATGTCTTCCAGACCCTTTGTTAGCTTTGTTGCCCTTCTTTGTACTTGCTCCATTTCCAGTACATCCTTCCTGAGGACTGGTGCCCAGAACTGGACAGCATACTCCAGGTGAGGCTGGAATAGAGCCTTGTAGAGTGGGAGAAGCTTTATCCCTGGAGTTAATCCCTTTTTAATGCATGCCAATATTCTGTTTGCTTTGTTAGCAGCAGCTTGGCATTGCATGCCATTACCGAGCCTATCATCTACTAGGACACCCAGGTCCTTTTCCATCCTAGATCCCCCCAGTGGTTCTCCCCCCCCCAGTGTATAGATTGCATTCATATTTTTGCCACCCAAATGCAGTATTTTACATTTTTCTACATTAAACCTCATTTGCCATGTAGTTGCCCACCCCATTAATTTGTTCAGATCTTCTTGCAAGGTTTCCACATCCGGCGGAGAAGTTATTGCCCTGCTTAGCTTAGTATTACCGGCAAATACAGAGATTGAACTGTTTACCCCATCCTCCAGGTCGTTTATGAACAAATTAAATAGGATTGGTCCCAGCACAGAACCCTGGGGGACCCCACTACCCACCCCTGACCATTCCGAGTATTCCCCATTTATCAACCACCCTTTGAACTCGCCCTTGTAGCCAGTTTTCAATCCATGTACTCACCCTATGGTCCATGCCAATGGACCTTATTTTGTACAGTAAAAGTTTATGGGGAACTATGTCAAATGCTTTTGCAATATCCAGATACACGACATCTACAGGCCTTCCTTTATCTCGCTGGCAACTCACCTCCTCATAGAAGGCTAATAGATTGGTTTGGCAAGAACGATTCTTCATAAATCCATGCTGATTACTGCTAATGATACCGTTTTCATTACTAAAATCTTGTATATAGTCCCTTATCATCCCATCCAAGAGCTTGCATACTATTGATGTTAGGCTAACTGGTCTGTAATTCCCAGGGATGCATTTTGGCCCTTTTTAAATATTGGTGTTACATTGGCTTTTCTCCAGTCCGCTGGTACTATTCCAGTCAGTAGACTGACAGTAAAAATTAGAAACAATGGTCTGGCAATTACTTGACTGAGTTCCCTAAGCACCCTCGGGTGCAAGCCATCCTGTCCCGGTGATTTATTAATGTCAAGTTTCCCAAGTCTAATTCTAATTATGTCCTCTGTTAGCCATGAGGGTGTTTCCTGTGATGTGTCACGAGGATAAACACTGCAGTTTTGGTTACTGAAGCCCCCAATTCCCTTGTGAAGACTGAGGAGAAAAATAAATTCAATACCTTCGCCATCTCCCCATCCTTTGTAAACCAGATGTCCTTCCTCATTCTTTATGGGGCCAATATGGTCTGTCCTCCCTTTTTTACTGTTTACATACTTAACTACCTCCCACCCAGCCACGGCACATATACGGCCGGGTGGGCGCTTCCTCCTTCTAAATGGACGTTCAGGAACGTCCCTCAGAAGGAGGGGGATTGCCACGCGTGTGCCCGCGCAGCGGCGCGATCCCGATGCACTCGTGTCACCCAGACATCGCGCATCTCCGATCGGCAGGAGGGCTCTGTGATTGGCCCTCCTAATCACATGACGGCTGTGTCCAATCACAGCTGTCATGTGATGTAAATAGAGAGCTGGTTGCTAAGCGATCGGCTCTTCTCTCCTCACACGGAAGTTGTCAGTGAGGAGAGGTGAACAGATTGCTGCAGCCAGCCGGTGATCAGTGAGTATGAGCTGTTTTTTACAGCTTTTTACACACTGATCACCGGCCCAATGTCCCCACACATGTCCCCACACAATGTCCCCTAAATAGTGTCCCCAAAACACTGTCCCCACACACATGTCCCCATACAGTAAAAACACCTGTCCCCCACATATGTAACAGTAAAATCATATGTCCCAATGATCACCTGCACACATATGTCCGTGATCATCTGCGCACAACTGTACATGATCATCTGCGTACATCTGTCCTTGATCACACAAACCAATTATTATACACTGAACAGGATTTTTTTTACCAAAGACATTTAGCAGAATACATTTTGGCTTAAATTTATGACAAAATTAGATTTTATTGGATTTCTTTTAAAACAGAAAGTATTCTGCTCTTTTTTTTTTGCTTATATCACAAAAAATAAAAAAATGATTTGTGAATAAATACAACCAAAAGAAAGCTCTATTTGTGTGAACAAAATGGAAAAAATTTCATTTGGGTACAGTGTTGCATGACCGCGCAATTCTTATTGAAAGTGCAAAAGCGCTGAAGCTGAAAATTGGCCTGGGAAGGAAGGGGGTAAAAATGCCCAGTAATGAAGTGATTAAAGAATTTCTTGGGATTTTTTTTGCTCTCCTCCGCTATGTGTCTTTCGTGTTCTATCTTAGCTGTCCTAATTGCACCCTTACATTTCTTGTTGCACTCTTTATAAAGTTTGAATGCTGATGATGACCCCTAAACCTCGTATATTTTGAAGGCCTTCTCTTTTGCTTTTATATGCATTTTTACATTGACGTTAAGCCATCCAAGACTTTTGGTCTTGCTCTTTTAAATTTATTACCCAATGGGATGCACTGGCTAATGCCCTTATTTAATATGCTTTAATATGCTCTTAAAGCGAACCCATCTCTCCTCCATGTTCTTTGTTCCTAAGATTTTATTCCAATTTATATCTTCTAGCAAGGTTCGTAGTTTAGGGAAGTTGGCTCTTTTGAAATTCAGTGTCTTTCAGTGTATTTCCCTTATGTTTCCTATTTGTGTGATTTATACTGAAGCCAATTGACCTGTGATCGCTGTTTCCTAAATTGCCCCGTATTTCCACATCTGTGATCAGGTCTGTATTGTTACTAATCAGTAGATCTAGTGACGCTTTATTTCTAGTTGGTGCGTCTACCATCTGACCCATTCCCTCCACCCAGTCTATGTCTGGATAATTAAAATCCCCCATTATGACAACACTTCCCATCCTTGCTGGTAATCCAAATTGTGATAGGAGGTTTGCCTCCCCCTCCTCCCTCAAGTTAGGGGGCCTATAGCATACTCCCAGTATTATTTTCCTGTTAGCTTCATCCCTTTGGAGCTCTACCTAGCTCCCTTATGTCATCTCTCACATTCACTTCACTTGCATTATTCTTGATATACAGGCATACCCCTCCTTTTTTACTTCCTCTGTCCCTGCGATAAAGGGTATACCCTTGAATGGTTGCCAGCCAATCATAAGAGCTGTTAAACCAAGTCTCTGAAATTCCCACAAAATCCAAATTCTCCTCGTACAACAGTATCTCTAGTTCACCCATTTTGTTTGTCAGGCTCCTGGCATTGGTGAACATGCCCCATAGACTGGTCGTATACTATCCTCTTATTGGGTGTTCCAAGATTGCAACTAGGACTTACCTTGGGTTTATGTGCTTTCGTCAACCTACCACTAATGCCTCCAATACTACCCTCTGGACTATGTTCTGCGCTGACTATCTCTACCTCTGAACTCACCCCCCGTCGCTTAGTTTAAAAACCCCTCTAACTTTTTGGCCATCTTCACTCCCAGCAGATCTGCACCCTCCTCATTTAGGTGCAGTCCGTCCCTTCTATAGTACTGGTGACCGAGTGAGAAGTCGGTCCAGTCCTCCGGGAACCCAAATCCCTCCTTACTACACCAGCTCCTCAGCCACTTGTTTACTTCCCTAATCTCCCTCTGCCTTTCTGGTGTGGCTCGATGTACCGGTAGTATTCCTGAGATTACTACCTTGGAAGTCCTTTTCTTCAATTTAGCTCCCAAATCCCTAAAATCGTTCTTTAGGACACTCCATCTGCCTCTGACTTTGTCATTGGTGCCAACGTGCACCATGACAGCCGGGTCTTCCCCAGCCTTTCCCAGTAATCTGTCCACCAGATCCGTGATGTGCTGAACCCGAGCGCCGGGTAGACAGCATACAGTTCGGCGCGTCAGTTCTTTGTCACAGATTGCCCTCTCTGTCCTTCTAAGAATAGAGTCCCCTACCACCAATAACTGTCAATATTTTAACATCACTTCCCCCCCACTCTCACTGGAGGAGTTCTTTCCCTGGCATCTAGGAGAGACCCTCAGCTCCAGCAGTGCTGGTCCCTGACTGGTTTCACCAATGTCCCTCAATGGAGCATACTTATTGGGATGCTCCAGCCCAGGATCGGCCTCCCTGGCACTTCCCCTTCTATCCTTACTGACTGTCACCCATCTATTCTTTTCTGGTGCCTGCACCTCTTTGTCTCCACCTCTGTGCTGGCCCCTGCCGGGTACATTCCCCGCTCTCTGTTGACAGTTGCTTCCCTGGATTCAGAACCTGGGCATCCAGGGAAACAATATGCTTACATTTTGCACAGCAGTATTCGCTCTTGATCAGATGATCAAGGAACACATACATGCCGCAAGATGTACACCGAGTCGCATCTCCACATCCGCCGGGCATCGTACCTACCAATTTAATGAGGATTGGGATTATACCCTGTCCAAATTACCTAACAACTAGCTAACAACAACTGGTAAGCAGATATATTTGCCCTATCTATCCTGTGGGGAGCACTGGGTGTCTTCACCGTCTGAATATTGGAACAACACACTTTCAAGTTCACGCTATAGATGTTTAGTTGGGATATTTGGACTATTTATTTCCGTTTTTCTTTTTTCATTTCATGTAATAGATGGACCTAAATGCACTTTATCTATTTAATTAATTTTAACACCGCAACACGTTGATTTAAATTTGGTATGAAGTGTACATTTTTGTGAGTGCTGTTGTCTCTCACGGATCATCTGTGTTAATTCATTCAATATACACTTAGCACAATATCGTTGTTCACACATTAAGGCAAAAGAGATGCCTACATGTCTTGAAAGAGTATTCATACCCCTTTACATTTTCCACATTTTGTCATGTTACAACCAAAAACGTAAATGTATTTTATTGGGATTTTGTGTGATAGACCAAGACAAAGTGGCACATAATTGTGAAGTGGAAGGAAAATGATAAATGTTTTTCACATTTTTTTACAAATAAATATGTGAAAAGTGTGGCATGCATTTGTATTCCGCCCCCCAGTCAAAACTTTGTAAAACCACCTTTCACTGCAATTACAACTGCAAGTCTTTTTGGGAATGTCTCTATCAGCTTTGCATATCTAGAGAGTGAAATTTTTGTCCATTCCTCTTTGCAAAATAGCTCAAACTTTGTCAGATTGGATGGAGAGCATTAATCAGAGAGGCAGCCAAGAGGCCCCTGGTAACTCTGGAGGAGCTGCAGAGATCCACAGCTCAGATGGGAGAATCTGTCCACAGGACAACTATTAGTCGTCCACTCCACAAATCAGGCCTTTATGGAAGAGTGGCAAGAAGAAAGCCCCAAAGAAGTCACATTTGCAGTTTGCGAAAAGCAATGTGGGGGACACAGCAAACATGTGGAAGAAGGTTTGCGGGTCAGATGAGACCAAAATTTAACTTTTTGGCCTAAAAGCAAAATGCTATCCTTGGTGGAAAACTAACACTGCACATGACCCTGAGCACATCATCCCCACTGTGAAACATTGTGGTGGCAGCATCATGTTGTGGTTTGATCACCTCTGCGTTTTTTTGTTTTTTGCGCTAGAAACAAAAAAGACCGACAATTTTGAAAAAAAAACAAAAAAAAACAATTTTTTACTTTCGGCTATAAAACACATCCAATTAAAAAAAAATGTAAAAAATCTATTTTTTTCATCAGTTTATTAGGCCAATATGTATTCTGCTACGTTTTTGGTAAAAAAAAAATATAAAAATCCCAATAAGCGTGTATTGATTGGTTTGCACAAAAATTATCGCGTCTACAAAACTATGGGATATTTTGTGGCATTTTTATTTTTACTAGTAATGGCGGCATTCAGAAATTTTTACCGGGGCTGTAACACTGCGGCAGACAAATTGGACATCTAAGTGACACTTTTTGGGGACCAGTCAATACAGTGATCAGCGCTAAAAAATAATGCACTGTCACTATATAAACGACACTGGCAGGGAAGGGGTTAACTGGGCAATCAAAGGGTCAAGTGTGCTCCTAGGGAGTGCTTTCTAACTGTGCGGGGGATGGTTTAACTGGAAGAAGAGAGAGATATGTGTTCCTGATTAGCAGGAAAACAAGATCTCTCTCAAGATCTCTCTCTTGCTCTCTGACAGAATGGCGGTCTGCCTTGTTTACATAGGCAGACTGCCGTTCTGCCTCACCTTTGAACAATCGGCGGGTCCCGGCGGCCAATGCGGCCGCTGATTGGCTCCCGCTGTGCCCCAAACCCCGAAGAGGAAACAACGTACAGGTTACGTTGTTTCACGCAGCCGTGCCGCTCTGCGCAGTAAATGTGCGGTGGATGGTCCTAAAGTGGTTAATACCACTTTAATCTTCCCCTACCAATACCTCAATGGATTATTTTTCCCAACAACAGTTTACCAGCCTGAGATGGACTTCATCGTGAAGTGATTAGATATACCCTTTCTTGGCCTTCCAGGACTTCAACTGTATTCACCGCAAAAAAGCAATTTGTCATCTGAAGATAACTGGGATTGTGGCGGCATGCAGGGGAAGGGCTGGGAGGGTCAGTATCACAAATGCTTCCTTTTAGAAGTGTTTGATGCTGGCAAAAATGACAAGTTTCAGGAAAAGTGGATTCCCTCTCCACTCCCATCAAGATAAAAGACTTCCTCTTCTATGATTAAATGAAACGTCTTCCTTAAGTATGTCAAGACAAAATCCAAGTATGGTCAAAAAATAACCAAGTTTCAATGATCATTTATAACCGACGTATTGAAAACTGTTGGACAGTATGGAAAAAGAATTGAAATAATTTGCAATTCCACTAACAACCAAGTAGAAATCAACTTTCAGTAGTTTAGTATATCTCTTTTAATAAGCATTACACTAAACAAAAAATGTATTTAAATAACATTTTTACAAAAATGAAAGCGCCCCTGTCCCTCTGTGTACGCAAGTTTCGCACACATACAGTGGGGACGGAAAGTATTCAGACCCCCTTAAATTCTGCACTCTTTGTTATATTGCAGCCATTTGCTAAAATCACTTAAGTTCATTTTTTTTCCTCATTAATGTACACACAGCACCCCATATTGACAGAAAAACACAGATTTGTTGACATTTTTCCAGATTTATTAAAAAAGAAAAACTGAAATATCACATGGTCCTAAGTATTCAGACCCTTTGCTCAGTATTTAGTAGAAGCACCCTTTTGATCTAATACAGCCATGAGTCTTTTTGGGAAAGATGCAACAAGTTTTTCACACCTGGATTTGGGGATCCTCTGCCATTCCTCCTTGCAGATCCTCTCCAGTTCTGTCAGGTTGGATGGTAAACGTTGGTGGACAGCCATTTTTAGGTCTCTCCAGAGATGCTCAGTTGGGTTTAAGTCAGGGCTCTGGCTGGGCCATTCAAGAACAGTCACGGAGTTGTGAAGCCACTCCTTTGTTAGCTGTGTGCTTAGGGTCATTGTCTTGTTGGAAGGTAAACCTTTGGCCCAGTCTGAGGTCCTGAGCACTTGGGGCGAATTTCGAAATCAATGCTGGCACCATCGGATCACAAAACGCAAAAATTTTCTGATTTTCAAAAGAAAATTCTTTTGGAATTCGACCATGTATGGGCAGCCTTAGTTGCTTTACTAGAGGAAAGTTAATCAAAGAATGGGATTGACATGATTGATTTTGATATATACTTGGAATAAGGGGATCAACAGGGGGATGAAGAATAATTAAATAATTTAAACAAAGATCAAAACTCCCCCCCACTACAAAAAAAAAAAAAGTTCTTCACCTTCATACAAGTGAGAGACTGCTCATTGAGAGCAAGGATATATATGGTCTTACTAAGAAGCAGTTCCAAGCATTGAACCAGTTAACCACTTCAGCCCCGGAAGGATTTACCCCCTTCCTGACCAGAGCACTTTTTGCGATACGGCACTGCGTCGCTTTAACTGACAATTGCGTGGTTGTGCGACGTTGCACCCAGACAAAATTGACATCCTTTTTTTCCCACAAATAGAGCTTTCTTTTGGTGGCATTTAATCACCTCTGCGGTTTTTATTTTTTGCGCTATAAACAAAAAAGTGCGACAATTTAAAAAAAAAAAATATATATTTTTTACTTTTTGCTATAATAAATATCTCCCAAAAATATATAAAAAAACTAATTTCTTTCTCAGTTTAGGCCGATATGTATTCTACATATTTTTGGTAAAATAATGGTTTTTCACACCTGGATTTGAGGATCTTCTGCCATTCCTCCTTACAGATCCTCTCCAGTTCTCTCAGGTTGGATGGTAAACGTTGGTGGACGGACATTTTTAAGTCTCTCCAGAGATGCTCAATTGGGTTTAAGTCAGGGCTCTGGCTGGGCCATTCAAGAACAGTCACGGAGTTGTTGTGAAGCCACTCCATTATTTTAGCTGTGTGCTTAGGGTCATTGTATCGTTGGAAGGTAAACCTTCAGCCCAGTCTGAGGTCCTGAGCACTCTGGAGAAGGTTTTCGTCCAAGATATCCCTGTACTTGGCTGCATTCATCTTCCCCTCAATTGCAACTAGTCGTCCTGTCCCTGCAGCTGAAAAACACCCCCACAGCATGATGCTTCCACCACGATGCTTCACTGTTGGGACTGTATTGGACAGGTGATGAGCAGTGCCTGGTTTTCTCCACACATACCACTTAGAATTAAGACCAAAACGTTCTATCTTGGTCTCATCAGACCAGAGAATCTTATTTCTCACCATCTTGGAGTCCTTCAGGTGTTTTTTTAGCAAACTCCATGCGGGCTTTCATGTCTTGCGCTGAAGAGAGGCTTCCGTCGGGCCACTCTGCCATAAAGCCCCAACTGGTGGAGGGCTGCAGTGATGGTCGACTTTCTACAACTTTCTGCCATCTCCTGACTGCATCTCTTGAGCTCAGCCACAGTGATCTTTGGGTTCTTCTTTACCTCTCTCACCAAGGCTCTTCTCCCCCGATAGCTCAGTTTGGCCGGACGGCCAGCTCTAGGAAGGGTTTTGTTGGTCCCAAACGTCTTCCATTTAAGGATTATGGAGGCCACTGTGCTTTTAGGAACCTTAAGTGCAGGAGAATTTTTTTTGTAACCTTGGCCAGATCTGTGTCTTGCCACAATTCTGTCTCTGAGCTCTTCAGGCAGTTCCTTTGACCTCATGATTCTCATTTGCTCTGACATGCACTGTGAGCTGTGAGGTCTTATATAGACAGGTGTGTGGCTTGCCTAATCAAGTCCAATCAGTATACTCAAACACAGCTGGACTCAAATGAAGGCGTAGAACCATCTCAAGGATGATCAGAAGAAATGGACAGCACCTGAGTTAAATATATGAGTGTCACAGCAAAGGGTCTGAATACTTAGGACCATGTGATATTTCAGTTTTTCTTTTTTAATAAATCTGCAAAAATGTTAACAATTCTGTCTTTTTCTGTCAATATGGGGTGCTGTGTGTACATTAATGTGGAAAAAAATGACTTTAGCAAATGGCTGCAATATAACAAAGAGTGAAAAATTTAAGGGGGTCTGAATACTTTCCGTCCCCACTGTATGTAAATATGATCACAGCACACATGTGAGGTATCACTGCAAGTACCAGATTGAGAGCAATAATTCTAGCACCAGACCTCCTGTTTAAATCTAAACAGGTAAGCTGTAAAGGCTTTTAAAGCGTCGCCTATGCATAATTGAATGTACTGTAGGCACTTTTTGTGTCCAAGTAAAAATCTATATTTTTTGCTAGAAAATTACTTAGAACCACCAAACATTATATATATATATTTTTTTTAGCAGAGACCCTAGAGAATAAAATGCCGATAGTTGCAATTTTTAATGCCACACAGTATTTGCACAGCAGTTTTTTAAACGCAATTTTTTTTTGGAAAAAATCACTTTAATGAACGCTAATGCAAAAAAAAAAAAAAAAAAAAAAGAAAAAAAAAAAAAACAATATATAAACCAATTTTTTGGTAAAATATCAAAGATGAAGTATAAATGATGTTACACCAAGCAAATAGATACCTAACATGTCACTCTTTAAAATTGCGAACGCTTGAGAAATGGCGACAAACTTAAAAATCAGGCATAGGCGATGCTTTAAAATTATTTACAGGTTACCAGTTTAGAGATACAGAGGAGGTCTAGCGCTAAAATTATTGCTCTCGCTCTATCTAATGTTTACGGCAATATTTCACATGTGTGGAGCGAACACCGTTTACATATGCATGCGTGACTTACATATGCGTTCCCTTCTGCGCGTGAGCACAGAAGAATGGGGTGCTTTAAACTTTTTTTCTCTTGTTTATTTAATTTTTTCTACACTGTCCCTTTATTTTTATTTTTTTATCACTTTTATTCCTATTACAAGGAATATGAACATCCCTTGTAATAGAAAAAAGGGATAACAGGTCCTCTTTATGGAGAGATCTGGGGTCTACAAGGCTCCATTCAGACCACGGCGTTCCGTTTTGCAGGCGGAATCGGCGCGATTCTGCCCGCAATTCGGAAACGCTGAAAATCGCGGGACACCCTTGCGATCCCGGCTATTTTGGAGGTCACCAAATCGCTGCACGATTTTGCTGCAATTGTCGCCTGAAGAATCGTGGTAAAAACGCGCAAACAGAATCGCAGGATGCCCAACACCCAAAAGAAGTTTTTGTACTTCTTTTTGGGCATCGGGCGTGCTGCGATTCTGTTTGTGCGTTCTTACCGCGATTCGTCATCGGGCAACAATCGCGGCAAAATTGCGCCACGATTTGGTGCCATTCAATAGCGGGGTTCGCAAGGACGTTCCACGATTTGCGGCGTTTCTGAATCGCAGGCAGAATCACAGCAATCCCGCCCACAAAACGGAACACCATGGTGTTAATTGTGCCTAAGACCCCAAATCTCTTCTCTGCATTTAAAAGCAATTTAACATGTTATCCTTTGCTTTTAAAATAAAAAAAAAAAAAAAGTTTACTTCCGCCCATGATGTGATTCCAGTTGTCACAGAGATCATAGGGGCAATCAAACACATGGTCATCCCTATGGCTACCTGCACAAACTGTCAGATCGTTGCCCACGCACACACCCAGTAAAAACAGTAAGCCTCAGAAACACCGGCGAGCTGCGGGTGGGGGGGGGGGGGGGGAGACCCCTCCAGCTGCTTCTTTAAACGTAAAATCAATAGCACCTTCTATTGGTCTATTCTATTCTATTCTATTGATCATGTGATTTCAGAAGATATAGTTTGGGGCGGGGGGGGGGGGGGTCTTTTACAAACTCTGAAAGCTGTAAGTAAAAATTTTAGACCTCCAGATTTTTAGAGAAATGTTTACGTACATTTGATTTTCACCATTTACAAATGTTTAATAACGATTATAGTGTTTTTTTTAGGGAAAATATTGATTTGATAAACATTTGCATAAATATCAAGTATTTTTAAATACCTTAAAAATCAGTAGCACCTTCTTTTTTTTAAAGACCAGGTGCTTTCAGAAAATATATGGTTTGGGGGGTCTCTTACAAACTCTGAAAGCTGTAATGGGGCGTACACACGGTCGGACTTTTTGGCTACAAAAGTCCGACAGCCTGTCCGACAGACTTTCGACGGACTTTTGGCAGACTTTCTAACGAACGGACTTGTCTACACACGATCACACCAAAGTCTGATGGATTCGTACATGATGACGTACACCGGACTAAAATAAGGAAGTTGATAGCCAGTAGCCAATAGCTGCCCTAGCGTTGGTTTTTGTCCGTCGGACTAGCATACAGACGAGCGGATTTCTGGGTCCGGCGGAGTTACGACGTAAAGATTTGAAGCAAGTTCCAAATCTAAAGTCCGTCAGATTTGCGACTGGAAAAGTCCGCTGAAAGTCCGGGGAAGCCCACACACGATCGGATTGTCCGCCGGATTTGGTCCGTCGGCGTCCGTCGGACTTTTGTAGCCGAAAAGTCCGACCGTGTGTACGCCCCATAAGTGAAAAATGAACACCTCTAGATTTTTTGAGAAATTTGGATATTTACATTTTTGTGTACGATCGATTTTTTAATTTTTTTAATCATTTTGCAAACAAGAGCAATTTAAAATGTACACATATTTGTTATTTATTAACTCAACACAGGTTCAGCTTCTATATTTAGTAGGAATTTAGCAAGAATTTTGTCAAAGGTACTGTGTTTTTTTCCTCTAAGAATAATTTTAGTTCAAATATTTTTTGATAAACATTTGCGCAAATATTGCAGGGCCTTAAAAATCAGTAGCACCTTCTTTTTATTCTATAGGTCATGTGCTTTCAGAAAATATATGGTTTGGGGGGTCTTCTTTATACCCTGGAAGCTGTAAGTGAAAAAAATAAAACTTCCAGATATTTAGAGGAATTTGGATATTTACATTTTTGTGTAGGTTAGATTTTCACCATTTTGCAAAAAGGCACAAGTTAAAATTTACAAATATTTGTTATTTATTAACTCAATACAGGCTAGCTTTTATATTTAGTGGGAATTTTGTAACATTTGTGTTTTTATCTGCTAATAATGATTTTAGTGTATTGTATTGCTTTGATAAACATTTGCGGAAATATTGCGGGGCCTTAAAAATCAGTAGCACCTTTTTTTTTATTCTACTGCTCATGTGCTATCAGAATATATATATTTTGGGGGTCTTTTACAAACTCTAAAAGCTGTAAGGAAGAAAAAAAAACAATGGCCAGACCATTTTAACAGTTGAGCACAGGGCCTGGCAGAGAAAAGATTAAAGAAAAGAATACAGTCTCTACAGTCAAGCATGGTGGAGGTGCACTGATGTTTTGGGGTTGCTTTGCTGCTTCAGGCACTGGATGTCTTGACCGTGTGCATGGCAGTATGAAATCTGAAGACTACCAAAGAATTCTTGGGTGTAATGTAGGGCCCAGCATCAGAAAGTTGGGTCTCCGTCAAAGGTTATGGGTTTTACAGCAAGCAGGAGAATGACCCAAAGCACACGTCAAAAAGCACCCAGAAATGGTTTAAGACAAAGCGCTGGAGAGTACTGAACTTGCCAGCAATGAGTCCAGATCTAAATCCCATAGAGCACCTGTGGAGAGATCTCAACAGCAGTTGGGAAAAGGAATCCTTCCAATCTGAGAGACCTGGAGCAATTGGCGAAAGGAGAGTGGTCCGAAATTCCAGTAGAGAGGTGTAAGAAACATTGATGGTTACAGGAAGCAAATTCCAGTTATTTTTTCCAATTGAGAGACAATAATTTGGTCAAGTCCATTTTTGAAGTTGTGTTTGGAATGTGTCAGATTTGGCTATTTGTTTCTCCACATTTTTGTGTCATACCAATACAAGCAAAAGAAATAAACACGAGAATACCTAAACATTTGTAATTGCAACAATTTTCCGGGCAAAGTTGTGCATTATCTGACGAAAATGCAGGGGTCCCAATATTTTTGGCCATGATTGTATGTGAATCCAAGCTAAGGTAACCTTTTCACAAAATCGCGCAATGCTGTCTAATGCTCACCACACACACACACACACACATTACAATCTGACTGTACTATCACCATCAGATTTAAAGAGGAAGTAAACCCTGACTTCCTCCTTTGTTCCCTGCAAAGTAAAAGCATAATGGGCTAGTATGCATCGCATACTAGCCCATTATGTGCCACTTATCTGCAAATGTTGGTGGCCGCGTCCATCTTCACCCCTCTTCCTTCCAGGGCCGAGGCTCTGTGACTGGACGGAGTGTGGGGGGGGACTATCATGCCCTTTCTTCAGTGCACATGCACCGATGACGTTGGCGCAAATGTGTATGGTAAATATCTCCTGAACTGTGCAAGTTTAGGAGATATTTCCAGTACCTACAGGTAAGCCTTATTATAGGTAGATCTTCATATTACATACAGTGCATCTGGAAAGTATTCACAGCGCTTCACTTTTTCCACATTTTCTTATGTTACAACCTTATTCCAAAACTGATTAAATTTGTTATTTTCCTCAAAATTCTACAAACAATACTCCACAATGACAACGTGAAAGACGTTTTAAATCTTTGCACATGCACAGTGCAGTCTCCCTAACCTACAGCAACAGTGGCCTAGGGTAAGAGAGAGTGCACTACGCATGTGCAGGTTTGGAAAGCAGAAGCGAGCTCACTCATGTGATGCTGGGAGCGAGTGTCGAATGTTAGGAGAGTCCTACTGGCAAGACATTAAAGTGGTTGTAAACCTCAGACATGAAATATGAACAAAGCATATCCCTCTATAATGTGTATTTGTCTCAATAAACCTACAATGCACTAAGTGTCATTTCTATCTGCTGCTTTGTTCCTCTGCTATCAGCATGAATCACTTCTGGCGAGTTTTTGTGACACCAAGAGAAAAAGGTGACAGGGGGGTGCGCAGACAGATTTACAACCTCAGCTCTGTTCCTGTGTGCTGTATGAAGGGAGGTAGGTCCCTTCCCTCCAATCAGCTCTCAGGACTCTCCTCACTGATGTAACTTCAGCTCTCCACCCCCTGCTTTTCTGAGCTGAGAGATCTTGTGTACATTCTGCACTTTGAATGGATGTAGGGGAAAGGTGGCTGTATAAAAACAGGTACAACTTATGCAGGAGAATTAGTTTCATCTCTGTGTATCACCTGAGGCCAGTCACTTCACTGGGTATATGTGAGAGTTTACAACCACTTAGAGCCCACGTTCACACTGAGGGCTAGTTTGAAATCGTGCGAGTTCAGTTGAACTCGCTTGATTTCAAAGCGGCATTTCAGTGCAACTTTGAGGGTGATTTGAGAGACATCTGTGCGGGTTCATGCACAGATGTCTATTGAAATCGGCCCCGAAGTCGGCAAAAGTAGTGCGGAAACTACTTTTGGGTATCCGGTGCGGTGCCACAAAGTCGGCGTCGCACCGATAAGGCCGGTGTTATTGCCGGCAAAAGGGTCTGATTTGGCATGCGATTTGACATGTGAACTAAAACCAATGGTGATATTTGAAAACAGCACAGTGGGACACATAGACAGCATAGTGTATTTTAGTGAAAAGGTCATCTTTTTTTTGCTGTCTGTGCCCTATTGGTCACAGACCTTCACTTCCTCAGGAAGTGACAGGAAATCTCTCCAAATGACAGGAAAACTTTTTTTAGGGCTTGTTCAAATGTGCAGCAGCCCTTGTCCCCCCTCTGAAAAGCAATCCGTGGTGGGTCCCTTTTCAAATGTATTTGACTAGCAGTGAGGAGGTGTTATGTCACCTCCTCACAGCCTGATTTAACTGTAAGTTCTTCCATGCCATGCTGCAATCATGCATTGTGGCGGTTGCAGCGCAGCATCACAGACTTGCATGGGTCGCGTTCAGTGCTGGTAATGCCATTCAGTTTAAAATAGAGAGGCAAGGCAAAATATTTGTGTTCTCAGCTGCATAAGGGGCTTAGAGAGGTGTGGGTGGAGACTACGAAGCGGGGGTTGTCTGCAGGAGGGAGAGAAACAGCAGGACATTGATCGCCCCAGTGAATAGCTGTGCAGTGGGGGCGTGTCAACAGAAGTCTGATCTTTGGAGGAAAGGTAGGCTGTCCTTCCTGCACAGCCAGAAAACTGACCACGCTGAGATGGATATGCTCTCATGCCTAGTGTGGTCAGTTTGAAAAAGAAAAGCAGAGGGACTCGCAGGTTTACCAGGTATTTCACACAAAAGGAGCAATACAAAGAGAAGAGAAGACTTTTTACTACAAGTACATGGTAACATATAGATCAAGGATTTGAAATGTTGGGTTAACAAACACTTTACCATTTTGCCAAGGCAGTGAAGCACAATGTCACAGCCACAGCATGTGTACAGACCTAAGTGCCTGCATGGCTATGTTCAGGTGGGCCATCAGAGGGCCACAAAACCAAGCCCCAACTGCATGGTTTTACCACCCCTTGTGGAACAAGTGCCCCCACTAGAAGATCCCCCTTCAATTCATTTTGACAAATCAAAATTTCTGATATAATTATTTGTTGTGCCTCCGGGTACACCCTCCTCCAGCCGCTGTATGGAACCCGAAGCCTCCTGGGATACATACATATCCCAAAAAGCAAGAATGGCGGCCAGGGGCAGGGTGGACTAAAAAAAAAAAAAAAAAAAAAAAGAAAAGAAAAAACTAAGACAAATTGACCTGGAAATTTATAGATAGTCAACTCCTATCCTCATATTGATTAGTGGTTTCAAATTAATAATACTACTGCAGTAGGGAACAGACACAAAAGATACATTCAGCATATTTACAAATAACTGTTCTGCTTTATTATGACGCAATTGAAGGTTTTTATACACATGATTACGTAGGTATCACATTAATATTACAATTAAGTATGGTAACGAGGGGCGTAACATTTGCAGGCTAATTCTAGTCAGGACTCAAAAGAATGCAAACATGTAATGAAAACATTATTAGTGCTGTGTGCACAGTGAGGGCAGTGTGCGATACATACAAAATACAATACAATTATATACAGAACTTACACATTTCCTTTACACAAATAAAGATTTTTACATTGTGGCGGAGGAGAGGAATGCGATAGCACCCGGTTCATCTACTGAGTGAGGCTGCATTCACACCTGAGCGTATCGTTTTCAGGCCTTTTTTAGGATGTCTTTCTGGCGTTTTTGTACAGGTGTTTTGAGATCCAAAGGTCAACCATGTAAAAAAGCAGCAAAACGCCTGTAACCTGCCTATAAAGAAGCTCCTGTACTTTTTTCAGCTTCAGGCGACAGAACGCTCAGATATGAACAGGAGCCCTTTAAACGAATGGGATTTTGCTTGTTGGAACTTTTGAGATGAGCGTTTTATGAGCTGAAAATGCTCAGATGTGAATGCAGCCTTAAGGTCGGCTTTAACACAAGACTTACCCAAACCCAGGATTGGGATCTTCTGCCCATTGGAGAGTGGCACAGTGGGGTATATGGGGACTTCCATGTCCATTACCTGTGTAAAGTATCAAATACAAGTTAGAAAACTTTTTTTCACACCCAACAAACATAATTATAACTCCAAGTACAATGCCATAGTTTCATGAATCTGTTACCTAGAGGGTGATCTTGTCGGCAGACCACTACTGAAACTATGCAAAGCCTTGCCCTCAACAAACAAGGCCGCCGGCGATCGCACAGCCAGCGTCGCCGTAGCAGGAGTAAAGATGGCGGCCGCCGTAAAGCTGCCTAGAACTGTGCCAGTAGTTAACATGGACAACTTTACAGTACGGAGGTCAAAGGGCGTTGTTTACCGCAGCCGTATAGTGGCGTCGTCCCGTAGCTGTCAGCGTGGGGACAGGCAGGAGAAATATATGCCAGCTTATGTACAGGGTTATCTTCCGGGTGTGCAATCCATCGCTGCTATCCTTCTCCAGCCGGGAGGACTATGCTGTACCTCATTGGGTTAGGTCTGGGGGATGCCAAGGATGTGACAGTCAGGGGCCTGGAGGTGATCAGGAGCTGTGCCCGGGTCTACCTGGAGGCATACACCTCCATACTCACCGTGGGCAAGGAGCACCTGGTAGGAGCCATTCTCTGCACTTCTCTCTATTACTGATTGTTGTATTTATAATGGAGGATGGATGGAGTACTGACCTCTGAGCATCACTTTGTATGGGGGGCGGTGATCTGTAATAATATTATAGTATTTTATCCAATAAATCATTGTCCTGGGTGGATATGCTCCTAACCACTTAAGGACCGGAAGGATTTACCCCCTTAATGACCAGGCCATCTTTTGCGATACGGCACTGCATCGCTTTAACTGACAATTGCGCGGTCATATGACGCTGTACTCAAACAAAATTGACGTCCTTTTTTTTTTTTTTTTCCCCCACAAATAGAGCTTTCTTTTGGTGGTTTTTGATCACCTCTGTGGTTTTTATCTTTTGCGCTATAAACAAAAAGCGTCAATTTTGGAAAAAAAAAAAAGCAATTTTTTTTTACTTTTTGATATAATTAATATCCCCCCCCCCCCAAAAAAAAATATATTCTTCTACATATTTTTGGTAAAAAAATAAGCGTATATTGATTGGTTTATAGATAGGGGATAGATTTATGGCATTTTATTTTATTTTTTTTCACTAGTAATGGCGGTGTTCAGTGTTTCTTAGTGGGACTGCGACATTGTGGCGGACAGATCAGACACTTTTGACACTTTTTTGGGACCATTGACATTTATACAGCGATGAGTGCTATAAAAATGCACTGATTACTGTGTAAATGTCACTGGCAGGGAAGGGGTTAACACTAGTGGGGATCAAGGGGATAAATGTGTTCCCTGGGAGGTGTTTCTAACTGTGGGGGGAGGGGACTGACTGGGAGTAGAGATAGATCGCTGTTCCTGATCACTAGGAACAGACAATCTCTCTACTCCCCTGTCAGAACGGGGATCTGTTTGTTCTGTTGACAGATCCCTGTTCTAGCTCTCTGTGGAGCGATCGCGGGTGGCCGGTGGACATTGCGGCCGCCTGTCACACGCATCGGGGCACGCGCACACCCACTGTATCTATTACACTAACCGATGTACAGCTACAGCATTTTGTGTAATAGAGCCATCCTGCTGCAGTATAATGACGGCGGCTGGTCAGCAAGTGGTTAAAGTAAAACTAAGGGAGGGCTATACCCCCTGTTAGTGAGTTTTGTTTGCAATCTGTGTCCCATTGGGGAGATTTCCCTTCACTTCCTGTCGCATAGCCAGAACAGGAAGTGAGAGGCTGTCCCTACAAAGTGGGGGAATCCCTGGTTGTCTCTAGTGATGAGCTTGGGCATGTTTGGACTAGGATCTGAATTCACGTGTGTGAGGGCACCCAGGGTATTCCCCATCCCATAGGCAGGTGCATGCACGCCTTTGCAGATATGAGGGGCTGGGAATGCCCCGGCTTCAGATGATTGGCCCTTACAGGTGACAGCCCCCTGCTGAGATCACACATGCGGGATTGGCCGGAGCTCATCACTAGTTGTCCCCATTGGAAGATTTCCCACTATTACTATTTTCGTGACAACCCCAATTTGGGATTTACATTCACTTTTGGTGAAAATGGTAAACGGGACTAATAGAGAGGGTGAATCTCTCCAAGCCCTTGTTCGCAATGGAGCAATTAGTCATGCGATTTGACAAGTGACAGCCTATTGCCAGCAATGGTACCATTACAATCTGAACTTTTGGGGCACCGCAGCAATTTCAAATTTGAAAGCAGTTCCTACTTTTGGCGATTTTTCAGGTGCGACTTCTATAGACCCCTGTGCATGAAGTCACACAGATGTCTTTCAAATCGCACCTGAAGTCGCACTGAAATGTGGCTTTAAAATCGTGCGATTTCAGATGAAGTTGCACGATTTCAAAGCTACATTCAATGTGAACGTGGGCTAATGGGAGCACAGATGGTAATAAAAACCTGACAGGGCTTTTCTCTTTCTCCACTCTTTCCAAAAAAGTTTTTCCTTTTGATTATACCTTAAGTTCACACCACATACAGTCCAGTGCATTTTTTTTTCTGCATCAAAAATGCATGGAAAGTAGGTTATATGGCTTTCAATGGCACAGTTCACACCACTGTTTGCAGTTTTAGCGCGTTCCAGTTCCAGAAAAAAAAAATTTGAACATGCTAATTTTTTCCTGCACTGGACTGTACTTAAACGCTGTAAAACACACCGAAATTCACCTAAATGCACCAAAAACGCACTGCAACACACATGTCCTTATTTAAGGTTAAGAAAAAATGCACTGGAACGCATCAAAAACACACATGCAGAAAAGCATCTGGAACACATATGGACTGCGTTTCTATGGTGTGAACTGGCCCTAAAGCAGACCCTCTCTAACAATAATAATTAGTCTTCTGTCTACCTCCATCTTTTAAAACAATTGGACAGGAATTTTTTTTTTTATACCACATTAATATCTACTAAAAACGGTGGTACATTATAAGAGATTGCATCTTTCAATAATACAAAAATGAATGTTTATCTGCTCAATTTCTTTAGGAGGAATATTATGGCCGTGAGCTGATCCTTGCTGACAGGGAAACTGTAGAACAAGATGCGGATGAAATCCTCAGAGATGCCGCTGTTAGTGACATAGCCTTCCTGGTGGTTGGTGATCCTTTTGGGTAAGTCCGAAATACCTTTTAGCCCTCGTTCAGATTGAATGCAGCTTTGAAATTGTGCGACTTTGTGAAATCGCACAATTTCAAAGCTGCAGTTCAGCTTGGAAGTCGCACCTGAAATCGCCAGAAGTAGTGCAGGAACTACTTTTTCAAATTGATGCGGCACCTCAAAGTTGGCGTCGCACATATTTGAACAGTGCCATTGCCGACAATAGGCTGTGACTTGTCATGCGATTTTGACCTGTCAAATTCCATGACAAGTCACTCCGGTTCGAACGGGGGCTTAACCACCAATGTCTGTAGTTGTCTCGGTTTTATTTATTTTATTCAAATAAATGGGCTGAAATAGCACTGCACCTGGATCGCATGTGAACCGCAGAGGAACGCACAGGGTGTCATACTCTGAGTATGCCAGTTTATTTATTCTTTTGTTATTATATCTATAACTTCCTGATCTTGTAGACATAGTTTTTTGCAGCATTTCCCCAAGAATTAAAGTGTTACTAAGCCCAGGGCCCTGCATTTACTATATCTGGTCTCCCACAGTACACAGAACGCAATTATTTTTGTAAATATAAACTGCTAAATATCTTTTCTCATCAGCAGTATATAGCAGTCTTGTGACTTCTATCAGTGTCCGGCTGAGCACTGGTAAAGCTTGCAGGAGGAGTTTTCATTCTGCTGTGATGGTCATATGAGGCTGCATGACTCTTGACCCTCTGTCTGGACAGTGCTGATTGGCCCTGTGCTGATCACATGTACTCTCCCAAGAAAAAAAAAACTCTCTAGCAATACACACCAAACTGAGCATGTGCAGAGTGCCTCCAAGGCTCTGTACTATCAGGAGACAGATTGGGGACAGTGGAAGAAGGGGAGGATCAGAGAAGAAAGGATCAAATAGCCTTTTTACACAATGCGCAGGATTAACCCCTTAGGTTCCACATCAAGTAGAACAAGCATGCTTTACTGCATATACAAATTTTACTGTTGTGGGTTTAGTAATACTTTAAAAAGGATTTCAGGCTGGGTTCACCAGCCAAAAATGCATGTTGCTGCTCTAAAAACTACACCTGCCTTATTTTGGTCAATGCATGGTAATGCTGAGCGTGGGTGTGAACTAGTCAATTGAAAACAATTGCAAAG
Organism: Aquarana catesbeiana; assembly: GCF_042186555.1. Taxonomy (NCBI): domain Eukaryota; kingdom Metazoa; phylum Chordata; class Amphibia; order Anura; family Ranidae; genus Aquarana; species Aquarana catesbeiana. The sequence continues at coordinate 216,767,869 of NC_133330.1, forward strand.
CTGTGCGCATGCATTGATTGTTGTGACACGTGCTATAAATCGCAAAAATGTGAATGGGGCCCCAAGGGTTCCTCTGAGGTCAAAAGGTCTTATTTTTTCATGTTTACAACCAAAAACGTAAATGTATTTTATTGGGATTTTATGTAATAGACCAACACAAAGTGGCACCTGATTGTGAAGTGGAAGGAAAATGTAAAATGATTTTTCAATTTTTTTACAAATATCTGAAAAGTGTGGCTTGCATTTGAATCCAGCCCCTCTACTCCGATACCCCTAACTAAAATCTAGTGGAACCAATTGCCTAGAGAAGTCACCTACTTAGTAAATAGAGTCCACCTGTGTGTAATTTAATTTCAGTATAAATATAGCTGTTCTGTGAAGCCCTCAGAGGTTTGTTTGAGAACCTTAGTGAACAAACAGCATCATGAAGGCCAAGGAACACACCAGACAGGTCAGGGATAAAGTTGTGGAGTAGTTTAAAGCAGAGTTAGGTTATTAAAAAATATATATATATCCCAAGCTTTGAACATCCCACTGAGCACTGTACAATCCATCATCTGAAAATGGAAAGAGTATGGCACAACTGCAAACCTACCAAGACATGGCCATCCACCTAAACTGACAGGCCGGGCAAGGAGAGCATTATTTAGAGAAGCAAAGTGGCCCATGGTAACTCTGGAGGATCTGCAGAGATCTACAGCTCAGATGGGAGAATCTGTCCACAGGACAACTATTAGTCATACACTCCACAAATCTGGCCTTTATGGAAGGGTGGCGAGAAGAAAGTAATAGAAAGTTCCGTTTGCAGCTTGCAAGAAGCTATGTGGAGGACACAGCAAATATTTGAAAAAAGGTGCTCTGGTCAGTTGAGACCAAAATTTAACTTTTTGGCCTAAAAGCAGAACTACCACTGCACATCACCCTGAACACACCATCCCACCGTAAAACATGGTGGTGGCAGCATCATGTTGTGGGGATGTTTTTCCTAAGCAGGGACAGGAAAGCTGGTCAGAGTTGATGGGAAGATGGATGGAGCCAAATACAAATCTTAGAAGAAAACCTGTTAAGCCTGGGAGACCGCATGGAATACCTTTTTGGATGTAGTGGCACTGTCCTTCGTTAGATCAACTCCTTTCTCACGGATAGGACCCATCAAGTGCGGATGAACGCTTGCAGCTCGGCAGTGGAACCACTTCTCTATGGAGCCCCGCAGGGCTCGGAATTGTCGCCCCTGCTATTCAACTGCTATATGCGCCCACTTGTTGACATTATTGCCACACACAAATTAGCATGCCAGATCTACACAGATGACACGCAGATCCTGGCTGACGCTGACAATGGGCCAAATATGCACCTACAACTGAGAAATGGCCTCCTTCACATACAAAAATGGATGGCCGACAACAAACTAGGCCTTAATGAAGCAAAGACCGAGGTGATGCTGGTGGGTCCTCAATCAACCACCAATTTTCTCTTGGCCTGGGCCCACTTCATTCTGCCCCATCCCAACGCCGGCAAAACAGGTCAGGAACCTAGGTATCATCTTTGATCCCTGCCTGTCTTTTATACCTCATGCAAAACTCTGTATCAAAAACTCCAACTTTTATATACAGAGACTCCGGAAAATTAAAGATCTGTTTTCTTACAAAAAACGGCTAACTCTTGTACAGGGCCTTGTGCATTCTTGCTTGGATTGCTCTAACATCTTTTTTCTTTGACTTCCATTGAAGTGGCAAAAAAAAAATTGCAAGCAATTCAGAATCAAGCTGCTAGCCTGGTCTCCGGATGCGCCAGAACAGACCACATCTCTCCCGTGCTGGAAAAATTGCACTGGCTCCCTATCGCCATCGAGTACTATTAAAGGCATTGTGCTATATGTATAGGGCACACCGGAAACTGGGCCCAATTTATTTGTCTGAATGGACCCCTCACCATGTATCGTTAAGACCACTCCGATCAGCCAACCTACTTCTCACAGAACCGACAATCAGCAGACTAAAATTTACTGGTAACAGACGCCTGGTTACAAAGGGCAATGAGCTGTGGAACTCCCTTCCAGCATCTCTAAAGTCCCTACCCTCCCTCCTGAGTTTCAGGAAGGGTTTAAAAACCTTCCTCTTTATCCAGGCCTAGGGATAATCTGATGAAGAATAGAAATCGTAGAAACAAAAACATGGATTTTGTATGCTCATTTTTTCCTCCCCCATCTGGAGGGTTAGTCGCAATTCCCCAACCCCCCCCCCAGTTCTTCTCTGTTTTTTACTCTAGTTCTTTCATATTGGGCATCCTAGGCTCCTTTTTTAATGTTCTTTTGGAAATCTCACTTGATTTTAGGGTCTTTGTGCGCCTAGACGCACTCCTAACGGATCGCATTCGGTGCAGTACAAATCCCATATCTAATCAAATCAAGCCGCGTACACACGAGCAGAATGTCCGACAGAAAGTCAGACGGAAGCTTTTCATTGTCTATTCCGATCGTGTGTAGGCCTCATCGGACTTATTTTTTTGAAAATTCTGATGGACCTAGCAATGGAACATGTTCTACATATTTCCGACGGAACCAATTCCTATCAGGAAAACCGATTTGTCTGTATGCTGTTCCGACGGACCAAAAACGACGCTGTGAAGCAAGTACAAGACGGAAGCTATTGGCTACTGGCTATTGAACTTCCTTTTTCTAGTCCCCTCGTACTTGCTGTTCGTCACCGCGTTCTGGACGGTCGGACTTTGGTCGGACCTTGGGTTGACCGTGTGTAGGCAAGACTGCTTGAATGGAATTCTGTCGGAGAAACCTTTATTCCGACGGCAAAACAGGTCGTGTGTACATGGCATTAGAGTCTGCAAAAGACTTGAGACTGGGGCGGAGGTTCACCTTCCAGCAGGACAACGGCCCTAAACATACAGCCAGAGCTACAGTGGAATGGTTTAGATCAAATCTTATTCATGTGTTAGAATGGCCCAAAGTCCAGACCTAAATCCAATTGAGAATCTGTGGCAAGACTTGAAAATTGCTGTTCAGACGCTCTTCATCCAATCTGACAAAGCTTGAGCTATTTTGCAAAGAATGGGCAAAAATTTCACTCTCTAGAGGTGCAAAGCTGGTAGAGACATCCCCAAAAAGACCTGCAGTTGTAATTGTAGTGAAAGGTGGTTCTACAAAGTATTGACTCAGGGTGGCTGACTACAAATGCACGCCACACTTTTCACATATTTATTTGTAACAAATTTTGAAAACCATTTATCATTTTCCTTCCACTACACCATTATGTGGCACTTTGTGTTGGTCTATCACATAATCCCAATAAAATACATTTTACGTTTTTGGTTGTAACATGACAAAATGTGGAAAATTTCAAGGGGTATGAATACTTTTTAAAGGCACTGTATAGATAGATAGTTAGGCAAACCATGAATGGGAATGGGAGCCTTCCCTGCTGGCACAACACAATGATTACTGCTAGGCTGTTCTTTTTAAAAAAAAATTGTATTTTTATTGGGTTGTAAAGGAGATACATGCAAACTCGTTACACATTGTACATTAAACCAGTAGGGAAAATGCAATGTTAACAAACATACAAGAAGAAGACAATGTAGAACACGTAGGTGAATATAAGTAATGTCCACAGATACAGGACACAGGGGTCTACTGTATCACTTATTAAAAATTATAAACAACTCATAGGTGTATATTAGAATCCAAAAGCAGAGCACAGTCAAGAATATAAGAAGAGTAAAGACTTTTGGGAGGGAAGTAAATAATCAATGCAAGACCATTACAGCATCCATTGGCATATTTAGCAATGGGGAAAGGGGGAGAGAGAATAAACAGAGACACCGTTATGTTAATATAAATATAAGATTAGGAAGCGGTGGTTGATGCGTGGGTCCCATATTCCGATAGATCCCAGGGCTCCCATATTTTAGTAAATTGGGGAATGGAATCATGTACAGATGCCGTTAGGAACTCCATCCTCCGGATCTCAGCCACTAATTGCAAAAGTCTAGACCATGGAGGGGGTGTACTGAACAGCCAGCATAATGGAAGAAGCCGTTTGGCAGCTAGCAGGATGTAAGAGATTAACCGGTATTTTTTTTGGGTATGCCTGGAATAGGGAGGCCTAGCAAGCAATTTAAGGGATCTAGTGGAAGGGTCACATCCACCACCTTCTGTATGAGTTTGTTCACATCGTACCAAAAGGGTTGAAACAGAGAACATTGCCAAAAAATATGAAACAAGGAACCTATGCCAGTTCCGCATCGCCAGCAGTGCGGCAAAACTGAAAGGTCGTGTTTATGAATTACATCAGGGGTCTTATACCAGAACATAAGAATCTTAATGGATGTCTCCCTTTGAGTGACACACTTGGAGGATTTGAAAACAGAAGACCAAATCTTGTCCCATAGCTGTATTGTAATAGGTCGGGCCAATAGATGTGACCATCTTTTCATATAGTGGTGCATGGTCTCCTCCAAACGAGACGACTCATGGAGGATGCGATAGATACAGGATATTAAATGTCGTTGATGTGGGCCCGGAGCACATAAATGTTCAAAGGCGGTTGGGTTATCGAGGGTCGGGGTTGAATTTTGAGAATGAAAGAAGTGTCTAACCTGTAGATAAAAATGGAAAAGATGGGAAAGTATATCAAATTTCTCACATAAAGTATTGAAGGTATGTAATCTACGTGTGATGGGATGGACCAAATTTCGTAACTGAAAAAGAGGTGCATGGAGCCATGGAAGACCCTACCCAGGGACATACTGTCTGGTATAAATGGGTTGAACAGAACGTTCGCTAAAGGAGGGCAAGGTGAGGTGAGAGGATAGGTCTTGGAGCATTTACGCCAGATAGTTAGGGTAAAGGTAATTGGAGCAGTGCACTGACGCTTATATATGGGATCCAGGCAGTGAGGGGTGCCCCATATCAAGGAGCACGGGTGAACCGGGTATAACACTCCTTTTTCAATGGCAGTCCACTGATTTGGTGTATGAGGACCATGAAGTAATGGCCCTTAAGTGTGTAGCAAAGTAATATTTAGCAATGTCTGGTGCTCCCAGACCCCCCCTTAGGGAGGGATCTTAGGGAGAAAACCTCCAAGCTTGCAATGCGATGAGCCCTACCTTCCCATATGAATTTTAGGAAACTCCTCTGAAGTGCTTTTAGCTGAGAAGAAGGCAGGGCAACCGGTAGTGTTTCAAAGTGGTAAAGCAATCGGGGTAAAATAGACATTTTAAGGACGTTAATCCTACCTAATAGGGACAGAGGATACTTCGACCAGGTCGACAGGGATTTGATAATATCTAGAATCAAAGGGGGAAAGTTAGCAGAGTAGAGGGATGAGTATGAGGGGGTAAGAAGGACACCCAAATATTTGAGAGAGGCATTGCACCATTTATAGGGGTATGGGTCTTTGAGCTGGGATATTTGAGATGGTGTTAACTGTATGGGGAGGGCTTCTGTTTTGGAAGTATTAACTTTATAGCCTGATATGGCACCAAAGGAAGCCAGTAGTTTATGTAGCGAGGAGAGAGAGAATAACGGGTTGGTAATGGTAAGCAGGATGTCATCTGCAAAAAGCGACAATTTATATTCCCCCTGCCGCATCACAACCCCCCGAATGTCCGGATGAGAGCGGATGGACTCAGCTAGGGGTTCTAAACATAAAATAAAAAGTAATGGTGATAGGGCGCACCCCTGCCGAGTTCCGTTTGTCATGGGAAAACTGGGGGATAGGAAGGATGACATCCGCACTTGAGCCGTAACATTCGCATAAAGAGCCTCCAAAGCTTTTAAGGAAGGACCACTAAAACCATACTTTTTTAAGGTGGCAAACATATAAGGCCAACTCAGCCTGTCAAAGGCCTTTTGTGCGTCTAAACTTAGAATCAGTGCTGAGCGAGAAGACCTGTCCAGGAGATCTATTAGATCTATCGTACGGCGGATGTTATCCCCTGCATGTCTGCCAGGGACAAAGCCCACTTGGTCACTATGTATCAGTTTGGGGATAAACCTGGACAATCGGGATGCAAGTATTTTGGTAAATATTTTATAGTCCGAATTTAGAAGGGCTATGGGTCTATAATTATCCGGAATAGAGGGTTCCTTACTAGGCTTTGGAATAACCGATATAGGAGTGAGAAAAGTGTGGAAGTGGGGAAGTGCCTTTAAGTTAGGGAATCGTACAGAGTTAACATGTGTGGGGATAGAATGTCGAAGAAGGTTTTGTAGTAAGAGTATAGTAAGCCGTCAGGGCCGGGTGATTTATGTAGCGGGAGAGCCTTAATTATGGACAGAAGTTCTTCAGTTGTTATGGCCGCGTTCAAACTATCTAAATCTGCTACAGATAATTTCGGAAATTTTTATGGTAGAAAAGAAAGACTGAAATTTTTCTTGGGTGAAGTTGAAGTGATTCTCCAGGGTCAGACAATTATTGAGTCCACTGTAAAATGCATCAAATATTTTGGACATCTTATGAGGGCAGTGTGCTCTAGACCCATCTGCCTGTTGGAGATAGTCAGGAAATGAACTGAATGGTCATGGGCATAATTTATTGACTAACATTCTATGGGGTTTATTAGAGTATTCATAAAATTTCTGCTTCATCCAGAGTAGAGATCTGGCTGTCTTGTCAAGCTGTGTTGATTTAATTTGTTCCCTAAGGGAGGTGACTTTACGTAATTTCTCCACCGTGGGGGCACACAACAACCTCTTCTCCGCAGCTATCCGAGCGGATGTCAAGGACTGTAGAAGTCCAGCTCTATCTCTCCTCAATCGAGAACTTTCAGCTATGCATGCACCACGAAATACAGCCTTGTGTGCCTCCCACAGAGTAGAAACCCCCGACACCGACCCAGTGTTGAGCTGAAAATACTCTACCAAACTTTTTGTCAAAATGGAATGGGACACCTCAGACTGTAAGAGGTGATCATTAAGATGCCAATGACAGAATTTGGTGTAGGCCTGAGAAAGCATTAGATCCAGGGTGATGGGTGCATGGTCTGACCATGTAATGGGGGATATGTCAGACTTGACTACGTAGGAGAGGAGTGGGGCTGAGATGAAAAAATGATTAAGGCGTGAGTACATTTTATGAGCTGGGGAATAGAACGTGAATTGTTTAGCAGAGGGGTGTTTGATCCTCCATGAGTTGAAAAATCGACAAGACCTAATACATTTACGAAAAGCATTAGCTTGGGATGAGATTTTTTTGGATGGTACAGTACTGAAGAGGGTCTGTCTATCTCTAGAGGGTGACATAACCAAATTAAAGTCCCCACCAATGATCATAAAAGGTTGTGTGCAGTATTGAGGGGTCTCAAAAATCTTGTTTAGAAATTCAATCTGGCCTGTATTAGGGGCATAGATATTAACAAGAGTAAAGGAAGCAGACATATATTCACAATTTAAAATAAGCAATCTCCCGTGGGTATCTGCATGGGATTTTTTTACCTTAACAGGACACGACTTCCTAATCAAAATTGCCACTCCCGCCTTGCCCGTGGAGTCAGAGGCAAGAAAGGAGGTGGGGAAAAATTAAATTAACCCTCTGCCCGAAAGTGTGTTTCCTGGATCATTATTATGTCTGCGCCTGAGGCTCTGAAGTCCTTCAGAGCCATCCAGCGTTTACCAATAGAACCCAGGCCCCTAACATTATATGACATGATCTTCAGGGCCATGACCGTGTTATATTCAAATAGGCTCGTGTAGGTATAGTATGGGAAAAGAGCAATACAAAATTGACAGCAAAGGAATATGTGTATTTCTGACTGTGAATGGTATTAACAGCAACTCCTCGACATGCGAGTGTTAACAGATGAACTCTAAGAAGGAAAAAAAACAACAAACAAAACGTAAAAAAGAAACAAAATACTTAAATTTTTGAAAGCCTGAGATGTTACTGCATCTCAGGGATCCCTGGATATAATCCAAGGCTTGGTAGGGGCATGTATGGACTTCCATCAGGAGACTCTGGATAAGAAAAAAGGGAAGGGCCAGCTGCTCGCCTTATGAACTTGGTAACATATAAAATAGAACTGATATTAAGAGACCTGTTCACAGTCTATGGAGGAAGAACCTCATAGGATGGTAAAAAGAATTCTACCCCGAACAGGAAACAGGGTAGATATAAAACGTTATAGAACCAGAGCAGCAAACTTTGTTTCATCTGTAAGGCAAGAATGAAACCGAAGGCAAGGGGTAAGAAAGGATCCAAAAGAAGAACTGTACAGAAGATTCAAGGTGGTTGGTTGGAGGATCATGGACGTTGAGGTGTAGAGAGGTGCTTCTTGGATTTACCCCGAACAGGTGTCCAGATGCAGCTAGAAGTATTTGGTGGTAGACGGACCTGGGTGGTGGGAGGGATCAAATCTTCTTCTGGGAGAGGAGGCAGGCCGAGGTTTTTCAGGAAGGCCTCGCCTTCTTGTAAGTCAAGTAGGGTGTACTGGGTACCTCCTTTTGACACGGCAAGATGGAAGGGGAAACCCCAGTAGTATGGAATCTTATGATGTTGTAGATGAGAGGTGATTGGACGCAGATTCCGTCGTTTGGCAAGAGTGATGGGGGAGAGGTCGCTAAAAATCTGCAGTTTCACACCCTTGTACATAATTTGGGATTTGTTACGTGTGGCCAAGGTCAGCACCTCTTTGCTTTCAAAAAAGTGAAACTTCACTATAACATCCCTGGGCCTAGCTCCAGCCAGAGGTTTTGGGCCCAATGACCGGTGTGCCCTGTCCAGGCACCAGTCTATGTCCACCACTGTGGGGGCCAGAGTGTTAAAGAGGCCCAAGAGATATTTACGTAGGTCAGGGTCTCCTACCGTTTCCGGAATTCCTTTGAATCGCAGATTTTGTCTCCTCTCTCGGTTCTCCAAGTCCTCTTGTTGAAGTTGTAACTGAGAAACTGAGAGATGTAGATTGTGATTTTCTTCTTCAATAGCCTGTACATAGCTTACCATCTCATCAAATTTATTTTCGAGAGTGTCCGTACGTTCCCCAATTTAGTTTCTCCCCTCTCAGTTCGTTAGCCAATTTGCTTACCTCTGCCGAGACGTTAAGCGTAATTTGTTGAAGCAAAAGCTGTAGTTTAGCGTCCAGGATATCAGGGGTGAGATATTCATGTGGGGATGATGGATTGAGAGCTTGGTTTTGGGTATTGGCCAATTGAGGGTCCTCTGTATCTTCTGTATCTAGGGATGGATCCATTATGGCGAATGGGTTCGCGGAGGAATTCAAGGTTGTGGGTTGTCGCCTAGTAACAAAACGTTCCATGTTTAATCCCTCACGTGGCCCAAACTGTGGTTTATAATAACGCTGCTGCTGGCCCACTTTGCCCTTGAGGTGCTCGAGGAGTGTAATGTTCTGGCAGGCTTACCTCCGGAGCTGAACTTAGCTAACATAACATTTCGGAGGTCTTGGAGAGCAGACAAGGGCCCAGGAGTCTCTTAGTAAGTAGCTGACATAATAGAAAAAAAGGACTCTGTTAAGCTTGGTGGGGCCGTTAGTCAGCAGCCCTGTGTACCCCTATGATAGTTGTGAGGGGATGATTATTAGGGCCAGTGGTCCCCAAAGGATCTGTGAAAGAATGGCCAGCTGAGGATCAGGAGAGAAACAACTGCGCCTGAGAGTCCCTGGAGTACCAAGATGGCCGCCGTCCTCCAGGTGTAGGCCGAAGCCGCGGACTTTCCTGAGGAGCGGCCGCTGGACCAGTGAGATCAGCTTCGTTGAGGCCCAGAACCCCCAGCTGAGGGCGGGCGATGTTTCACAGGAGGACGGGCACCTCAGGGAGTGTTGACTGTGGGAGGATGGTACTCACTGTGGTCCGGGAGGAGAACCAAGGCCGAGTCCGGAGGCCTCAACAGAACGGCCGGCCGCGATGCAGGGGGGATCCGCGAAGGGAAGTCTCTCACGCCTCCCCCTGGCTAGAACCCTTCCAAAGTCCTCCTGAGGCAGGCCGTCTTGCCGTTAAGGCCGAGGAGCGTGTTCTGTGCGCGGATCGCGGCTGTAGGATGTAAAGAGCGCCGTGCGGACTGTAGGCCCCAAGATGGCGGGGGCCACCACGCTGTGAAGTCGGCCACAGATCCGGGACCAGCCAGCCACGAATGACAATAGTCCCCTGGACCAGGATAGGGGTATTCCATACACCGAAAAGGTGATCTGGGGTTTCACCAGGGGTAGGTGAGCGGTGGATGGTGGCAGATTGGTGCTGGGTGTAGAGAGCCCAGGATCTGCACGTCTTCCCAGCTTCACGTCCAGGACACGCCCCCTGCTAGGCTGTTCTTCATGCACAGCCAAAAAACTGACACCATTGGGATGGATTTGCTCTCATGCTTAGTGTGGTCAGTTTGAAATAGGAAAGCAGAGGGACTGGCAGGAACACCAGGGATTTTACACAAGGAAGCAATACAAAGAAAACAGGGTATGTTTTAATACATGTAGATAGTAACAGACCCCTATCAGGAATATGAAATGTTGGGTTAACATATTCTTTAAAGTGGTTGTAAAGCTAAGTTTTTACCTTAATGCCCCACCCCCTTACCTGAGCCGTCTCGATCCAGTGCTGTGCACGATAGCAGTGGCTCTCTCCCTCCTCATAGGCTCAGACAGTGGCTCCTATGGCTGTCAATCACAGTTAGCGAGGAGAGGGGCAGGGCCAAGCTGTGCTCTGTGTATCATGAGACACACAAATGCCCCCAAAACAACTGGCTTGCTATGGGGGCACTCAGCAGGGGAGAGGAGCGCCAATGTGGCACAGGGCAGATACGTTACATGTTTTGTTATTTTAAAAAAGAAAAATGTAGGTTTAAAATCTTTCATTTTGTAGGCGATATGTTATTTTCATCCTTCAATCTGTAACAGTTGTGGTGTAAGGACACCGCAACCCTTGCCACTCCTCTGAAAGGCAATTCACTATGGGTTGCTTTTTTTAGAGGCAATGCGGCCCCATTCACTTGAACCAGTGGTACCACCTGCTACCAGTTAACATTGGCTGTGACGCAAAGCATTGTGGCCGCACCATGTGTACAGCCCTGAGTTCCCTTCAAAAGCGCAACTTGCTCTCTGGCTGCCTCTGTGAACGGGGCCTAACTGTCTGATATTTTTATATGAAACCACAACTTCCAAACCTCAGAACGAGGATAATAAATCCTAAAGCAGGTTATCATGGAGTGGCCAATGGGAAAAATCTAAACTGCTTCTAGAAATGGTGGATTATTTCTTTGTTCAGCCACGTGCCATTCTGCTGTAACCATTACTGACTTGGTGGTAAATATACAGTGGGTATAGAAAAGAATCACCCCCTTTTTAAAATAATCACATTTTGTTGCTTTGCAGCCTGAAATTAAGACAGACAGTTTTTGTATTATCCAGCTGTATTTATTTGTGCAATTTATAACATCCAAGTGAAAAAAACATCATGTAAAAAAAAATCAAAAACAGAATCACTGAGTTGGAAAAAGGATCACCCCCCTTATGTCAGTATTTTGTTGGGCCACATTTTGCTTTAATTAAAGCAATTAGTCTGTTGGGATATTTCTCTACTAACTTTGCACATCTTATGCCGCGTACACACGACCAGACTTTACAGCAGACTTTGTCCGGCGGACTTTTCAACGGACTTTACGACGGACTTTCCGAATGAACGGACTTGCCTACACACGATCAACCAAAGACCGACGGATTCGTACGTGATGACGTACGACCGGACTAAAACAAGGAAGTTCGTCCTGCCCCCCGTATCAGACCCTTCTGGAGGAAAATATTCCGAACCATCGGCACTATACTGAAAGTTTCGATGGCTCCTAACCCCTACATAGCCTTGCTTAATTACACTATACCAAATTTAGATAAAAATTCTCAAACTCTTGCATTCTTCATATTGCTGGGTGCCAAGCTTACTATAGCTAAAGCATGGAAGAGACCTACAGTGTCATTCCAATGCTGTAAGAGAAAAGTTTTATGGATAATGTCCCAGGAGAAGATCGTGGCAAAGCTGCTGGATAAATTTGAAATTTGAAATTAAATCTAGCTACCTGGGAACCGTGGGCAATCTATTGTAATATCCCGCTCCTGCCTGGAATGGAGCCTGGTGCAGACAGAAATATACTGGGCCCGTGACACTACACCCCCTCCCGTCTGCTCTTCCTTCTTTTAACACGTTTTCTCTCTTTTCCTTCAGGGACGTGCTAGTCCCTTGTACTCTCACAACTCTTTTTGATATGAAATACCTTCTGAGGGATGTTCTGGTGGGTCAGCTGTCGGTTCTGCTGACGGGACAACAGGGGTCCCCCGGGCGGTGCGGACCAGGTGGCCCCTCCATTGCAGACCCAGTGATCCATACAGCACATAACTGAGGAACGTAATTACTTTCTCCGGGCTATTAATCCTTTTTTTTTTTTTTTTTTTTTTTTTTTTTTTATTGAAAGTTATATTTCAACATGCTTCAAATGGAATCAGAAGTACAATGTTAAAGTTGATATAGTTATAACAATGATTTCTGTTTAAACCGTAGGGAGAGGTAGGGGTTAGATAGCCCCTAAGATATGTACAATGGTGAACCTGTGGGAGGGGGGTGCTGCTTCCCTCGCTTTGACACAGCTAGTACCCAGTTGGGGTGTCTAGAGGGGGACGGCCCTCCCACCACGGAGGATCTATGGTTTCTCCTCTCCTCACAGAAAGTAGAGTTATTAATTTTTTTTTCACTTTCTTTGCTTGTTATGCCTTTTGAAACTCTGTTCCTTCAAGAGAACTGTGGATTGACAGCCTATCTTTGTATTCTTCAACAATCTGTATCGTATTTTGTATTTCTATGAAAACATTTTTATAATAATAAAAATCTTTAAATTTAAAACAAGGAAGTTCATAGCCAGTAGCCAATAGCTGCCCTAGCGTCGGTTTTTGTCCGTCGGACTAGCATACAGATGAGCGGACTTTTCGCCCGGACTCGAGTCCGTCGAAAAGATTTGAAACCTGTTTCATTTCTAGGTCCGTCGAACTTTTGGGGAAAAAAAGTCCGCTGGAGCCCACACATGATCGAATTGTCCGACGGACTCCGGTCCGCAGGACCAAGTATGCTGTAAAGTCCGCTCGTGTGTAGGCGGCATAAACTTTGCAATATTTGCCCACTCTTCTTTGCAGAACTGCTCAAGTTCAGTTAATTTTGATGGTGACCGTTTGTGGACTGCAGTCTTCAGGTCATTCCACAGATTTTCAATGGGGTTTAAGTCTGGGCTCTGACTAAGCCATGCAAGGACATTCACCTTTTTTCTCCTTCAACCACTGTGTGGTCATTTTTGCTGTGTGCTTTGGGTCATTGTCTTGTTGGAAGGTAAACCTTCTTCCCATTGACAACTTTCTGGCAGAGGGCAGCAGGTTCTCCTCAAGAATTTGATGGTATTTTGCCCCATCCATTTTTCTTCTATCCTGACAAGTGCTCCAGTCCCTGTTGCGGAGAAACCCCCCCATAACAGGATATTACCACCTCCATGCTTTACTGTAGGAATGGTGTTATTTGGATGGTGAGCTGTATTGGATTTCCACCAGACATATCATTTGGTGTTGAGACCAAATAAATCCATTTTAGTCTCATCTAACCACCTTAAACACTTAGGGACTGCCCACCGACATTACACGTCAGTACTTTGACGTGGAATTACGTTGTTATGGAAGCAGATGGCTGCCATAACCCCGGTATCTTCTTAAATGGCGGGCGGTCTGCTTTCAGATAAAAGCGGTCTCTACGGCAGGTTCGCCACTTGAACACCTTTATTGGCAGCAGGAGAGGTGCCCCTCCCGCCACGCTCCGGTCCTCTCCACCGCTTACCGGAGCCATCAGTAGTGGCAGAGACGATCCGATCCCATCCCCTCACAGGCCTGTAGCCGAGTGAGGGAAAGATGACCCCGACTCGTCTCCATAACATTGGATGATGGAAGCGACGTCAAACGTCACTTCCGCCCAATGATCTTAAGGGGAATTTTTTTTGAAGAAGAAAAGATAAGACATTTATTTATTTTTTTGATTGCATTTAAGTGTAAATGTGAGATCTAAGGTCTTTTTGACCCCAGATTTCACATTAAAGAGGTCCTGTCGTGCTTTTTTTCTATTACAAGGGATGTTTACATCCCATGTAATAGGAATAAAAGTGACCCAAATTTTTTTTTTTTTTAAAAGGACAGTGTAAAAGTAAAAAAAAAAAAAAGTGAAAAAATAGCGAACGCACAAGTAAGTCGTGCCCGCCTATGAAAACGATGTTCAAACCACACGTGCGGTATCGACATGATCATTAGAGCGAGAGCAATAATTCCATGACTAGATCCCCTCTGTAACTCAAAACTGGTAACCAGTAGAAATTTTTAAATGTCGCCAATGGAGATTTTTAAGTGCCAAAGTTTGTCGCCATTCCACGAGCGGGCGCAATTTTGAAGCATGACACGTTGGGTGTCCATTTACTCGGCGTAACATTATCTTTCACAATATAGAAAAAAGCAACGACTACCATTTTATTCTATAAGGTGTCTAAACTATATATATTAATTATAATATTTGGGGATTCTACGTAATTTTCTAGCAAAAAAAAAAAGATTTTAACTTGTAAACAAGTTTGAAAAATAGGCCCGGTCCATAAGTGGTTAAACACACCTTGAAGATTCTGAGGCCACATGGAAAAAGGTGTTGGGGTTAGATGAGAGTGAAACTATTACTATTGGGGTTTGGGGGGGCAAGTCTCCTTAAACAGGTTCATTTAAACAAAAGACACAATTCTTTTTGAATGGAATAGCTAGAGTCCCCGTTGTGGCAGAGTCCTGGGTGGGGGGTTCCTCATGTAGTTTTACCATTGCTATTTTTAACCTAATTTAATGTTAAAATGTTTACAACATTAATTATAACTGTCCCTGTTTTTCACATTGTCTGACTCTAACCACACGTAAACCCAGCAGGAAATGCAGAATTAATGTATGTGTTTTTCTGTAGAGTCTGTTGATCGTGAAAAATCCAATAATGTTGACAATGTAGCTCAGGGGTGGGCAACCTTTTGAGCACAGTGTGCCGAAAAATGTTTTCAAAGAAATCGAGAGCGCCGATTTTATAACAAAAAAAAAATGTAAACTTCACACTCTCAATCACGAAAAGGATTTTTTATAAAGTAAATGCTGTAAACTACTTGAGTAATAGTGAGAAATTAACATCCTGCACTCTCATGCCTCAGAGCAGCCCCTATTCATGCACCTTTACACCTCAGATCACTGTACCCCCCCGCTCATCTGCCCCACCATTGTAACCCCCTGCACATCTGACCCACCACTGTAACACCCTGCTCTTCTGTACCTCACTGCACATCTTCTCCACCGCCGTACCCCCATGCTCTTCTGTCCCACCACTGTACCTCCCTGCACATCTGTCCCACCGCTGTAACCCTCTGCACATCTGTCCCACCGCTGTAACCCTCTGCACATCTGTCCCACCGCTGTAACCCCCTGCACATCTGTCCCACCGCTGTAACCCCCTGCACATCTGTCCCACCGCTGTAACCCTCTGCACATCTGTCCCACCGCTGTAACCCCCTGCACATCTGTCCCACCGCTGTAACCCCCTGCACATCTGTCCCACCGCTGTAACCCCCTGCACATCTGTCCCACCGCTGTAACCCCCTGCACATCTGTCCCACCGCTGTAACCCCCTGCACATCTGTCCCACCGCTGTAACCCCCTGCACATCTGTCCCACCGCTGTAACCCTCTGCACATCTGTCCCACCGCTGTAACCCTCTGCACATCTGTCCCACCGCTGTAACCCTCTGCACATCTGTCCCACCGCTGTAACCCTCTGCACATCTGTCCCACCGCTGTAACCCTCTGCACATCTGTCCCACCGCTGTAACCCTCTGCACATCTGCCCCACCGCTGTAACCCCCTGCACATCTGCCCCACCGCTGTAACCCCCTGCACATCTGCCCCACCGCTGTAACCCCCTGCACATCTGCCCCACCGCTGTAACCCCCTGCACATCTGCCCCACTGCTGTAACCCCCTGCACATCTGCCCCACCGCTGTAACCCCCTGCACATCTGTCCCACCGCTGTAACCCTCTGCACATCTGTCCCACCGCTGTAACCCTCTGCACATCTGTCCCACCGCTGTAACCCTCTGCACATCTGTCCCACCGCTGTAACCCCCTGCACATCTGTCCCACCGCTGTAACCCCCTGCACATCTGTCCCACCGCTGTAACCCCCTGCACATCTGTCCCACCGCTGTAACCCCCTGCACATCTGCCCCACCGCTGTAACCCCCTGCACATCTGCCCCACCGCTGTAACCCCCTGCACATCTGTCCCACCGCTGTAACCCTCTGCACATCTGTCCCACCGCTGTAACCCTCTGCACATTTGTCCCACCGCTGTAACCCTCTGCACATTTGTCCCACCGCTGTAACCCTCTGCACATTTGTCCCACCGCTGTAACCCTCTGCACATTTGTCCCACCGCTGTAACCCTCTGCACACCTGTCCCACCGCTGTAACCCTCTGCACACCTGTCCCACCGCTGTAACCCTCTGCACATCTGTCCTACCGCTGTAACCCTCTGCACATCTGTCCCACCGCTGTAACCCTCTGCACACCTGTCCCACCGCTGTAACCCTCTGCACACCTGTCCCACCGCTGTAACCCTCTGCACACCTGTCCCACCGCTGTAACCCTCTGCACACCTGTCCCACCGCTGTAACCCTCTGCACATCTGTCCCACCGCTGTAACCCTCTGCACATCTGTCCCACCGCTGTAACCCTCTGCACATCTGTCCCACCGCTGTAACCCTCTGCACATCTGTCCCACCGCTGTAACCCTCTGCACACCTGTCCCACCGCTGTAACCCTCTGCACACCTGTCCCACCGCTGTAACCCTCTGCACACCTGTCCCACCGCTGTAACCCTCTGCACACCTGTCCCACCGCTGTAACCCTCTGCACACCTGTCCCACCGCTGTAACCCTCTGCACACCTGTCCCACCGCTGTAACCCTCTGCACACCTGTCCCACCGCTGTAACCCTCTGCACACCTGTCCCACCGCTGTAACCCTCTGCACACCTGTCCCACCGCTGTAACCCTCTGCACACCTGTCCCACCGCTGTAACCCTCTGCACACCTGTCCCACCGCTGTAACCCTCTGCACACCTGTCCCACCGCTGTAACCCTCTGCACACCTGTCCCACCGCTGTAACCCTCTGCACACCTGTCCCACCGCTGTAACCCTCTGCACATTTTTCCCACCGCTGTAACCCTCTGCACATTTTTCCCACCGCTGTAACCCTCTGCACATTTTTCCCACCGCTGTAACCCTCTGCACATTTTTCCCACCGCTGTAACCCTCTGCACATCTGCCCCACCGCTGTAACCCTCTGCACATCTGCCCCACCGCTGTAACCCTCTGCACATCTGTCCCACCGCTGTAACCCCCTGCTCTTCTGCTCCACCAATACACCCTTTCACATTTGCCCCACTGCTCTACCCCCCTGCTCTTCTGGCCCAACACTGAACCCCCTTCTCATATCTTCCACTACTCTACCTACCTGCACATCTGCCTCACCGCTGTACCCTCCTGCTCATCTGTGATATGCAGAGTGGTGAAAGGACGCAGATATGAGACACATCTACCTGTCCTGGCACACTCATCCTGCTGATCCACCTCTCACATCACATACAAGCACGTGGTCTGGATGCATGTGATGTATGTGATGTCACATACAAGCACCTGGAATGGATGTGCAATGATGAGCTCAGGTCAGGGGCATTTTCTGAAAGCAGTGGGCCTGTGTGCAGGATCATAAGTTGGGCCCCCCGGGAGCTGAGAAAAAGTACGGCACAGCAAAAGTTGGGTGTGATTTTCATTGTGCTGAATACTGGCTGTGGCTTAAAGGGACACAGAGTGCAAGGGTTCAGTAGTAAGTGACGCAAAGGTTCAGGAGTAATTTCAACAAAGTTCCCAGAAGCTCAACAGTATTTCTACAAACTGTCACCTAAATGTGGTTTTCTCCATCACAATGAAATCCCTTCTTTCTGAGATTGGTAGTGGCAACCAAGTGCCAACCTCCAAATGGTGGGCAGAGCTAGCAAGACTGTGATTGGCTTTAGCAGTGGCCAATGACAGTCCTCCTCCTGGAAACAGGGGCCGCCCCCCCTAGCAGAACTGCACCCAATCTCTTCCCCATAACAAAATCTGATGATTGCAGCTACAGCAAAGTTAGAGAACCAAACAACGTTTCCCATCTTTTACAATGTGTGGGGCACAGTGCCTTTCCCTCAGTGCAGGTGTGGTGTGGGCAATTCTGAAATTGGAATGCATTTGAGTCTCACTGACACTTCCCTGTGCTGCTCTGCTGATGGGGAGGGAGTTGAGTGCCGGCAAAAGAGGCTTGGTGTTCCGGGGGTTGCCTACCCCTGATACACATTTTTGCTCATAAATATCATTATTTGTAGCCAGTCTCTGGCATATTTAAGGAATCTGCTGTGTCAAGATTTATAATGGCATCAGGAGTGGCTTGGCTTCATTTAATTCCCTCTCCAGAGATACTCCGGGGATTTTTAAAACATCATTACCAGTCATTTGTGAAGACTCATTAATCTGCCTTGTCTATGGAGGTTTCCTTCATGATTGATCCTCCTAAGGGACGTTCTCTTTATCGCTATCCAAGATCAGGCAGTGAAGCCTTTACAGATCTTCTCTTTGTTGTCAGTGTACATCACAGCTGTGGGTTTTGGTATTGCCCAAAATTATACAATTAATCTTCAAAACAGTTTTTAGATTTTCAATCATTTTATGTTCTAGTGAACCACAAGCGATTGAAAGAATTTTCACTTCATTTAGCATATTACCATCATTTTTAAACCTTATCTCCTTGGATATAAAAAAGACAATATCCAGTTATATGTGTTTAAATGTATTTTTATAAACCAGTTATGTACACTATATATTGTCAAAAGTATTGGGACACCTGCCTTTACATGCACATGAACTTTAATGGCATCCCAGTTTTAGTCCGTAGGGTTCAATATTGAGTTGCCCACCCTTTGCAGCTATAACAGCTTCAACTCTTCTGGGAAGTCTGTCCACACGGTTTAGGAGTGTGTCTATGGGAATGTTTGATCATTCTTCCAGAAGAGCATTTTGTGAGGTCAGTCACTGATGTGGACGAGAAGGCCTGGCCCGCAGTCTCCGCTCTAATTTTGGTTGAGGTCAGGACTCTGTGTAGGCCAGTCAAGTTCCTCCACCCCCAAACTCGCTCATCCATGGACTTTGCTTTCTGCACTGGTGCACAGTCATGTTGGAACAGGAAGGGGCCATCCCCAAATTGTCCCAACAAAGTTGGGAGCATGAAATTATCCAAAATGTCTTGGTATGCTGATGCCTTAAGAGTTCCGTTCACTGGAACTAAAGGGCCAAGCCCAACCTAGGAAACACTTCCCCAAACCATAATCCCCCTCCACCACATGATTTGGTTGTTTGTATCACAATTCTGGCAATTTTGTTTTTTTTTTTCTGCCATTTCTTTTTCTTTTTGTGGTACCCTTTGAAATTTTAAGTATGTCGGGGCTAGGTATTATTCGTGCCAAAACATCTCAGCCAGGTATGTAGAGAAAGGGAGGAGAAAAAAAAACTAGCAAGTGAGTGTGCAACAACTACTTAATAGGTCAAAAACCACAATATCTTTTTATTACTATAAGCTTTATACAAATTTGACCACAAAAGACATTGGGGGAGATTTACTAAAACTGGAGCACTCAGAATCTGGTGCAGCTGTGCATGGTGGCCAAACAGCTTATAACCTCAGCTTGTTTAACTAAGCTTTGACAACAAAACCTGTAAAGCCTCGTACACACACGATCCGATTGTTGGCAGGGAATTGTGTGATGACAGACTGTTGTCCTAAAATCTGATCGTTAGTACGCTCCTTCAGACAATTGTTTTCCAACTTTCAGGCTAGTGCATTTTCGGTGGACAGCGGTCTGTTGTCTGATTTTCGTATGGTCAGTACACAAGTCCATCAAACAAAAATTGAAAGTACAAACCTGCATGATCGGAATCAGTGCTCACCAAACACGAAATTAGCAGACGGGGCCCAAACGGTGGGGCTCAAGAGCTGAAATTCCTCGTAGTACGTCACTACGTTTGTGTCACAACAATTGTGTAACATTAGTATGCTAGACAAGATCCTGGCACACGCCCTGAAGACGAAAATCGGATGCTCGGTTGGCCAACAATCGGATTATGTGTACGAGGCTTAAGCCGATTGGTTTCTATGCAGAAGTGAGCTGGATTTTGCACTCGCCAGCTTTGGTAAATAAACCCCAGTGTGTACTTAAAATATGAATGAATTCATATAGCAAATACTTAGCCTTAGGCTGGCCATTGATTATGCAGCTTTATTTACTTCAACCCCAGGTTGAAGGAAAGGAAATCGCTTGCTTCCCTCATCAACAGGCAGTGTAAGGCCCCTTTTACACTGAGGCGCTTCTAAACTGCCAGTAAAACACTGAGCGCTTTTGAAGAGCCTTTCAGGCGCTTTTTGAAGAGCTTTCCATTAATTTTAATGCAGAGGGGCGTTTTTTCACCTCCCTGCCACCGCACTGCCCCATTGTGAAAGCATTCATTGATTTTCATTGAAAAAGTTTTTCGTGAGCTTTTCAGGCGATTTTTTTTTTTTTTTTTGCATGAAAGCGCCTGAAAAGCGCCTCAATCTGAAAGGGGTCTTAATGGGGGAATGCATCCCACAGTGCTATTGGGTTTTGCCATCATAATACAATGATTGCCGCTACTGTAGCAGTTATTGTACGAAAAAAAAAAAAACAGGCTGGTTGTACTGAAGTCTATTGATAGATGGACTTTAGTGCAACCAGCCTGCCCATAGATGGATTGAAATTCGTCATTCGTTAATTAGGAGACTGTGCAAACCTGCTTCTTCTTAGTATACATTCTAGCCAAGAGACTTGGTGGTCTGCAGGCCTATTCACAGCAGCACTGACCTCAGTCCATGTGGTTTAAACATGCAGGAATACACAGGGGCAGGGAGGTCACTGGTCACCTATGGCCCATACACACAATCCGAAAATCGGAAGACAGATTGCCCGTTTTTTTTTTTTTGCATGCTAGTCGGCGTTGCATATAGAAAATAGAGAGGTTACTAAAGTGATAAATTCTCGTACGACATATCAGAAGTGATGTCATGTGTTGTAGCGTATTTCTATTGTATTTTCGGAGGACAACTGTACTGATTAAACGAAAATCGTACGATCTGGTATCGTACGAGAAAATTCTTTGTTTGTCCAATGGGATAATATCTGCTGAACTGTCGTGATCGGCTCGATGGATTCGAAAGCGGTATTTTTCGTCAGATTTTCGGATCGTGTGTACAGGCCATTAGGAGAATATTTACTAAAACCAGAGCGCGCAAAATCTGGTACAACTCTGAACAAGCTGAAGTTAGAAGCTGATTGGCTACCGTGCACAGCTGCACCTGTTTTAGGAAATCTCCCCCCTGGGGTTACTGAGACTTGACCTGTCACCAGAATACTGAAAACTAGGGAAATATGTTACATATACATGAAGGTAGACTAATAACTCCTGATAAAAATTGTTTATGACTATGAATCTCTGCAGTCTAAACTTTGATCTGTGCCTACTTCTGACCACTCAACAGTAGAAATTTGTTTTCACTTTTTAACTTTTGTTAGGTTTTCTGATTAGTAGTTTGGTCAAACTGATGTTCATTTTCGACCGCAGTAACAAGAAAATTTGAAGGAGCCGAATGAAAAACTTTTCTCGAATGCACAGATTTCTAACAGTGAACCCCCGTTCACATCGCATGTCAAATCGCCACCCATTGCCAGCAATGACAACATCCAAATCAGTGTGACGCTGACTTTGCCGCGCTGCACTGATTCCCAAAAGTAGTTCCTGCACTACTTTTGGTGACTTGGGGGGCAATTTCAATAGACATCTGTGCAGGAACCCGCAGTCGGACTGAAATGTGGGTTTGAAATCGTGCAAGTTTGGCTGAACGAGTTCGGGAGATTTATATGATGTGCAGTAACCTATAGCAATTGGATTTTGTTCTTTGATGAAAACGGTTTCATAAATTGTCTGTTTTTGTCTACGTTCCATATTGCTGATAAAATTCACTGACTTCTAAAAAGAATGTACTGTCATTTTTTTGTCATAACAGTCCCTGGTAAGCACAGCACTTCAGATTTTCCTCACTACCAGGTATATCCATTTAATGGCTGTATCTTAAGACTCGTAAACGCGATCATATTTTCGGATGTCCGCTCGTTTCTGAGCATGCGCAGTCTTGCTCAGTCGATTTTTTTTTTTTTTTTTTTTTTTTTTTTACAGAAACCGCACTAATTAAATGGAAATTGGATGTTCCGTTTGCATCTGACAAAAATGTTATACTCTGCACATCCAGCCTTTGTTGTACGAAGTTCGGAATCAGCTGTCGAAAGCGCCATACTAACGATCCGAAAATCAGCAGATCGTTCGTTTGTTGTACGAAATTTTACTTCCGATTTTTTTCGTATCGTGGTGTACGGGGCTTTACATTCTACTGCTCTAGTACATTTAATATGGTGACAGTTGGGGGTTCTGTAATAAGGTGGCTTTAATAACATTTATTGTGTAAAGATGGGTATCCCATGGCAGCTATTCTGGCTCCATTTCAAATCTAGAAAGGACAATGAAAGTTAAGTTCTGTAGTGTCGGGTTGCATTAGGCGTATTGCTCTTTACCTTATGCAGTTAGCTTCTACCTATCCTACAATATACCATAAACACACCATGTTCATGGTTCCGTATGTGTGAAAAGATTGGGAACATCTGCCAGTGCAGCGTGATTGTTTTATACAGATAATCTGAATATAGAGACGCTTTGGGGAATTAAGGCAGTCTGTGGTCTCAGCTGTCTTTTTACAGTGATTATTATAGATAGGGCCCCCTACATAGCTGGTCACTTTGTAGTCCACACATGGAGAGCTTTCATGTACAGCAAGGTCATCACTATTGTCCTCCTCGATATAAAACACTCAGGAGCTGTCATTTTTACAGTAGTTAAAAGAAATCTGTTACATAAATGCTTTAATACTATGTGATTTCTCCATTCTGTTTCTAAATAACAGTTCAGATGAAGATAAATAAAGCTTTACATGTTTGAATCCTTTTATCATAAGGAAGGCTCCTGCTTGTATTCAATTATCATGGAGGGCAGGTGGTTGGATTTGGTGGTATCTGGAGGGGTCATGGGACACGTCTGCGGGGAATCGGGCTGGAACAATGAATTGTCTAGCTGTAACATTTCACTGAATTTGCCAGTCAAAACTATTATGGCCTTAACCATAAACCCGCCGTTATTTCATGAAAAGTGTCGACAAAGCAATTTTATCTGATTTGCAGCCTGCAACTGTGTTGTGATGTGACATTTAAAGACATGGGTTTTGCAGGAAGAGGGCTTGTGAAGTTACTGTGAGCAAATGCCTAACTCTCTGATTTAGCCTAGGTTCACACTGAATGCGGGTTTGAAGTCGTACGAGTTCAGCTGAATTTGTGTAATTTTAAACTGGCATTTCAGTCCAACTTTGGGGGGGGGGGGGGGCATTTGACAGACATCTGTTCATGCACAGATGTCTATTGAAAGCGCTCCCGGCGCCGCCAAAAGTAGAATAGGAACTGCTTTTAGGAATCGGCGCGGCACCACAAAGTTGGCATCGCACCGATTCGGATGGTGCCTTTGCCAGCAATAGGCTCCGATTTGGCATGCGATTTGACATTTGGCTCTGTGTGAACGAGGGCTTAAGGTCCATTCACACCACATTAACACATGTGCGTTGTGGTGGATTTGTGTTTTTTTTTTTTTTTTTTTTTTTTTTTTTTTTGGAACCCCTTGTAATACGTTGGCATGCTTTTTACAGTGCAAGTCTATTGGCCCATGTGAAGACATCAGTGAGTGACCGCTGGCCAAAGCAACTAAGGCCCTGTTCAAATCTCACATAGCAGGGACAAGCATTTATAAAGCATGATTTAAACGTGTTTCTGCATGTGGCGCATAGGGCTGCCCATTCAGTTCAGTGGGCTGCCCTATGCGCGTTTGTCGCCCAAAAAAAGATCCTGCTCCTTTTTGTGCAACAAGGTACCCCCAAGATTTTTAAAGGCAAGTTTTGCCACATGACAATCACAGCAAAATTGCACCGTGATTGGGTTTTCAAACCCCAGGACCGTTGCACCCACGAAGGTAAGTGCAGCGGGGGCCAGGGGGGATATGAAGAGTTTAGAGTGTTGATCCACCTTTTTTCATATTTTTTATTTTATTTTTTATTTATTTTTTCTGAAACGATAACTAACTCTTTAAGAGTTGTGAATTGAGCCTTCTGGCATTCAATCATAATAGTCTGTAGAGACCATGTGATCTAGGTTAAACAAGAAGGGGAGACACATTATATGTACCTCCATCCCGGGTACGAGTACGTAAACAGAAAAGGGAATGTGGGACTTTAAATGAGGCAATTTACCTGTGGAGGTAGAGTGGTGGGTAAACATTTTTTATTTGTAACAATAATATAAAACAGATAAAGTATTTTCATATATCTGCACATACACATGGCATTAATGTTATCTCTCTCTCTCTCTCTAATAGAGATAGAGAAAGATATATATATATATATATATCTGTCAACTTGGCAGCACATAAGAGATATTATTAAGTATTTATTGATAAAGTATAATACAAGGTATTTCCTATTAGCAGGCATTGGTAACCCATATGCAAAAGAGCTACTGTAAGATAGATGCACATACACATGAGTGGTTACATACTACTCAATGAATTTAAATGTATAAAAGATTTATATGGGCCAGTGAATAGGTAGTGAGCCAGGCTTGACTGAGCACCCCATGGAAACTTGACTTGTTTCATGGCTATCTGCCATTCATCAGGAGTTGGGTACAGAAGTAAAAGGTCAGTTAAAACACTGTACTTGGCTGGCAGCGAGGAAGATGGGACCCCAAATGGTTGTCTGTTCCGGAGCTGAGGCAAGGGACCCCACCCCGGCCAGGAAAACACCCACATGGCATGCCCGACTGCCACAGCACATTCCACATGTGTGGGGAGGATTGCAAGTATGGTGTTCTTATGTATGTGTGTGTATCCAGTGAATGGACTGTGTGTGTTGCCTCCCTGGTGTCAAACACATAGTGAAATCTAGGTTGGGGGTTCTGGAGGGAGCAGCAGATTTTTTGTTTGTAGTAAAAAAAAAATATATATTTTTTTTTCCACTCTTAAAATGTGATTTGGTAATGATGACGTATGCTGTTTTGATTCGTATGAAATGTGAATTTTAATGGTGGGTCTGCTCTTCTGCCTCCTCTCTGCAGGGCTACAACTCACAGTGACCTGGTACTGCGAGCAGCCAAGGCCGGAATCCAGTACCGTGTCATACATAATGCCTCTATACTTAGTGCTGTGGGTTGCTGTGGTCTTCAGGTGAGCATGCTTGTTTCAGAAAATCTTTATCACCTATGTACAATTCTAGTATTACTGCTTTCCGAAAAGGAAAACTGTGCAAAAACACTCCTGCTAATGAAAAACTGAAGCTTAAATATATTTAAAAAAAATACGACAAACCAAAAAAAATGAAGAAAAATACAAATAAAAAATAAAAGAAAATATGTATAATAATAATAATTAAAAAAAAAAAGTATATTTGGGGTAAAGAACACAAAAAAATGTAAAGATCAATAGCTGTGGTAGTGAGATCAATAAATGCCACAAGTATCTGTAGTAGTTCAAGAAACTAGGGAAATTGTCCCCAATGGAGACCCAGATCAAAAACAAGCTCCAAACTAACCTGTTGGAGCTGAAACAGGGCTATAGATTTCTTCCTGTGCCCATGTGACAGCGCTTGGCCAATCAGGAGGCACCTAGTACTGTTGCATGGGAGATGGGGGAGCAAGCCAAGCCACGTTCTCACCCATACCTAGAAGTACTGGGTACATTATTTCACTCCTGGCAGATGGATGAACAGAGCACTGTTGAAGTGAGGGGAAGGTAGGTATGTTCTGCTGGAGGTTGAACCTTTTATCTTAACACTATAGGCAAAGCATGTACTTCTGTGCTGCTTGGAGGGGGGAGGGAGTACATATTTTATTTTGACCCTAGAGGCAAATCATTAAGTCACTTTAAATCCTGTTTCTGGAGAAAACACCCCCACCCCGTTGCAGTGGGGCAAATGCTTTTTTATGCCCAGGGGAACAGGTAAAAGCATCTTTAATTACCTGATCCCTCGCTCCAGGAGCAGGTGGTGCTCAGTTGTCTCCTATGCTCTCTGGTCTATGGGTGGTCTCTCAGCATCCTTACATACAGTGCGTGGCTATTGGTGCTGAATTGTGCTTGATGACATCACAGTGGGGATTACTGAAGTGTGAAGAAGAAGCTAAAACAGGTAAGTTAAAAGTTCTTTTTCTCAAGTCATCTTCCAGGACGGCACACCTGAGAGATGAGAGGCTCCTCCCCACAGGAAACACAATCAATCAACAGCTGTTTTAAGTCCACACCCTTCCCCTTGATCCTCAGTTTTTTGATTGTGTTTCTCCCTACACAGCGAAACTGTTTGTTTTTTTCCAGATGACCGAAGCCTGGGGCTGGTGGTCTCCCCCTGGGAGCCAGACCAAATGCCTGGGAAGCCTCTGGGTTTGGCAGGATATATTTATCCTTCCCGGGGGGTTCCCCTATCCTTTCCTCGTGGGGGGGGGGGCAGCAGAAACTGGGAAAGCCCCCCTGAGAGCTGAAGGCCCCTGGGTACAGTGGTGTACCCAGAACTTCACGGGCCTTTATCCTGTCTCCCCCCTTACCTGTCCGGACGTCCGTTCAGACGGGGGTGATGGCCGTCGGTTGTTTCCAGGGGGATCATATCCCCTGACTCCTGGGCCCCTGGTAGCTCGCGTGGGCTGCTGGGGAGGGCACCGCCTGAACGACCCGCGTTCTTACCCAGAAAGGAAGGCTGAGAGTCAGCAGGAGCAGGCGCCCACATCCTCCTTTCGAGGAGGCACCAGTTCACTATGGTGAATGTCTGCCTAAAACACCTCAGATGGGAATGAGGAACGTACGGCATTGCCCCCCCACCCCCCATGTGTATATACTGACTGGACAGTGCAGGACACAGCCT